>NC_052153.1:125045911-125345911 GCF_902713615.1 Scyliorhinus canicula
AGGGACGTCCCCCCCGGCTGAGGGGCTGGTTGCTAGGCGACAGGGGTTATCCGCTGAGGTCTTGGCTGATGACGCCTATACGGAGGCCTCAGACCAATGCGGAAACACGATACAACGAGGCCCATGCAGCAACCAGGGGTGTGGTGGAGCGCTGCCTTGGCCTCCTGAAGATGAGATTCAGGTGCCTGGACCGCTCCGGAGGGGCCCTGCAGTCCCAGCCCGACAGGGTCGCTTGCATTGTTGTGGTCTGCTGTGCGCTGCACAACATCGCGATGCAGAGGGGAGATGCCCTGCTGCAGGAGGCAGAGGGAGAAGACAGTGGCAGTGGTGCCAGCACAGAGGAGGAGGAGGAGAAGGAGGAGGAGGAGGCTGGCGGAATGGCGGGCGCAGCACGCAGACACGACCCAGGTGCTGGTGATGTCCAGGAGGCGGCACGACGGACCCGGCGAGGACGGCGGGCACGCGACGCCTTTGTGGCAGCATGGTTCACACATCGCATGTGACGTCCCCGCTGAACACCAAACCACCACCTGCATCGCTAGTCGTGCAGAGGGTCAACACACAACTTCCACAACCACAACCCCCCCCCCCAAACCCCCCCTCAGTGTACACTGCTCCACTTAGACATCACCCTTACCACTGGGTCCAGACGGTATGGCACAACATTGATGGCTGTGTCAGCGGGTGTGATCAGTGCCATGTGGAATGATGACAGCCTGCTCTGCGAAGAGCTGTGAGCTCAGAATCGTTAGAGAGAGTCTGACCCACGGCAATAGCTGAACCATCCACCTTGGTGGCCGCTGAGATCGTCACGGACACTCTATCACGTGCCCGCGTGGGCTAGCTGTGGGAGGGGGTGGGGGGAGGGGCAGGGACTGCACACCCGGCACCGAAGTTTCACCGCTCGTCAACCCCAGCGACACTCGGTCACCATCACGATTCCTGTGGCTGTGGAACAATCACACGGTATTACAAGTAAGGTGGAACAGTGCATTTAACGTTAACAATTATTTACAGGTGCCCTAGCCCCTACAGCTAAACTGTGCCCTTCACCCGTGCCAACTTACTCAGTGTCTATCTTAGTTGCCTTACGGGCCCTAACACTACGTCTACGTGAGTCCCCAGATGATACAGCAGGAGTGGAGGAGGATTGCTGCGAATCGCCCCCCTCGACTCGTTTCTCCTTGGCCAAGCGTTTCCTGGGGCGACCCGGCCTTGATGGGCCAGGCTGCTCTGCGGGCGTCTCGGGTGACATTGTGCCACTCTGCTCTGCCTGCTGCCCACCCGATGCACCAGGGATGGGACGGGGGGAGGCCGAGAATTCCGGGACGTCCCGTGATGGACTTAATGGGACGGGCCCCGAAACCTCCTCCTCCCTTGGGGAGCCCGGTGGCCCCCGGGCCTCACTTTGGGACAGAGGTGCGAGCGGGGAGGTGCCCCGTCGCGCCACCGACCCCGGCGCTGCCAGTCCTGGAGGCCTGCAACGGTATCCACCATGATCCGAAGGTTTGCAGACACGGAGTCCAGGGATTTAGACATTCCCGCCAGGAACTGTGCGACCTCAACCTGTGTGTGCACGACGCCATCCAGCACATGTGTCAGGCGGTTGATGCTCTCGGCGACTGACTGCTGCGACTGGCCAATGACCTGCTGAGACTCAGCCAAGGCCCGCAGGGCGCCGGCAATGTCGTTTTGCCTCTGGCACACTGCTGCCTGTGAGAGGGCAACCCTGTCCAGGGCCGAGGATGACGCGTGCACATTAACCCCAACGCCTTGCATAACCTGACCCATTGCCTCCACCGCGGATGCTATCCGTGCGGTGTCGGATTGGGTCTCTGCCAAGAGCGGCACCACTCCCTGCTCGTGGACGTGGTTCGACTCCTCTAACAGCGTCTGCAGAGTCTGGAAGACAGCCCTCATCCCGTCATTGTTTCCCTGGGTTTCTTGAGGCATTGGCTGTGCGGGTGGGTTGAGAAACTCCAGGAACTCCGAAAACGTCTGGGAGCCAGCTGCATGCTGGGCCTGGTCTGGCCTCCGCGAGTCCGGGCCCTCGGTTGCTCCGACCTCCACCTGCTGTACCTGCTCAGCTGTGATGTGCGAACCAGACTGTGACCCAGGAGACTCATCACTAAATAGGCCCGCCGGGGTGAGTGTCTCTGGGATGATGGATGTTGTGGGAGAAAGCAGTGCCGCAAGCCCGATGTTGTCGCAATTTAGCCCCTCCTCAATGGTGTCGGGCCGCTCAGAGGGTTATCGCTGGCCATTTCCGTGGCTTGTGGTCTCGCCACTCTCTGGGCGTCCTGATCCGCAGATTGGGTTGGGGAGGATGGGAGACCCCGCTGATCGGGCACCCTCTGTCGTGCAGCCCCGGGTGAGGTGGGGGCAGATGCCTGTGTCCGTCTGCAGCCAGACGGCCCTGGTCGTTCGGCATCACGTCCTAGGGAAGAGAATGAGACGGGTTATTTAGATTTGCTCGGCAGGCCGCTGGACGGTCCCAGTGGGCAGCGTGTGAAGGGACAGAGGATGGGGGAGGTATCCCAGTGGGCAGCGTGTGAAGGGACAGAGGATGGGGGAGGTATCCCAGTGGGCAGGGTGTGTGAAGGGACAGAGGATGGGGGAGGTATCCCAGTGGGCAGTGTGTGTGAAGGGACAGAGGATGGAGGAGGTATCCCAGTGGGCAGGTTGTGTGAAGGGACAGAGGATGGGGGAGGTATCCCAGTGGGCAGGGTGTGTGAAGGAACAGAGGATGGGGGAGGGGTGGGTGTTTGTCAAGGAGGGTTGTCTCACTTGTTGCAGCTCCGCCAACCTCGCATAGCGCGACATCCCGGGTGGCAGACCCCCAACAAGGTCCAGTGCCCTCTGCTCAAAGGTGGTGAGGGGGTGCAGGTTGAGCGAACCCCCTCCAGTCTTGTGCCGCTCACGGTTGTTGTGAGCGGACTTGGCCTGTTGGGGGAGGGTACATAGGTAGATCATTACAATACGGCAGGTATCAGCAGTCCGTTCAGATACTGGCACAGTTTGGGGGTCAAGTTGTCATAAGACGATTGCATCTCTCCACGGGGCCAGAGCACTGGGTCTGTGACAACTTTGTGAACCACCCTCAAATAACTCTGGCCCAATCCCCCTCCACCCCCCCGTGCCAGGGGGGGAGGTGGGTGATTAAGTAAAGGAGGGGGGGGGAGGGATGGTTTTGACCAGGGGGCACCTTCTTGGCACTTACCCTGGCAGCCCTGGTGAGGTCGTGAAGCTTTTTTCGGCACTGCTCTGCTGAGCGAGGGGTCTGTCCCACAGCACTGACGGCAGCAGCAACCTCACGCCAGGCCTGGCGTACCGCGCTGGCAGGTTGGCGATGCCCTCTCCGCGGGCGGATGATGCCCCTCCTCTGCTCGACAGCATCGAGCAGCGTCTCGACATCGGCCTCCACAAAACGAGGTGCAGCTCTCCTGGGCTCCGACATCATGGCCTACAGATTCTGTGCTCGCCCGCGCCTTTTTACGGCGTCGGGCGGCGTCACGTGGGCGTGATCGTGTCGTCGCCGCGTTCCATCGTCATCGCGCACGTGATTGACGCGGCCGCGTTCCTAGCCCATTTCCCGGAAGTGAATACGTCGGAAATGGACCCTTCCCGACCGTCGTAAAACGCGCCCGTTTTTCACGACAATTTCGCGATTTTCCGCGGGTGCGGAGAATCGCACCCACTATATCCGAAGTGTGGCCCAACTAAGGTTCTATACAGCTGCAGCATGACTTGCCAAGTTTTATACTCAATGCCCTGGCCAATGAAGGCAAGCATGCCATATGTCTTCTTGACTATCTTTTCCACCTGCACTGCCACTTTCCTGTGGACCTGTTCACCAAGATGCCTCTGCCTGTCAATACTCTTCAGGGTTCTACCATTTACTGTATATTTTCAACCTGTATTAGACCTTCTTTATTGCAGATGACACTACAGTCGGTGGAGTTGTGGACAGTGCAGAAGGATGCTACAAGTTACAGAGGGACATAGATAAGCTGCAGAGCTGGGCTGACAGGTGGTAAATGTAGTTTAATGCAGAAAAGTGTGAGGTGATTCATTTTGGAAGGAATAACAGGAAGACAGAGTACTGGGCTAATGGTAATATTCTTGGTAGTGTGGAAGAGCAGAGAGATCTCGGTGTCCATGTCCATAGATCCCTGAAAGTTGCCACCCAGGTTGAGAGGGTTGTTAAGAAGGCGTACGGTATGTTAGCTTCTATTGGTAGAGGAATTGAGTTTCGGAGCCATGAGGTCATGCTGCAGTTGTACAAAACTCTGGTGCGGCCGCATTTGGGGTATTGCGTGCAATTCTGGTCGCCACATTATAGGAAGGATGTGGAAGCATTGGAAAGGGTACAGAGGAGATTTACAAGAATGTTGCCTTGTATGGAGGAAGATCATATGAGGAAAGGCTGAAGGACTTGAGGCTGTTTTCGTTAGAGAGAAGAAGGTTAAGAGGTGACTTAATTGAGGCATACAAGATGATCAGAGGATTAGATAGGGTGGACATTGAGAGCCTTTTTCCTCGGATGGTGATGTCCAGCACAAGGGGACATAGCTTTAAATTGAGGGGAGATAGATATAGGACAGATGTCAGAGGTAGGTTCTTTACTCAGAGTGTAGTAAGGGCGTGGAATGCCCTGCCCGCAACAGTAGTGGACTCGCCAACACTAAACGCATTCAAATGGTCATTAGATAGGCATATGGACGATAAGGGAATCGTGTAGAGGGACTTTAGAGGGGCTTCACAGGACGGCGCAACATCGAGGGCTGAAGGGCCTGTGCTGCGCTGTAATGTTCTATGTTCTATGTTCTATGTTCCAAGATACATTACCTCAATTTGTCCAGGTTAAACTTCATCTGCCATCTCTCTGCCCAATTCTCCAACCAATCTATAACCTGCTGTATCCTCTGACAGTCCTTATCACTATCTGCAATTCCACCAACCTTTGTGTTGTCTGCAAACTTATTAATAAGACCAGTTACATTTTCCTCCAACTCATTTATATATACTACAAACAGCAAAGGTCCCAGCGCTGATCGCTGCGGAACACCACTAGTCACAGCCCTCCATTCAGAAATGCACCTCTCCGCTGCTACACTCTGTCTTCTATGACTGAGCACAGTAAGAAGTCTTACAACACCAGGTTAAAGTCCAACAGGTTTGTTTCAAACACGAGCTTTCGGAGCACGGCTCCTTCTTCAGGTGAAGAAGGAGCCGTGCTCCGAAAGCTCGTGTTTGAAACAAACCTGTTGGACTTTAACCTGGTGTTGTAAGACTTCTTACTGTGCTCACCCCAGTCCAACGCCGGCATCTCCACATCATGGCTTCTATGACTGAGCCAGTTCTGTATCCATGCTACCAGCTCATGTCTGATCTCATGTGACTTCACCTTCTGTTCCAGACTGTCATGAGGGACCTTTTCAAAGGTCTTACTGAAGTCCATGCAGCCAACATCCACTGCCCTATCTTCGTCAATGATCTTTGTAACTTTCTCAAAAAATGTAATCAAGTTAGTGAGTCACAACCTCCCTTTGGAGAAATTGTGCCTTTAATTGTGCACTGCTGTCTCTTCTGTATTGTAGCCCGCCATGGTGATGAGACCATTGAAGTCATGTTGGATGAAACAAGGGCTATGGGAGAAGCCATTTTAGTTACCATCTGAAACAAGGGACCAGGAATTTGCTGCTGAATTTGAGTAGATTGAGTAGTTGTAAGAGAGCCAGCAACCATAAGCAACATCAGAGAGTAATGAAAACTTCAGTCCACAACTTTGTATAGGACATTGACTCCTGAGTAGTCAGTATAGCTTTGATTATCCAAATTCCTATGCGAATGGAAAGCGATTTCCAGTGGTGTTCCACAGGGAGCAGTGTTGGGGTCCTTGCTGTTTGTTGTATCTATGTATGATTTGGACTCAAATACGGTGAGAGACCTTGGAGTGGATGTCCATAGGTCCCTGAAGGTGGCAGAACAGATGGGTAAGGTGATAAAGAAAGCAAATGGAATGCTTTCTGCTATTGGAGGAGGTATCAAATTCAAAATCAGGGATGTAATGCTGGAAATCTAAAATATGTTGGTTAGGTCACAGCTGGAATTGTGGAGACAGTTGTAGCCACCACGTTACAGGAAGGACATAATTGCTTTGGAGAGAGTGCGGAGGAGATTTACAAGGAAGGTGCCAGGACTGGAAAATTGCAGCTATAAAAAAAGATTAGATAGGCTGGTGTTGTTTTCTTTAGAACAGAGGAAGCTAAGGCTTTACATAATTGAGGTGTACAAAAGCATGAGGGTAGGTAGGTAGACAGCTGTTTCCACCAGCTGAGGAGGAAATTACCAGGAAACATAGATATAAGATGATTGGTAGAAGGATTAGAGGGGACATGAGGAAAAGTCTTTTTTAACTCAGAGTGTTTTTGGCTTTTGTAGACCAGAAGGAGTCCACACCAAGTTGTTAAAGGAAATAAAGTTTTATTCTGACAAACTATTAGTTATATTGGGCGAAATTCTCCGCGGACCGACGTGACGCCCATTTCCGGCGGGAAAAAGCGGTGCGCATGACTCCGGCGTCCGGGCCTTCTTTTAAGCTGGCAATCTCCGTTACCGGAAGGGCCAGCAGCGGACTGACGCGATAGGCGTCAGTTTCACTAGCTGCGGAAGTGGCGAGTCCCGGCGTTTGTGTGGTGGGGAGAGAGAGAGACCCAGTGGTGGGGGGGGGGGGGGGGGGAGGAGAAGAGCGACCCGGCATTGGGGGGGGGGGGGGGAGGAGAAGAGCGACCCGGCATTGGGGGGAGGGGGGGGAGAAGAAGAGCGACCCGGCATTGGGGGGGGGGGGGGGGAGAAGAAGAGCGACCCGGCATTGGGGGGGGGGGAGAAGAAGAGCGACCCGGCATTGGGGGGGGGGGGGGGAGAGAAGAAGAGCGACCCGGCATGGGGGGGGGGGGGGGGGAAGAAGAGCGACCTGGCATTGGGGGGGGGGGGGGAGAAGAAGAGGCGACCCGGCATTGGGGGGGGGGGAGGGGAGAGGAGAAGAGCGACCCGGCATTGGGGGGGGGGAAGAAGAAGAGCGACCCGGCATTGGGGGGGGGGGGGGGGGGAAGAAGAAGAAGAGCGACCCGGCAATTGGGGGGGGGGGGGAAGAAGAGCGACCCGGCATTGGGGGGGGGGGGGGAAGAAGAGCGACCCGGCATTGGGGGGGGGGGAAGAAGAAGAGCGACCCGGCATTGGGGGGGGGGGGGAAGAAGAGCGACCCGGCATTGGGGGGGGGGAAGAAGAGGGACCCGGCATTGGGGGGGGGGGGAGGAGGAGAGAGACAGACCGGCATTTGGGGGGGGGAGGAGAAGAGAAACAGACCGGCATTGGGGGGGGGGGGGGGGGAGAGAGAGAGAGAGACACACCCGGCGTTGGGGGGTTTGCGGCGTTGAGTTGAGAGGAGAGGGGGGGGGGGGGTTTGCGGCGTTGAGTTGAGAGGAGAGGGGGGGGGTTTGCGGCGTTGAGTTGAGAGGGGGGGGCGGCGTTGGAGGGGGGTAGGGGTGGTGAAGGGGGTAGGGGTGGTGAGGGGGGGTTGGGGTAGGGGCAACGGCGTGCAGAGGAGGGGGGCGACGGATGCCCGGGGCCAACGCACCGTCGCCCCCCCCTCTGCACGCAGCTGCCCCTACCCCACCCCCCTCCCCTCACCACCCCTACCCCCCTCCCCACCACCCCTACCCCCCTCCAACGCCGCCCCCCTCTCTCAACGCCGCACCCCCCCTCCCCCACTAACGGCGCACCCCCCCCCCACTAACGGAGGAAGGAAGGGGGGTAGGAGGAAGGAAGGGGGGGAGGAGGAGAGAGGGGGGGGGTGTGTGGGTACCGGCCTTCAGAGGGAGGGGGGGGGTGTGGGTACCGGCCTTCAGAGGGAGGGGGGGGTGTGGGTACTGGCCTTCAGAGGGAGGGGGAGGTGTGGGTACCGGCCTTCAGAGGGAGGGGGGCTGTGGGTACCGGCCTTCAGAGGGAGGGGGGGGTGTGGGTACTGGCCTTCAGAGGGGGGGGGGGGTGTGGGTACCGGCCTTCAGAGGGAGGGGGGGTGTGGTTACCGGCCTTCAGAGGGAGGGGGGGGTGTGGGTACCGGCCTTCAGAGGGAGGGGGGGTGTGGGTACCGGCCTTCAGAAGGAGGGGGGTGTGGGTACCGGCCTTCAGAGGGAGGGGGGGTGTGGGTACCGGCCTTCAGAGGGAGGGGGGGTGTGGGTACCGGCCTTCAGAAGGAGGGGGGGTGTGGGTACCGGCCTTCAGAGGGAGGGGGGGGTGTGGGTACCGGCCTTCAGAGGGAGGGGGGGGTGTGGGTACCGGCCTTCAGAGGGAGGGGGAGGGGGTGTGGGTACTGGCCTTCAGACGGAGGGGGAGGGGGGTGTGGGTACCGGCGTTGGGGGGGGGGACCCGGCGTTGAGGGGGGGGGGTGCGGCGTGAGGGGGGGTTGCGGCGATGAGGGTGGGGGGTTGCGGCGTTGCGAGAGATGGGGGCCGGCGTTGGAGGGGGGGTAGGGGTGGTGGGGAGGGGGGTGGGGTGGTGAGGGGGGCAGCGGCGTACAGGGGGTGGGCGACGGTGCGTTGGCCCCGGGCATCCGTCGCCCCCCCCTCGCTGCACGCCGCTGCCCCCAAACCCCCCCCACCACCCCTACCCCATCCACCACCCCTACCCCCTCTAACGCCCCTACCCCCCTCCCCACCACCCCTACCCCCTCCCCACCATCCCTACCCCCCCCACCACCCCTACCCCTCCCCAATGCCGCAACCCCCCCCAATGCCGCAACCCCCCCCCCCAATGCCGCAACCCCCCCAATGCCGCAACCCCCCAATGCCGCAACCCCCCCAAATGCCGCAACCCCCCCCCAATGCCGCAACCCCCCCCCAATGCCGCAACCCCCCCCCCCCCAATGCCGCCACCCCCCCCCCCCAATGCCGCAACACCCCCCCCCCCCCCCCCCCCCCCCCCCCCCCCCCAATTGCCCTCGGACACCCCCCACTATGCTCCCTATACACACGCGGCTGTCTGGCAAAATTTGGCTCCAACTCCATCTATAATTTTGCTGACGACATGACCAAATCATAGAATTTGTTTCATAGAATTTACAGTGTAGAAGGAGGCACAAATGGGTCGGATCTCGAACAACGATGAGTCAGAGTACAAGAGGGATACAGAGAACCTAGTAGAGTTGTATAACGACAACAAGCTCTCCCTCAATGCCAGAAAAACTAAAGATCTAGTCATTGACTTCAGGAAGTAAAGTACTGTACACATCCCTGTCAGCATCAATGGTGCTGAGCTGGAGATGGTTAGCAGCTTCAAATTCCTCTGTGTGCACATCACCAACAATCTGTCCTGGCCCAGCCACGTCCCGCTACGCCCAAGAAAGTACAACACCTGTACTTTTTGAGTAAACTAAAGAAATTCGGCATGTCCACATTGACTCTAACAAATTTTTACAGATGCGCCATAGAAAGCATCCTATCTGGCTGCATCACAGCCTGGTATGGCAGCTTAAGGTTGGCTGTAAACAAGTCAGCACTCCGCCCACTATATATTGGTTATGATGTGCACACAATATTTTTAGTCCTTCATGGAATGTGAGCATGATCGGCATGGCTGACGTGAGTTACTCACATATAATTTCCCAAGAGATGGTGATGGTGAACCACCTTCTTGAACCAATGCATTAAAGAGAATAAATTAAGAGAATAAAGTCAAGTAGCTTCTGTAAAATATATCTAAATACTGACATTTTGGTGGACAACCAATGAGGAAAAATCTGCAATTTGTTCAGACTTTAAAAATATGAATGGTGGAAATATGGAAGGGAAAAGTATTGAAATGCAAAAATGGTCAATTGGAATCAGAAAATTAAAGGTAGACTAATGGTTTGAATGGGTGCAATCTACCGGCTAACATGACATGCTGGAGAAGTCACTTTCTAGTAGGAAAGAAAAGGTTGAGAGGAGACCACAAATTGAAGTCTATAATAATGATTTTCACATTAAGCCACAAAAAGGGTTGAGTGTCGCTTGTTGGATTTTACAATGTTAAAAATGAGTGTGAAGGTTATGTGTCCTACAAAAGACATGCCATCGTGAAAAGTGAAGGTTGGACCAAGTGTGAAAACTGCATAGATTCTAAAATAATTCTTACGGACAGGAAAATTGAATTCCATTATTTTCTCAACATCTTTCGATGAGCAAAGTTCATTTAATTTTTGAATTAGACTGTTGCATGTTTCCCCCAATCTCTGCTTGCAAGGTCAATGTTTAAAATGACTCACAGTAAACTCGCTTCAGGATTAAATCAGAAGAAAGGGTGTGATCTTCCAGCCTGATTACACTCGTGCTCAAACGTAACGAGGCTGGTGAATAGCGGGAGAGGCCAAAAGTGAGGTCCGCGGCGGGTGGCAAACAGCTTGCGATGCAACCGGACCACTTCCCTAGGTGAACTCGGGATCTTATTGTAGTGTGGCGAGAAACCAAGTGTCACCACTTAAGCCCCATTACCACACAATTAACGAGTGGGACTCCCTATCCAACGGCCTCCCGTCATTCAGTGCCCTCCCTGGCAAGTGCTCACGCTGGCGCCGATTAGTGCTCCTTTTGGAAAACATGAACCTGGCGGTAGGGCTTCTGTTGGAAACCAAGGAGGTGAGTAGCCATCTTTGCTCACAGGCTTTCCACCCCAGTGTTCAGCGGGGAATGGGGGACTCTCTGCAGTGATGGGCCGCCTTGGGAGGGCGGGGGGGGGGGGGTGCGGAACCGACAACTGGATCCCAGCCTCGTTCCAGGGACGACCCTTGTCCCTGCCCGTCTGCCCCACCGATCACCCATAACCCCCACCGACTGCTGAGGACTCTGGCTGCGTGGCTGAAGGCTATCGCTAATAGGGAATTGGCTATTGTAGGTAAGTGAGCACTTGATGCGTGCCAAGTGGATTCCCGTGTGTGGGCGTGACATATAGCATGTGGGAGTCATTGCCTAGCCTTCCAATCGCACTTTGATGTCTGGATACTATGCCTGAACACTGCAGGAGGCAATACCACCCCTGCCATTTTGGGGAGGATGCTGGCACTCAACAGTGTGGCCACCATCTCCCATGAAGGGTTGGTGACCTTACTAGACAGTCTCCTGCTGGCCTGCGGGTAGATTGTAGCACTTCTCTCTTCCAGGGCATGAAATGAAAGTGTGAGGGCCCTCTCTGTAAAGCATAGAGCTAGCCAGTTGGCTTGACTGTGAGAACGTAATTTGGAGCTGTTTAAATTCAGTGTCCCCTTGATTGAACTGCTCAGATGACCCCTGATGGGAAAATCAGACGCAGACCAGTGTGGTGTTTTTCACGTGGGGAACTTTTTATGCATCAGGATCATTTCTGGCACACTGCCCTCCCAGGGT
The DNA here is from genome assembly GCF_902713615.1 of Scyliorhinus canicula. Classification (NCBI taxonomy): domain Eukaryota; kingdom Metazoa; phylum Chordata; class Chondrichthyes; order Carcharhiniformes; family Scyliorhinidae; genus Scyliorhinus; species Scyliorhinus canicula. The sequence goes on from NC_052153.1 coordinate 125,057,332, forward strand.
GGACGCCCCAGCAATGGTACCATCAGCCAACCCACCCCACAGGACTACCGGCTGACACAAGCTCTGCCTGCCCACTGCGCACCTGCTACTATTCACCCTGCCCCCAGACAGGTGGACACAAACTGTGTGTCGCACAGAGGACCAAGAGCACACTACAGCTATGGTCCTAATGGGTTCCCACCTCCCCCCTCGCCCAGCCCGCCTATGGACTCTGCCCGCATGGATGCTGCCAGGTTTGGCACTGGTCGGTGGCATGTGGTGCCCCCCCCCAGAACCAAGTGGCATCCTACTGGTGGGGTATCACATGGCCCACCCAAGAAGGGCACCCAATGCACCCAGTGGGACAGTGGACTGCCAGTTTTGCAGTTGGCTGGTGGGGTGGGGGGGTGACTGCCAGAGCTGAGGGGAGTAACGGAGGATGACCAGGAGATGGTCCGTGGGCCCAGGATATTCCCCCGGGACCAGAGTATACAGGCACCAACCGCCATTGCCGCAGCTTGCAAGGCAGCCATCTGGCTGCACACTCTGCCAACTGGACAGTGTGTCCCGTACATGTGCAGAGCGCCACCGGCCGTATGGGTGTTCTCGCCACTCCCCCGCACTATGGCCACCCCCCCCAGGAATCCCCAGACGCCAGCCTATCCATCAACGGGATGGGCATGGTCGGGAGCAGACACATGTTGGCACTCCTCGGTGCACCCATCCGAGGTGCTGCCTCACTGCAGGGGGAGTAGGAGAAGATCAGAATGCAGCCCGAACAGCAGACGCATGTACCGTTGGAGCTGATTGGTCATGGGAGTACTTACCATATTAACATGTCTGCCCTTTACCCCCTTCAGAAAATGCTTTTAGGTGTACAGCCAGGTGTGGTTGGCATTTGCCTGGCTACCGCAGCCCTGGCTGATGCACTGAGGTTACACGAGCAGGATTTGCTTGGGCTGGACCCTGCAGAACAGGAGCCTGCCTCAGAGGAGCAGAACAATGGAGTAACCCAGCCAGTGAGGATGGAGAGCTGTCCGCCCAGCAGGCCAAGGAGGAGGTGGGAAGGAGGCATCGCATCAGACCTCGTGTATATCGGCAGCACCTGTCGTACGAGGACCTGACAGACCGAGTGTGCCGCTGCCGACTGCAGCTGAGCAGAGAGGCTGTGCGTCACCTGTGCCAGATGATGGCACATCTGGAACCATGGAGATATGGGGAGGGCACTGCTCCCTGTGGCTGTAAAGGTGACGGTCGCCTTCAATGTCTATGCCACAGGGTCCTTTCAAACGCTGAGTGGAGTTCTGTCTGGGATCTCCCAGACCTCCGTGCACAGGTACATCCATATCTTCATGGATGCCCTCTTTGCCCTGGTGGCACTACACTTTACCTTTGAACCACAATAGCTGGCATGTCCCATGTCCAGGGGGTGATCAACGGGATGCAGGACTCTCTACGGGCACTGACGCAAGAGGTGATGATCTTCATCAACCAGAAATAGTTCCACTTCCCCCAATATGCACATCATGCACTCTGACCCTGGTATCCAGGCAGCATCCAGGAAGGGGGAGGGTGGTGAGCGATGGTGGGTCATGCCCTGGGTAGGCCCTGCAACACAACATCCCTGTATCCCCGATTGTTCTGGGGGATCCTCACCTCTGCTGTCCTCCACACACCCACCCAACTCACACACTACCCCCACCCAACACACCCTCTGCACCCAGTCCAGCCCACCCTTACACCTTGCAGCAGAGGACCGAGGCAATTCGGAAAGTCGGTGAACATGTGTTTATTGGTGGCAGTGACATGTACAATATTTGTGCTCTAGCCCCTAACACTACCCTATGTGCTGTACACTAATCAACTTTACTGGTGTCTAATCTTGTAACCTTACCTGCCCTAACGCTCCTGCTGGGTGGTTCTCCAGGCGGTCCATCAGAAAAAGGCGCCTGCTGCATATCCCACCCTGTGACCTGGGTCCCCTTTGACAGCCCGGCTGCCATCCAGGTGTCACAGGTGGCATGGTGCCACCCTGTTCTTCCCGACTGCCCATCGAATGCACCAGATGCGGTGGGATTCAGAGGTGCTGTGGGGTTTCAGCACCTTCCTGTGCGGGAGTCACTGGCAGGGTCCCATCTCCCCCTTCTCCCTCAGGGTGCCCAATGGTCAATGGGCTACTCCTAGGGGTGGGTGGCCAGCCGGAGCCGGCTCGAGGGCTCCACCAGTCATGGAGGCCCGCTCTCGTCTCAAACAGGGTCTCCATGCTTGTGGCCATGGAACTCAGGGACTGTGCCATATCCCTCTAACTGAACCACATTTCTCTGGGACTGGACCACGTCACTCAGTGACCATGCCAGTTCCTCCTGTGACTGGCTCTGGTCAGCCAGCATCTGGCCAATGCCCTCGATGCCTACAGCCATGACCCATTGTGATTGGCCCATGCTCTGGAGCGCCGCAGCAACATCATTGTGGCCCTGGTACATGGCTGCCTGTGACATGCCTGCCCTATCCTGTGGATCAGCCACTGCCTGCACTTTGTGCCCTAGGTATTGAACATCCTGATCCAAGGCCAATACCTTCATATCCAAGGCCTCCTTTGCGGACGCCACCCATGTGGTGCTGGCCTGGGTGACACACATGACGGCAGCACCTCCTAATCCTGCAGGCAGTTGGACACCTCCAACTTCACCTGCAGATGCTGGATGGTTGCTGACAGCCCCCCCCCCCCCCCCAATGTAGACGCTGGCCCTGTGCCTGTATCTTCAACATTGATGGGACCACCCTTTCTAGAAGCACTAGACCCGTCTGAATGGCAGCTCGTCTCTGGTGCTGGTCCGCCCTCCAACTGTCCTCCCCTTCGAGGGTTCCTACCTCCACCTGATGTACTGCAGCATGTGTGTGGTGCGCATCAGATAATGCCCCAGGGGCCTCTTCACTAAAGTGCCCAACTGAGGTGAGTGCCTCTGCGATGGTGGAGGGTGCCGGTGACAGAAGTGACGAGAAGCCAGTGTCCTCCCGGTGCTCCAGATGTTGTGGGGTTGCAGCTGTGGGCATTGGAGTTAGGGCAGTCCCACGCTATCACCCAGTAAGACGCGGGGTTGTGGCTGGTGGCGAGGCAAGACAAAAGACAAGATGCATGGTTAAATCGTGGGTAGTTGTGGTGTGATTGCCCGCTCTCTCACCCCGCCAACCAGGTCCTATGCCCTGCTCCGTGACAGTGAGGAGCACTGGTCCGGCTGATCCCCTACGGTCTTCCCCTGCTCCTGGCAGTTGTGGGCCGCCTTCTCCTGGGAGGACAGATAATGGACAGTATGGGACACCCGGATTCAGACAACGTGGGCAGTGGGGGGGGGGGTTCCATGGCTGGTGACCTATGCATGTGGTGTACCCGGCCATGGCAGGCATTACGGGTGTTGGCATGTGGTGCAGGGTGGAGTGAGAGGGAGCTTCTGGCTGATGGGGTGCAGTGACCCACTGGGGGGGTAGAGAATGAGGGCTCATTGCGATGGGGCCCATGGAGTTCACAGGCTCTGCCACCTGGGCCCGGGCCGGTGACGTCAGCGGGTGGCAACCGCCTTCCCATCCAGGGCACATGGTGTCCTGCCTCCCCTCCACGGCATCCAGCAGCATCTCTGCACATCTTGGGTCTGCTCACTAGGGTGGCATCTTCTTGGCTGAAATGAGAATGTATGGGAAGCGGTGTGCTTAGATACAGCTCCAGCTTGTCAGGCTCAGGAAGTGCCAATCCCGATCGCAGCGAATCCGACGCTGGCGTGAGTTGGAATTGCACTCGTTCCATGTGGCATGAGTGCCACATTAGCATGTCCTGAATTGCTCCTGGACCTGCGCCATGGAATACCCACCATTCAGTCCCGGCGTCAGCACTTACTATTTTATTATAGTGCTTCCTTCTTGAGCCAACAAAAAAGGAAATTTCTTGGCAATCCTGTTCAGCTGTTATATATTCTGATGGTTTTCAAGAAGTATTTTGATTTTTATTGTTGTTCTTGTAACAAGGCCATTCAATGGGTCAGCTTACTCATTTAAAGGTGGCAGTCAGTCGTTACACTTTGGACAGCACATTGAAGGTGGCTTTTTGTTTCACTTTTTTGCACCACAATATTTACACACCTCTGATCTACAGTCAATATTATATTGTACGTCTGACTCAGACTTACGATGAGGATCGCAGATGAAAGCTTCCTGAAAGAATCTTGGTCTCTCCTTGGCTCTTTTTGTATTCTGTCGCTTTCTGTTAGCCTCTTGCCTTCTTGCTCTACCTTCTTCATCTTCCTTTTTCTAATTGCTTTGCCAGCTTTTTGCTCTAGCCTCTTCATCTCCCCTGGCTCTGGCTGCCACCTGTCACTTTCCCTCACCAAGCAGTAACATGGAACTTCTCAGAAAATAACCTACATGAAACAAATAAAACATAAGAGAAAAAAAATGAAATGCGAAAGAAAGTCAGGGATTTATCACATAAATTGGTCTCATTCTTCCTTGGAATGCATGGTTAATGTTTGTTAAAGCGGGTCTGAGAATGTTGCAGCCGAGACTCAGTGTGGGCAGGACTTCGTGATCCTGTGCTCAGAGGCCAAAGCCCCCTAGGTAGGGGTGGTTTGCATGACATATAACCGAGTTTGATTGAGATTAGTCAAAGGACATTGGAGGACATATATAGAGAGGACATCACAGGCGTGCATACCAATTTCTGTGTTACAGGATACCTGACTACAAGAGCACCTATTAAAAATGCATTTTAAATAATTTTTATATAGAGCTATTGGGTGGTGCCATCCATCCAGGAGGCCATGGATTAACATTTAGAAGCAGTCAAATCAGAATGAAATGAATTTTAGCATTAAATCGGTGGCCATTTTCCACTGAATTAATTTAATGTCAACTTAGATAGAACATAGAACAGTACAGCACAGAACAGGCCCTTCGGCCCTCGATGTTGTGCCGAGCAATGATCACCCTACTCAAACCCACGTATCCACCCTATACCCGTAACCCAACAATCCCCCCATTAACCTTACACTACGGGCAATTTAGCATGGCCAATCCACCTAACCCGCACATCTTTGGACTGTGGGAGGAAACCGGAGCACCCGGAGGAAACCCACGCACACACGGGGAGGACGTGCAGACTCCACACAGACAGTGACCCAGCCGGGAATCGAACCTGGGACCCTGGAGCTGTGAAGCATTTATGCTAACCACCATGCTACCGTGCTGCCCACTTATTTTCTATTCCCAAACTTAAGCGTAGACTTTTTTGGTCTCCCAGAACATGGCATTGTAACCATTTACCTGCTCTGTCATAGCTTAATGAACCTGTTGGAAAAGTTGAACGGACGTGTGGAGGTGGCATACTTACAGCTAAACGTTAACAATTTGGAGGAGGCTGGAAACGGGACAAAGGAGAAAGAAAACTTTCCGAGTGAAAAGACTCTACTCTGGGGGAAAAGAATATCCAATATATTGGCAGCAATTGGCATACCACACTGCAGCGGTTCGGAAAGTGGAAGAGGGATAATCGGGATGGACTGCCTGAGGATTTAATGGAGGAAGGTTCGACTGAAACATTCAAAAGTGATATGAGGAGAAGGCGGGAGAATGGCACTAAGCAAATTGTTCATTCAGAGAGCCGGCGCAGACACAATGGACTGAATGGTCTCTATCTGGAACAATTATGTGATTCTGTGAAGTTACATTTTCCATACTCAAATCTAGTCATTGCAAATGACCTAGTAGATTTACCTTTTGAAGTCCCTTTTTACCTCCACCAGCTGGAGAAGGAAGAGGAAGCTGAAAGGAAATGGTGTTGGTTGCCCGGGCAACGAGGCAACATCAGAGATAAGTTATGTATTTTTCCACAGTGCTCTTGTAACCTTATCTAAATGCCCTAGAAGGTGTATAGTTGAACCCATCAGAGCACCCATGCATCCAAAGATATGGCCAAAACAATTTATGCTGTCTTGTGTGAAAGCTTGCATGGAGCAGTAATATAAAGCTAGCCCCATTCTCACTGTTACTGTAAAAGTAACAAGAGTCCATTGCTTCCAAAAGGTATAACTTTTCAACAGGTGACAGAGACCTTACAAAAGTAGACAGAGAACAATGCAAGATTATTCAGAAAAAGTCATGGATTCATGCTCATAGTTTACATTGATCTGCCTGTATTGCTCAGTCACTGCACCACCCCTCACAAAAAAACCCTTTGAACAAATAGCATAACAAAACAAAGCACAACCCTGATTCAAGGCCTGTTCTGTGCTGTACTGTTCTATGTTCTATGTTCTATATGAGGCGCCCAGAATCATAACCGGGTGAAGTAATTATTTTACTTAATATACTATACGGCCCTTTAAAATTGTGAATTTCTGAATGTGGCCCTTGCACGGAAAAGTTTGCCCACCCCTGAACTAGACACAGTAGCGCAGTGGTTAGCACAGTTGCTTCACAGAGCCAGGGACCAGGGTCTGATTCCCAACTTGGGTCACTGTCTGTGCGAAGTCTGCACGTTCGGAACATGTCTGTGTGGGTTTCCTCCGGGCGCTCCTCCTCCCACATGTCCCGAAAGATGTGCTTGTCAGGTGAATTGGACATTCTGGAATCTCCCTCTGTGTACCCTAACAGGTGCTGGAGTGTGGCGACTAGGGGATTTTCACAGTAACTTCATTGCAGTGTTAATGTAGGCCTACTTGTGATAATAATAGTTTATTATTATGATTATGATTAATAATCTTTTAAAAAATAATCTTTATTGTCACAAGTAGGCTTACAGTAATACTGCAATGAAGTTACTGTGAAAAGCCCCCAAGACCACCACACTCTGGCGCCTGTTCAGGTCCACTTGAGATCCCATTCTGAGATTTGAGCACATAATGTGACATTTAAGTACAGTACTGAGAGAGAGCTGCACTGAAGCAGGGTCACCTTCATGTGGACATTGAGCCAGATCTTTGCTACTGAGGCAAGTAGCTTGCATTGAGGAAAGTTCCTGAATTGCTGGACCAGCCTCGGAAAAAAGGCTACAGAATGTTCCAAACTTCACTCCGGAGAGGGTGGATGTGGGATGTGGTCAAGCCCATTGACCCTGGAGGCAAAGCATAGGCAGTCACAAGAACAGCCAAGTACTGAGGCGGACTGCTTAGATGGCCCACCTCGGTTATCTGGGACATTTGTTGTAAGATTTTAGCCCTCACCCTTCACACACCCTCATTTCACCCACTTCCCTGTTCCTTAAAACCTCTATGGCAACTCATGCCCCCACAAACTCCCCCATGGTCCCTTATACTCTCCATGCCAACTTATGCCAACTCATACTCCCACCCCATATCATGACCCTTTATGCCCCCATGCCAGTTCAAGCCAACACACCCAGTAGCTACCCTGGGCAAACCTAAGGAGCCAAGCGGAGATTAAATAAAATAAGGTTCTAAAAATCTAATACAACTCTTACTATACAGACTTGATTGTTTAAAATATCTCACATTCATGAAAGCCCATTCATTCAAAGCTTTCCTTCATCTTTTATAAAACAAACAAACGTAAATTCATAATCCATGTGAAAGACAGGTAATCCTTTTAGCATGTCAGTCGAGCTGTGAACTCAGAACCCTTCCCTCTGAGAGATAATTGTAGCTTTTGGAAATCAAACAAATATTCATAAATTCATAAATCGTGCTCAGGGAAATGTAAAGAAACAACAGTTGCTACGGACAGAGCAGATGCTACACTTTCTCACCTGTCAATTAAAGCAATACAACAAAGTTGTTTTTTAAACTCTCATTAACACCTGCGCCATATGAGGATGGATTAAATAGTTTGGACTTATACTCACTGGAGTTTAGAAGGATGGGAGGGGACCTGATCGAGGTGTATAAAATACTAAATGGGATTGATAAAGTAAACGTAGACCAAATGTTCCCCCTTGTGGGGCAATCTAGAACAAGACGTCACAGATATAGGCTGAGAGGCGGTAGATTTAAAACAGAGATGAAGAGGAAGTACTTCTTGCAGAAGGTGATGAACTTGTAGAACTCACTGCTCCACAGTGCAATGAATCTGAGTCATTGAATGGTTTCAAGAAAGAGATACATATATTTCTGACCGAAAAAAATGGGTTAAAGTGATAATGGGAACAGGTGGGGAGTTGGATTTGAGGCCAGGAAGAGATCATAGAGATTGAATGGCGGAGCAGGTTCGAAGGGCTGAATTGCCTACTTCTGCTCCTAGTTCCCATGTTCCTACTTTCCCAGGGTCAGCGGCACAACTGTCATCATGCTATGGCACTGTTGGACACTTTCCATGCCCCCTCTCTCTGCCTCAGCAGCCCCGGCACCTGTTGCCCGATTTTGAAACCACAAGTGAAACTCGCCATCGTTAGTTCCTCCTCGCGGAGGCGGAGCATCGCGGAGGCCATGGAGAAAACGCGGTCAGACCCACGAATGATAGTCAATGGCGTTTACTGTACCTGTGGAGTAGAACGCGCTGATGCTGCTGTTGAAGCACCGGAACATGACATTCTGTTGGCCGCCCAGTGTCGGCCACAATTTTCGCCTCCACACCATTCTCTGCCCAATTGCATTTCCCGATTCTGGCATCGACCTACGAAGAATCTCGCCCATAGTGCCAGAGAAGTGCCAGAGATTTTTGAGATTCAATGTGCTCATCTGCTGGGCAGCTAGCTCTCTGGCATAACAAATTTTGACAGCATCATCAAGCTGAAGCTTGTTTTTTCTTAACAGTCTCTCGAGTACCTTGTCGTTACAAATCCCGAACACGATCTGATCGCCGATCATCAATGACTGTCGGGTAGCAAAATTACACCTTCAATCGCAAATCGATCGGAAAACTATCAAACGATTTGCCTGCCTTCTGGGTGCGCGTGCAAAATATGTAGCGCTTGAACGTCTCATTTCCTTCTGGAGTGCAATGCCAATCAAAATGCTTTACAACTTCCTCAAAATTCTTGCTATTTGCCCCATTATCGAAAATGAACATATTAAATATTTCTATCGCTTGTGCACCTGTTACATGAGCAGCAACGCTATGTGTCTCTCATCACACTGTGCTTACAGACCAAGGGCTGCAACATAGAGAGGGAATTGCTGTTTGAATACATGCCAATTCTCATCTACATTACCAGTGACTCGAAGCAGGTGAGCTGTCTTCAGACCTTCCATCCCGGACTTCAAAGCCTGTCTGTGCGTTGAGTACAAGTTGCCAGTAGTTCACGAGGTTAGTAGAAGATTTTTTCTTTTCTCCTTCGGAGTTATCTTGATATGTTCAATCTTCAAAGAATCTTGTTTTCTTAGCAGATCTTCAATCCTTGTACCATGTTACGTGCTAGTGCTTGGCCGTTAGGAACAATGCACAGAAGAACATCTAGTTCTTGACAAGTTAAAGTGTTTTATTACAACATAAATGTGTGGTAAAGATAACTATGAGAAATAGATTACAAACTACTAATACTGATAAATTATTCCAGAGCTACTGCAAGTATGACTATCCACTAACACGGCTAACTCCCAACCCCTTGAGGTACAGAGTCACATGGTGGATTGACACTGCCACCTGCTGGTCGGAAGTCATTTACATCATTATGTACATGATAGCCTATGCATATCATTACACTCCAGAGCATATCCCGGTCACTGGGAGAACATATCCCAGTCTCAGGGGGGCACTTGCCGGGGTGCTGCAGAGCGTATCCCAGTCGCAGGTGGGCATTGGCCATGCACTCTAGAGCATGTCCCGATCGCTAAGAAAAATGTCCCGGATCCTGGTGGACATTGATGAAGCGCTTCATAACATGGCCCGATCACAGAGGGATATTGCTGAGAGCATTGACACTATGGTGTAGGCAATGGAGAGCTGCTCGGGTTAGCAGAGCCAGATGGCACAGGGGCATCTGGAATTCAATCCAGCTTCCCCTCCATCCCGAAGTGACCCCCAGGCACCGACCCAGGAAGAGGAGAGCTAGAGGCCAACCAGAGCCTCCCGACAGTGTAAGGACGCGGCTACCTGTTCTCCTGAGTAACCCTGAGCCCCACCCCCCTCCCTACCCAACAATGGCACCTCCCGAAGTCAGCGTGCGGAACAAGGTTGTATTGAAATCAATGACACCAGCTAATCAGGGGGTCCTCTGACCTTAAACCCCAGAGAGGCCGCGCGCCAGCGGCATCAAAAATTGTGTGATGCTGTAATCAGCAGGCTGCCTCAACCTCATCCTGGGGACACACCTGAACATAGCAGCAGAGTGCCACGAGTGAAGCTGATCAGTGCTCACTGAGAGGGTATGTGGACGGCACCATTGAGAGCTAGGGACAATTTGGGTCACGAATGCACAATATAAAGCACGTTATATCTGAGACATGTGAAGCCACTGTCACGTTATTCCGCACTGCGGGCCGGCCGTTATCCCCCCTCCCCTGGTTGACCTCCAGATCCCCCCGGCCCCACGCCCCCCCCCCCCCCCCCCCCCCCCCCCCCCAGGATGGGGGAGCGTGAGGCAAACCAGGTGGGGTGGAGGATGAGACAGTGTATGGGAAGGGGAGAGGGGGAGAGCTGATGGACGAAGCCACATCCTATGAGAAGCGGGCCTCCCTGGTCCTCCGGACATGCTGTCCTCCATCCACAGGCTGCTGCCATGGGTCCTCCCCAGGCTCATCTTCCAGCCCCTCCTCATCCATCTCCTCCTCCTTCGAGATGGCTGCATGTTCCTCCTCCTCTACCTCCAACGCATCGTCCTGCTGCTGTGCCAGGTTTTGGAGGGCACAGCAGACTATTACGAAGCGGGCGACCCTCCAGAAAGTCTGCTGCAATGCACCACCAGAGTGGCCGAGGCATCAGAACCACATTTTAAGCACTCAGAGAGGCCACACGGACCTCATTAAATCGGGTCTCCCGCGTGGGTCACCGGCCTCCGCCCATCATTAGTCAGAACCTCAATGTGTACTCCTTATCCCCCAAGAGTCAAACAGTTATCCTGGGGTGTCCCTCAAAGATGGCAGGGATCTCTGCCTGCCCCAGGATGTAGCTGTCGTGCACACTCCTGGGGAAGCATGCACACACATGCATGATCTTCAGGTGGTGGTTGCACACAAGTTGGACGTTCAGGGAGTGGAACCCCTTCTTCTTAATGAAGGACACACCCGGACTGCCCGATGTGTGCCATCTATTACCCCTGGACATAGGGCACCCCGGCAATGGCAGAGAATCTCCCTGCCCAGGCATCTTGATGGGCTGGTCCAGGTCAAAGTTTACATAGTCAGCTGCCTGGGCAAATAGGGAATCTGTGACTTCATGGATGGACTTGTGGATTGTTGGTTGGGATGTGCCACACAAGTCCCCGCTCGAGCTTTAGAATGATCCAGAGGCGGGAAAGCTCAGGGCTACAGTAACCTGTACAGATAACGGGAGCAGCTATCCTCCTCCTCCATGCCAAGAACACAAAGACCACAGATGCTGCACCATCTCCTTATTGAGGTGCAGCCTCTTGCGGCGCTTGCTGTCTGAAATCTAAATCAACGCTGCTGCTCCTGCCTTCTCCGGCACCTGGTCGCCTGGACTGCCACCAACACTGCAAGGGCAGCTGCTGCAGGGCCCACAACCTCACAGTAGCACAGTGATTAACACAGCGGCAGGGTCACGGGTTTGATTCCCGGCTGGGTCACTGCCTGTGCGGAGTCTGCACGTTCTCCCTGTGACTGCGTGGATTTCCTCCAGGTGCTCTGGTTTCATCCCACAAGACCCGAAAGACGTGCTGTTGGTTAATTTGGACATTCTGAATTTTCCCCGCAGTGTTCCCGAACAGGCGCCGGAATGTGGTGACTAGGGGATTTTCTTCATTGCAGTGTTAATGGAAGCCTACTTGTGACAATAAAGATTACTATTATTATTATCCATACTATGATATCTGTAAGGAATTGGAGTGGGTATGCGACCGACAATCATCTATGGCGTCCAGCCCAGGACCCGTGGGTCTCTCATGTCTCCCCACCCTCACATCCCCGCCATCCCTCATGGTGCCATCCAATATGCCCTGTGCATGCATCCCCAGCTGCAGGAGGAACTCTGGGCAGCAGATTCTGGACCCTATATCCTAGAAACCTGCTGGAAACGTTACCTAGACCACACAGACATCCCCTCATCGCTGGGTTATCCGCGATGCTGTGGCCCAAGTCTTGGAGGTTTGAACGTTGGCTGCGCCCTCTGTGGTGTGGACACCTTCAGTGTTCAGGCAATGTGTCCAGACCCATGTGCGCTGGAGCACTCACCCAGGCTAGAGATGAGCCCCCACCGATGATCCCCCCCCCCGACCAGGACTCCAGCTGACTACATGTTTGCCAAGATGGCTACTAACTTCCTCCAGTCGCCACAGCAGCCAGTTTGTTAGCTTTTTAATTATGTGTGCTAAATGGTGCCCGGATGACCGCTCGCTGAGGAGTCGATTAGTTCACAGGAGGCCATTACATAGGGGGTCCTTCCTGTTAATGGGATGGAGATTGCCCTTAATTGTTGCTTACTGGTGCCTCGCCATGCTGTAGCAAGATCCGGATCGCGCCAATAGAAGTGGGCCTGTTAGATCGGAACCCGATCAGCGCCCTGCACCATTCCTGATTTCCGCAGTCATGAGATCGCGGCCAAAACAAATGGTCAATGTGTATTTCAAAAGGTCTTGCTTGACAATGTTCTTGAATTTTTTGAGGAGGGAACAGAAAAAATAGACAATGATAATGTGAATTGTAAAAGGCCTTTGAATGAACATTAATAGATTGATGAATAATTTTGGAAAATGCGGATTCAGGGATAACTGGCAGAATGGATTGCTGACTGGCTTCAAGAAAGAAAACAAAGTGAGAATAAAATGTAGTTATTCAGAGTGACAGGAAATGGGAACTGGTGTTTCGCAGCTGGATCACTGCTGTTCACAATTTGCATTCATGATTTGGACTTTGAAATCATAAACACAATTTCCAAATTTGTGGACATCACCAAATTGGGGAGTAGTCAAATGGAGGAGAACGATAACAGATTAATAATAATAATTAATAATCTTTATTAGTGTCACAAGTAGGCTTACATTAACACTACAATGACGTTACTGTGAAAATCCCCTAGTTGCTTTGTTCACTGAGAGAGAATTCAGAATGCCCAATTCACCAAACAGCCCGTCATTCAAGACTTGTGGGAGGAAACTGGAGCATCCGGAGGAAACCCACGCAGTCACAGGGAGAACGTGCAGAATCCACACAGACAGTGACCCAAACCAGGAATCGAACCTGGGACCCTGGCGCTGTGAAGCAACAGTGCTAACTGTGGTAGTATGACTAGAGGTACTACGGTACCTGGGAGTGTGAGCTGCTATTGGTGTAGAAGGCCCTCCCGCTATTCTCCGACCCGTCGTGGGCAGCGGAGAATCGCGCCCATGGAATTTGCTCTTTGGAGGTGGTTGAAGTTTGCAGAATATTGAGATGTCTTGTTAGAGTGGATGTGGAGAACCTGAGGGCACAGGCTCAGACTGAAGGGACGATCCTTTGAAACTGAGATGAGGAGTGTTGCTCGTTCTACTGTTAGTGTGATCAACACGCCTCCATTTAAAGGACATGTGCTTAACACTGGTTTGGCTCTGTATCTGTATCTATGCTCAGGAGTCGCCAGGTGCCGTTATAGACACCGTCACACGTTATCAAGGTCAAGTTCAAAGCAATAAGTCTAAACACCGATCAGTAAGTCTAAACAATTAGTGTTTATTATAACAGATATAATAAATACTCATGCACACGCTAAAAGACTAATACTTATTTCTACTATTAAACGACTAAATACTTATCTAAGTAGGAACCAGTAAGGTCAGGGGACAAGGCCTTTGTTCCTTTCTGGTCTGCACCTTCTGTTCACTAATAGTCGGCAAGAGTATAAGCAATGCCTGGGTCACGTAGCAATCGTTGTTTGGCACTTACTGAAAGATGGCTGATGCTCAACGGCCGGTGATGAAAGACAGGATCTGGAGGCTGGAGTCGGAGTCAGGATGCAACAGATCTGGGCCGGAGTCTGGAAGCAACATACCGAATCATGTGCTTGACCTTCTTTTTATAGGTCCCCAGAGGTCCGTGCCCCTTGGGGCGGGCTCTTTCACCTGCTAGGTATCGATTGGGTCTTTCCCAATCGATATAATTCGAATTCCCCTATCCTGGAGTCGTTCCTCGATGGCGGGGGCGGTTCCTAGGGGTCATTGACCTGGGTCCTCTGGCGCCATTCTGGCTGGGTAGCTATAGAAAGTATCAATCGATACTTAAAATGTTTCTATTGTATCTGGGACTGGGCCGGTATCATCTCATTAGTATGCAGATCGCTTTCCTATTTGCACCTTTGGCTGAGTCTCTGCACCTGCCTTGAAACCGGTTTTGTACGTGCAAAATGCTACTGCAAGCTGTGTGTCCTTACTATGGCTGTTTTTCCCTGCAGTCTTAGCAGTTCTCCATTTTGTAGACTGGTGTCCATTTTAGAGGGCTACAGGAGGAATTTCTTCAGCTAGAGGGTGGTGAATCTGTAGAACTCATTGCCGCAGAAAGCTGTGGGGGCCAAGTCACTGAGGGCTGGATTCTTCTGCCCCGCCCGCTTCAAGGTCGCAACATGCGTGACGGGGACCATATAAAGGTTCATTGACATCGGGTGGGAATTTCTAGTCGGGAGGTGGGCACGGCCGGAGTGTCCCACCCCGAGTGTCTTTAAGACAGAGATAGGTTCTTGATTAATAAGGGGATCAGGGGTTATGGGGAGAAGGCAGGAGAATGGGGATGAGAAAAATATCAGCCATTATTGAATGACGGAGCTGACCCGATGGGCTGAATGGCCTAATTCTAATTCCATATCTTATGGTCATATGATCTTATAGAAGTGAATAGTATTGATGTATTTAAGGGCAAATTACACATTTTGCGGGAGAAATAATAAATGGTTACAACAATATATTTAGATGATAAAGGTGGGAGCAGGCTCAATTGGAGTGTAAAGTGACTAGTACGATCTGTTTGAATTGAATTACCTGATTCTTTGTTCTGATATGTTTCTCATCCCCATTCTCCAGCCTTCTCCCCATAAGCATTGATCCTCTTATTAATCAAGAACCTATTTCTCTCTGTCTTAAAGAAACTCAGGGTGGGGTTCTCCTGAAGAAGTTTGAAATAATTTAATCAATTGGGGCCATTCTGCCAGTTTATTAAAATCTTTATTTTTTGTTAGAATGTATAAAGAAATCAAAGGTTGAATTTTGAGATGACCCAGCCAGCAGAAATAGATGGGAGCGCCTTGAAAATGGCCTGTGAAAACTTTCTGGGGAAATAATTTCGCTGAAGATTGGGGCAGTTTGGAAAAAAACAATTAAATAAAGGTGGAGGTCTCACTCAAGCAAATTCATGAAACTGCGGGAAAAGTTTATTAAATAAACATCTGACAAAGTACAAACTATTTTATAATCACCTTTCTTATATAAAAGTCTGTGCTTTGCAATTTAACATTTTGCTTCTTTACAACATAATAAAAATAATTTTTATTGTTCCAATTGGGTTCACATTAACACTGCGATGAAGTTACTGTGAAAAGTCGCTAGTCGCCACACTCCGCTGCCTGTTCGGGTACACTGAGGGAGAATTCAGAATGTCCAAATTACGTCTTTCGGGACTTGTGGGAAGAATCGGAGCACCCGGAGCAAACCCAAGCAGGCTCAGGGAGAACGTGTAGACTCCGTACAGACAGTGACACAAGTTGGGATTCAAACCTGAGACCCGAGCGCTGTGAAGCAACAGTGCTAACCAGCATGCCGCCCACATTGCGACCACCACCTTAAGATCATGCATGTGTGTGCAAGCTTCCCTGGGATGTGCACAACAGATACGTCCTGGCGAAGTTGGAGATCCCCAGCATCTTCAAAGGACACCCAAGGATGACCAGTTGGCTCTTCGGGGATAAGGGGTACCTGCCGGTATGGAGGCTAGAGACCAATGCAGAGACCCAATATAACAAAGTCCATGTGGCCACCTATGTTGTCATTGAGCAGCGCATCACACTGCTGAAAATGTGGTTCTGATGCCTGGACCACTCTGATGGTGCCCTGCAGTACACCCCCCAGAGGGCCTTCCTCTTTGTGGTGGGCTGCTGTACCCTCCACAACCTGGCACAGCAACAGGGTGACATGCTGGAGGAAGAGGAGATGCTGCCTCATCAGAAGAAGAAGAGGCGGACCAGTAGGGGCTGTTGGACGAGCTTGGCAGGAGCCGACGGAGGGCCCGGAGGATGGAGGACAGGTGGCGGAAAGTATCCGACACACGCGGAGGAACAGAGAGGCCCTCATATTCACCAGATTCTCACAGGACGAGGCTATGTTCAACAGCTCAAACCCCTCCCCTCAATTTCCCTCCTTCCCTCCATCCACCCTTTCCAAATTGATAAGAGGTGGGGGGGGAAGGGGGGGGGGGGGGGTTGCAGGTAGGGCTCGAGGACCATTTAAGATGGGTACAGTGGGGGGAGCGGTACCGAGCCACAGTGGGGTGGCTGAGGGGGTCAAGAGATTGGAGTGACATTTAAAAATGGTGCCATGATCTGCGAATACTCTTCCTGTCTGGCTAGCCGAACTTGTCAGTGCAGGAAATGATGCAAGTGCCACCACGGCGGGTTGTCTCTCGCCTCAAGGTAATAAAAAAGCAAAGTTCCATTTAATACCTAACACGAGCAGTTATTCCATGAATAACTGGAAACAAGACTGTCATTGTTCGATAAGGAAATAAAGAGGCCCTCTCCACCCATTACACTGAATAAAAGGCTTTCAACACCAAAGGCACATAGGGTGATGTTTGATGCTGGGGGAAGGAGATCCTATGAAGAGCAAATACAATGCAAGAGGTCAAAATTTAGACTGGCTATTGTGCTAGTGGAAAGCAATGATATGGAGATGCTGGCGTTGGACTGGGGTGAGCACAGTAAGAAGTCTTACAACACCAGGTTAAAGTCCAACATGTTTGTTTCAAACACTAGCTTTCAGAGCACTGCTCCTTCCTCAGGTGAATGAAGAGGTATGTTCCAGAAACATATATATAGACAAATTCAAAGATGCAAGTCAATGCTTAGAATGCGAGCATTTGCAGGTAATTAAGCCTTTACAGATCCAGAGATAGGGGTAAACCCAGGTTAAAGAGGTGTGAATTGTCTCAAGCCAGGACAGTTGGTAGGATTTTGCAAGCCCAGGCCAGATGGTGGGGGATGAATGTAATGCGACATGAATCCCAGGTCCCGGTTGAGGCCGCACTCATGTGTGCGGAACTTGGCTATAACTTTCTACTCGGCGATTCTGCGTTGTCGCGCGTCCTGAAGGCCGCCTTGGAGAACGCTTACCCGGTGATCAGAGGCTGAATTCCCTGAATGCTCAAGTGTTCCCCGACTGGAAGGGAACATTCCTGCCTGGTGATTGCCGCGCGATGTCCGTTCATCCATTGTCGCAGCGTCTGCATGGTCTCGCCAATGTACCACGCTTCGGGACATCCTTTCCTGCAGCGTATGAGGTAGACAACGTTGGCCGAGTCGCACGAGTATGTACCGCGTACCTGGTGGGTGGTGTTTCCACGTGTAATGGTGGTATCCATGTCGATGATCTGGCACGTCTTGCAGAAATTGCCGTGGCAGGGTTGTGTGGTGTCGTGGTCGCTGTTCTGAAGGCTGGGTAGTTTGCTGCAAACAATGGTTTGTTTGAGGTTGCGCGGTTGTTTGAAGACCTCAAACAAAACAAGTGATGAAGGTCACCGAGAACAGAGGTGATAGGTGAGTTGGACTAGATGTGAGTCAGGATATAGATATTGAGAAGCCGGTCTATTATCCAGATGGAAACATATCGGAGCTTAGTTTTTCACCAGATGAAATCATACACCATGAGAAATAAAGGCTATCGTTCATGCAAAAATTTGAACTACACCAAATTAGAGTCCAATCAAAGTTACTAGAATCTGTCAAATTGCTGGTCATGAGGGGTTGGATTCTCTGGTTTCCCAGCCACATGATTTTTCAGTGGCGCATCATTCACTGGCGGTAGGATTCTGTCTTCCCACCGCTTGTCAATGGGATTTCCCGTTGAAACCACCCCACAGTGTCAGGAACCCTATAGGAGGGAGTGCATTGCCAGCAGGGAAAGCGAACCCCAAAGGCTGGAGAATTCTGGCCGACATTAACTTTTCAGATAAGTTGGGGCGCAGCACGGTTAGCACTGATGCCTCACGGCGCCAAGGTCCCAGGTTCGATCCTGGCCTTGGGTCACTGTCCGTGTGGAGTTTGCACATTCTCCCCGTGTCTGTGTGGGTTTCGCCCTCACATCCCAAAGATGTGCAGGGTAGGTGGATTGGCCAAGTTAAATTGTTCCTTAATTGGAAAAAATGTATTGGGCACTCTAAAAATAAAAAAATAAATACTTTTAAGGTCAGTTAATCCTAGTTGGTGGCTATTTCTTCTGGTCAAATGTATTTTCAGTTTTACACATTAATTCTCTAAACAGAAAGGAACTCCCCACCTCTTGGGCATTTTGACCAATGCAGTTTGAGAGAATGCATCACAGACATATACAACCATATTTTGTGTTTCAGCTATTTGATAACTTGACAGCAACATCGCTGACTGAGCCACTAGTGACGAAGATGCAGAATTGTTTGTACATCTGACACATTCCTTCAGTCAAATCAAAAATAGTGATGTTGGAATAACTCAGAAATTCCTTCAGTCAGTACAAAAACAGTGACATTATCAGTTTCTCCCTTACCCGAAAGGTAGTTCAATCTAATTACGTCTATCTGATACTTTGAGCCATTTTCATTTAAGTTAATTATACCAGATTCTATTATGTAAATTATCTTGGCAAAATAATGTAATATACATGAATATATTAGCAGCACCATTATATGAGTGGAGTGATATTTCACCCTGAAGTAGCATTAGTTAAGGGAAGGAAAGTAGTAACAGATTTTAAATTTACAAGTAATTAAATAAAAATTAGGTTAGTCAATTATAAATTTCCACAGTTCAATTGTTCTTATAATTTGTTCACACACAATAGCTAAGTAGAAATTGCACCAAAGACAATACAAGTAGTTATTTTGTAGTACAGAACTTGAGTATTGCTGAAAATAAATTTATTGCCAAAGTTTTTTGTCTTGTACTCATCAAGACAAATCGCAAGAATACCAAATGTAAAGGGAACAACCGCGTATATTATTTGAGAAGAGAGTGCTGATGGGTAGAGGTATTCCCTTAGAAAATATCCCAGTTGATGGTGACTGACAGTTAGCTGCCAAGCATTATTTGAAATTTAAATCACGTAGGTTGGCTTGGATTGGTTAAGGCATTGGTCTGAGGATTAAACCAGCGGAAGGATGTCACTTATTTTGTTTAGCTGAAGCAGGCGCAATGGGCGTACATGTTATTTTGCTTATCAAAGAACAGGGCCCTGTGTATGTAGATTCCAGTACACGCAAATCTTCAATTGGTATCAATGTAATTCTTAACGTACTGAGGATTATTTAGCAAATGTCCAATCATGAAATTATACTTAATGTTGTAAACTAGTTTTGGGTTTTGCAAGCTCGGGCTGGTTGGATATGGTCTGTACCTTGCCCATTGTAAACAGAGGAAGGGACATGGGGCGGACATTTCCACCCGTTCTCGCCGGCGGAATCTTTTAATGCCAATGGCAACCCCCTCCCACGGGTTGCAGGTGGCTGAGGGAATGAGCGGAAACCCCGTTAACAGTGTCAGACTCAGAAGATTATGGTGCTGGCCATCTCCACTGCCGCAAAGCACAGAGGGGCAGATAATCCCGCCAATATTGCTTGATACGATCTGTCCATCTTTGGAATGTACAACCTATATACCAAGCATCACACCGGCACTGAAAATCATATTGCACAGTTCTTATTCATGTGATAGGCAGAATGTGCTTATGGCTTATCAGCAGCATCTTGCAGGTGGAGTGTACCACTCCTGTTGCTCATGCATTGTAGCAACATGAAATAACTAGCTTCATCTGTTGCTCAAATTGTTTTCCCCTTTATGTTTTGTATTCTTTTAAATTGTCCTGAAGAGTGCAAGATGAAAAGCTTCCACAAAAAAATGTTTCTTTTTCAGGAAAAATTAAGATATAATACCAAAATGTCACATGCCCTGGGTGAAATCTAGAAGCCCGGTGTGGTGAATTCATACTGCATTGTGATTCACACTGTATTGCATTGCATTGTATTATGTCCTTGTGGGCTCTGTATGTGTGCCGTTGCGCGGCTCTGCCCATAGGGGGAGATGAGGAGCTTGCACAGGGCTCACCCTTGGCTCCGCCCATGGTTCTGCCCATGGCCCCTCCCACTACCAGAATTATAAAGTGCTGCAGCCGTGAGCCTGCCCTCAGTTCTTCTGGTCGCAGGCAGGCTCAGTTGTAAGACTATTAAAACCACAGTTTACTTCCAATCGTGTCTCCAGTGAATTGATGGTCACATCACCCGATTTGCCATGGGCGCAGATCCCCCAATGGCCACTAAATTCTGTGAGAGAACCAAGATGGCATTTGGACCGGCTACACCTTATTTTGAGATCTCACTCCTGTGCCCCCTGTGCCGGTTACGTGATTATGTCCACGCCCAGAAAGGGCATCAACCTGATTTGCATATACTTACCTAGAGTTTAATATCATGAAATGGCTTTACACTGTAATGCTAGGCGATGATGAATCTTCCGTCCTTGGCAACGTGACATCATGCCAGTGTGATTCACTATTAGTTTTCAGAAATTAAAACCAGTTGTGATGATCACATTGGAGGTGTGGAGATGCCCAGAGACCCCGGGGGTTGAGGGCCAAGGCTACACATTGGCCATTGGCACCCTACCAGTACCAGAGAACTGTAAAATAAGCAGTGCCAAGGGGTGCATGAAGGGGCAGTGTCAAGAGTGCTCTGGAAGGTGGGTACCCCTCCTCCAATGGGGGTTCCCCTTATATATGGTGGGGGAAGCTGGACTTAAGAATCCTTATCTCCTTTGAGGAATCGGCCCTGAAGGTGGCTGGGGTGGCCGACGACAGAGCGGTCACCAATGCAGAGGTTGGCAGAAGCTGCAGAGGTGAGGAATCACAAGGCCCCCACCCCACCCAGAGGACCTGTCAAATGTGAGTTGTTATTGCCATACTGACTGACCTATCCCCCTCTCTGACCACATGTCCATTCTCCCACAGGTCTTCCAGCTGATGGCGCCGGCCCATCCCGGGTGGTCCCCTCTCTCCCAGGAGACCACCTCGGAGGAGAGCTCTGAGAAAGACACGATCGATGCATTGCGTTGTCTACCTCACCCTCCATCAATGCAGATACATGCATCTTGGTGGGAAACATTTGTGGTCTGGGGCACAATCTGAGAGCACCACACAGCTGTTGACGCACATCAGGTGGAGGCAGGAGCCCCAGGCGTGACAGCAGTCGGAGGTCTGCTGGATCCCAGGACACAGCTGGGTCCCAGCCTGATGATAATCCTATGGAAGCGGTTTACCCGGAGTTGATGGAGATGATAGGGAGTGGTCGGGACATTCAAAAGGAGATGTCAGTGACATTCCAGCAGAGCCATAGTCGATTGGAGGAGTCCCAGAGGCGATGGGCGCAGGAGATATCGTCGGCAATGCGTGGCACTGAGGTCAATACTGCTACGGTGCCGACCGCTGTGGAGAGTCTGGTGCATGATTACGGCATCATTAGTGAAGGTGTCAAAGGCGTCATGCAGTCGGCGACGACCACGGTGAGAATGTCTGACTCACTATGTGATGTCACACAGTACAAGGCTGACCTTGATGAGGTTCTGCGGGACGAGTCCCACTCTCAGATGAGAATGGCAGAGGCGTTGCGGAGCATGTCCCATGCACTGAGGAGCATCGCCGAAGGTGTTTACATGATGGTGCAGGAATCGGGGAGCCACCAGGGCTGGCAGAGCCAGATGATCCAAGGCGGCCTTCAGGTGTGCTACATAGCAGAATCGCAGAGCAGAAACTTATAGCCGAGTTCCACACACATGAGTACAGCCTCAACCGGGATCTTGGATTCATGTCGCATTACATTCACCCCCCCACCATCTGGCCTGGTCCTTCGACAATTCACACCTCTTTAACCTGGGGTTACCCCTCTCTCTGGCTCTGTAAAGACTTAATTACCTGCAAATGCACGCATTCAAAGTATTGTCTTGCATATTTGACTTTGTCTATATATGTCTCGGGAACCTACCTCTTCATTCACCTGAGGAAGGAGCAGTGCTCCGAAAGCTAGTGATTTAAAACAAACCTGTTGGACTTCAACCTGGTGTTGTAAGACTTCTTACTGTTCACATGAACGAGCTGCAGATCGATGGTGGTGAACTCTGCAAATTTTAGCCTTTTCTTATGAAGATTTTCTCCTACCCCCCCCTCCTCCCCCCCACGCACCCCCCCCCCCCCCCTCCCATCTCTGAGGAGACTATTTTTGCCTCTTTTGTTTTACTGTATATGGCTATATGTATGTTCTGGGGAAGTTTTAAGAAGAGATAGATAGTTACATTTCCAAGTTAAAAAGGTCTATCTTATAATAAATCAATTGTTCTGAGTTTATTGAAAGAAACCTGGTTGTAGTTTCTTATTCTGGGTGACTGTAGTGAAGGTAAACAATTGGCCATTTTGGTGAGTGATGGACCATCAATAATAGACGAAGCGAGTTACAGAACTAAATTGTGGCTTTAATACACTGAGATGTGTGCCTGCCTACTGATCCGTCACTGGGGGCAGGGCCCCATATCAGCCAGATATATACAAAGCCCGAGGGGTGGAGTCACAGGCGGAGCCAACAGAAGCAACAACAACAGCAACAGTAAGTAACAATGGAACAAACAATAACAGTGAATATATATATATATAAATACAGCAGTGAGTAACAGTGGAACGTGGTTCACCACAGTGAGTAAATTAAACATTTAAACTAATGCTGCAACCTGTGGATAATCCATGCATTCTTCCCATCCTGGTCTTGACACACAGGCCAATCATAACAACTGCCAGTTGATAGGTACTGTGCCAACTGTATTAAAATAATGTAGTTACAAATCTATCTATTTCCAGTCATGTGATAGTGCCCCATGCTCGTTAATATGTCAATAAGTACATCAACAATGATAATTACGCAAAGCTGTGTTGCCCTACTCGAGGTGAATAAAGGCTTGTGAAAAAACACTCCTCATTGAAAACATTTGCCTAAACTGCATCATATTTATCAAGCTCATCCAATTAATTTGATTGTCTGTTTACTGAACTACTGCATCAGGTAGATATGTTGCACCATTGTCAGTGGCAATTAATAATAAAAAGGTTTGGTCCTTCAGAATCCAATTTAGCTCCTTGCACAAAATGCTCTTGGGGACTAAATACTGCTGGTGTTGCAACTTATTGTGTATTTCAAATCAGATGTGCATTTCCCATTGCTTGCCTGAGGATGAAAAATCACTGACTGAAAGGGTATATTATTTAATCATTTGAGAGTACACCATGTCCTTTGCAGATTAGAAAATGCAGTTTTCAGTCATGTTAAAAAAGGGATTTTGCAATTGATTTAGAACTATGTAAAGAGTGACAGTTATTTTCTTAAATTTAGAAGAATCCCTGAATGACGACTTGTTTGAAGCCTCATTGACTTTCATTAAATGCCTTTTTTTGGAAACTGTCATTTTTCAAATATCTGAAAATATTCTTCATTTTTTAAATTGTTTGATTCGATGTGTTTTGCTCAATATGTATTTCCCAGGCAGGAAGAATAAGCAGCTGCAATGGCTCAGCTGGCAAACAAACAATATGAAAATATCCTGCCAATTCACTCTTATTGTCACTTTATGATTGAAATAAACAAATGGGCTGGCATATTCCTTTCTAAATTTTAATACAACAATACAAGAGAATCTGTCATGTTCATTCCTTGAAGAGAGAAACTTCCATTTTTTTTTTAGGTTTAAAGGATCACCTGTCCAAACATATAACTAGTTGTAGCAGGAGTAATTCAAAGAAGTTGCAAGGCAAGAATCTCAAAAAATGAAAACCAAGTATTGAGCAAGCCTTTTCATGTTCCTAATTGATTGGTGTTTTCCACCAACAAGGTACTGCCAATATTCCAGAAAGACATCCTGTCCACCACACAATTGGGCAATGCTGTATGTAAATGTTATTGCCGGTGCAATGGCAGGTATGTAGGTTGCATATTCTAATGAAATGAAATGAAAATCACTTATTGTCACGAGTAGGCTTCAATGAAGTTACTGTGAAAAGCCCCTAGTCGCCACATTCCGGCGCCTGTTCGGGGAGGCTGGTACGGGAATCGAACCGTGCTGCTGGCCTGCCTTGGTCTGCTTTAAAAGCCAACGATTTAGTCCAGTGTGCTAAACCAATGATTAGTTGATTGAATCAAACAGATATATTCCTTTGATTGTTCCCAATAGGCAGAGTACAGACCGTACATAACAAGCCCTTATGAAAAATGAAATGAAATGAAAATTGCTTATAGTCACAAGTAGGCTTCAAATGAAGTTACTGTGAAAAGCCCCTAGTTGCCACATTCCGACGCCTGTTCGGGAAGGCAAATTGAACTGTGCTGCTGGCCTGCTTGGTCTGCTTTCAAAGCCAGCGATTTAGCCCTGTGCTAAACAGCCCCTGGCAAATCACAAAACAAAATGTCTACTTTTAGCTGCAATTCTGTGATTGACCAGCATTTGCTGAACAATCTTGAGTGTGCTAATAGCTACATTAACAAACAATTCAAGATAACCATTCGAGCTTCTAATGTGACTCACTTATGCTTGTCAGAAGTGATATATACATTCATATGCCAGGACCCATTCTCTACATTCAAAGGAATATGTTTAAGCCTCATGTCTTTTTTATTCAAGAGCTTGGAGAGCCTCAGTTTCCCTTGCTTCATCCATGGCAATGTTGCGGCGAATAAAAGTTAACTTGCAAATCAGTCGCCCCCCTTTTCTGCTGTGGTATAAGTTGTAATGTTTTTTTAATTTGGCGATCTTTCTTATTTGATTTGACTTATTATTGTCACATGTATTAGTATACAGTGAAAAGTATTGTTTCTTGTTTGCTGTACAAACAATGCATGCCATACATAGGGAAGGTAGGAGTGACTGCAGAATATAATGTTACAGTCATAGCTGGGGTGTAGAGAAAAGATCAACTTAACACAAGGTAGGTCCATTCAAAAGTCTGATGCAGTAGGGAAGAAGATGTTCTTGAGTCGGTTGGTACATGACCACAAACTTTGGTATCTTTTTCCTGACGGAAGAAGGTGGAAGAGAGTATGTCCAGGGTGTGTGAGGTCCTTAATTATGCTGGCTGCCTTTCTGAGGCAGCGGGAATTATAGATAGTCAATGGATGGGAGGCTGGTTTGCGTGATGAACTTGGCTACATTCACGACCTTTTGTAGTTTCCTGCGGTCTTGGGCAGAGCAGGCTCCATACCAAGCTGTGATACAACCAGAAAGAATGCTTTCTATGGTGCATCTGTAGAAGTTGGTGAGGGTCGTAGCTGACATGCCAAATTTCCTTAGTCTTCTGAGAAAGTAGAGTTGTTGGTGGTCTTTCTTAACTATAGTGTTGGCACGGGGGGACTAGGACAGGCTGTTGGTGATCTGGACACCTAAAAACTTGAAGCTCTCGACCCTTTCTACTTAGTTCCCATTGATGTAGACAGGGGCATGTTCTCCACTACGCTTCCTCAAGTCAATGACAATCTCCTTTGTTTTGTGGACATTGAGGGAGAGATTATTGTTGTAGCATCAGTTCACCAGATTCTCTATCTCATTCCAGTACTCTGTCTCGTCATTGTTTGAAATCCGACCCACTACGGTGGTGTCATCAGCAAATTTGAAAATCGAGTTGATGGGGAATTTGGTCACACAGTCATAGGTGGATAAGGAGTATAGTAGGGGGCTGAGGACACAGCCTTGTGGGGCACACGTGTTGAGGATGATCATGGAGGAGGTGTTGTTGCCTATCCTTACTGATTGTGGCCTGTGGGTTAGAAAGTTCAGGATCCAGTTGCAGAGGGAGGAGTGAGGCCAAGGCCACGGAGATTGGAGATGGGTTTTGTAGGAATGATGGTGTTGAAGTTGATAAATAGGAGTCTGACATAGGTGTCTTTGTTATCGAGGTGTTCCAGGGTAGAGTGCAGGGCCACGGAGATGGAGTTTACTGTGGACCTGTTGCAGCAGTAGGTGGACTGTAGTGGATCAAGTCAATCCGGGAGGCTGGAGTTGATTCGTGCCATGACTAACCTTTCGAAGTATTTCATGATGATGGGTATCAGAGCCACTGTACGATAGTCATTAAGGCACGCTGCTTGACTTTTTTTGGTACAGGGATGATAGTCATCTTCTTGAAGCAGATAGGGACCTCAGATTGTTGTAAAAAGAGGTTGAAGATTTCTGCGAATACCCCCGCCAGCTGATCCATGCAAGACCTGAGTGCGATACCTGGAGCAGTCCTCATGTGAGGTCGACTGGGGGGCCTCCTAACTTATCTTCTAGGGCATCTCTGGCGTACAATATCCTGGGGAACCTAAGGTCTGGGCCATTGACATACTCACAGTTACTGATTATTGTGCCTCTCTGGACAGTTATAAATGCTGATTTGTGTGCTGATGAATATGAATAGTTGATTAACATAAAACCAACTGGTCAGGGCTTCATGCAGAAGTTTATCCTGATTTTATTTACATTCATTAATGGGATGTGGGTATTCGTGGCTAGGCCAGCAGTTATTGCCGATCCCTAATTGCCCTTGATGAGCCGCCCTCTCGAACCGCTGCAGTCAATGCGGTGCAGGTACACCCACAGTGCTGTTAGGGAGGGGGTTCCAGGATTTTGACCCAATGACAGTGAAGGAACGGAGATAAACTTCCAATCAGATTGTCGAGTGACTTAAAGGGGAACTTCCAGGCCATGGTGTTCCCATGTGTCTGCTGCCCATGGAAGTGGGCATGGATCTGGAAGGTTCTGCCGAAGGAGCCTTGGTAAGTTCCTGCAGTGCATCTTGTAGTTGATCCCCATTGTGCCATTGTCATTTGTGGGAAGCATACCAATCAAGTGGGTTGCTTTGTCCTGAATGGTACCAAACATCTTGAGGGTTGTTGGAGCGAAACTGATCCAGGCAAGTGGAGAATATTCTATCACATTCCTGACTTGTGCCTTGTAGGCGGTGGACAGGCTTTGAGAGTCAGAAGTTGAGTTACTTGCCACAGGATTGCTAGCCTCTGACCTGCTCTTGTTGCCACAGTATTTTCTGTCTAGTCCAGTTATGTTTCTGGTCAATGGAAATCCCAAGGATGTGATAATGGGGATTCAGCAACGGTAATGCCATTGAATATCATGGGGCGATGGTTAAATTCTCTCTTGTTGGAGGTCATTGCTTTGCACTTGTGAGGCATGCATGTCACATGTTACTTAGAGTCATAGAATCATAAAGGTTTACAGCATTAAAAACAGGCCCTTAGGCCCAACTTGTCCATGCTGCCTAATTTTTATCACTAAGCTGGTCCCAATTGCCTGCATTTTGCCCATAACCCTCTATACCCAGCTTTCCCATATAACTCTTTAAATGCTTTTTAAAAGACAAAATTGTACCCACCTCTACCACTGCCTCTGACAGCTCATTCCAGATGCTCACCACCCTCCGTATGAAATAATTACCCCTCCGGACCCTTTTGTATCTCTCCCCTCTTACCTTAAACCTATGTTTTAGACTCCCCTACCTTTGGGAAACGATTTTGACTATCTACCTTATCTATGCCCCGCATTATTTTATAGACCTCTATAAGATCACCCCTAAGCCCCCTATGCTCCAGGGAAAAAAGTCCCAGTTTATCCAGTCTCTCCTCATAAGTTAAACCATCAAGTCCTGGTAGCATCCTAGTAAATATTTTCTGCACTCTTTCGAGTTTAATAATATCCTTTCTATGATAGGGTGACCAAAATTATACACAGTTTTCCAAGTGTGGCTTTACTAATGTCTTGTATAACTTCAGCAAGACGTCCCAACCCCTGTATTTAATGTTCTGACCAATGAAACCAAGCATGCTGAATGCCTTCTTCACCACCCTGTCCACCTGTGACTCCACTTTCAAAGAGCTATGAACCTGTACCCCTGGATCTCTTTGTTCTATAACTCTCCCCAACTCCCTACCACTAACTGAGTAAGTCCTTCCCCGATTCGATCTACCAAAATGCATCACCTCACATTAATCTAAACTAAATTCCATCTGTCATTCATCAGCCCAATGGTCCAATTGATCAAGATCCCATTGCAATCCTCGATAACCTTCTTCACTTGTCAGCCCAAGCCTGGATATTGTCCAGGTCCTTCCACATTTGGGCATGGACTGCTTCAGTATCTGAGGAGTTACGAATGGTGCTGAACATTGTGCAATCATCAACCAACATCCTCATGGAAGGAAAGGACAGACCCCAACCACCACAACCATCTTCCTTCGTGCTATGGATGACTCCAATCAGTGGAAAGGTGTGTTTTCCCTGATTCCCATTGGCTCCAATGTTGATGGGCTTCTTGATGCCATATTTGAACAAATGCTGCTTTGATGTAAAGAGCAGTCACTCTCGCCTCACCTCCGGAATTCAATTCCTTTGTCATCAGTGAGCAGGTCATTGCTAAGTAAGTGCTATTTGATAACACTGTTGATGGCCACTTGCATCACTGTACTGATGATCAAGGGTAGACTGACGGGGTGATAATTGGCCGAATGGGTTTGTCCTGCTTTTTGTGTGCAGGACATACGTGATGTACTGAACCAGAACATCAAAGATTGAATATAGAAGGTCCACTCATGCGGGGGATTCATACTGAGAGTGCAGAATTCTTCACAGTAGAGTAGCTTAAATGGTCACATCACCAGGAGTTCCTCAAAACTACCACAAAGACCAAATTGTATGCATTTAGGAGCAGATATCGGGATTGTTCACTTAGTGAAACTAAAGATTTTTAGTTACTGTTCCTGCAGGAGTTTGACACAATAAAACTTTCCTTCAAATCATTTTATTTCTGTATATTGTTTCATACTTGCATTTATGCCATAAAATCGATTCTGTAAGCTGTTGAATAATACGACAGTTCAAGCTGCCCAGCTTGATGCTTTTGTACTTCTCAGCTATTCGAGGCAACCCATATGTGACAGCAATGATGCAGGAGAGCTCGCCTCATCAGTACTGGCATGTGCTTATCTTTACTGAATCAATTCTGGATTTACCAAATCATTCAAAGGGACAATAGTACTTCAGCATACAGTACTATCAGGTAACCATGAAATAGAATACAATTTCCAATGTCACAACTAGGCCACAATGTGGTCATCTTTGAGGAATTAAAATTCCATTGCGCCAGGCCTTCAAAACACTGGGGGCATGGTTTTCTGGCCCCATTGCGCTCTCGCTCGAGCGAAAAAAAAGCCGGTGAATAGCGGGAGAGGCTGCAAACGAGAACCACCACAACCATCTTCCTTCGTGCTACGGCGGAAAACAGTTTGCGATGCAACCGGCCCGCTCCTGTAGACGAAATTTGGATCACGCCGTAGCATGGTGAGAAGCCAATAATCACAACTTTATCCCCATTTCCATACAATTAACGAGAGCCACCCCATAAACAGTGGCTTCCCATGATTCGCCGGCCTCCGAGCAAGTGATGACGCTGGCGCCGATTCGTACTCCTTTTTAAAAACGTGAACCTGGCGGAAGGGCTTCTGTGGGAGCCGAGGAGGTGAGTAACCATCTTTACTCACAGGCAAAGAGCACTGGGATGCTGGGGTTTCCTCCACAGTGCTTGGTGGGGGGTGGGGAGCACCCTTGGCTGGGGGTGGGGGACCCTCGGCAGGGGTGGGCTGTTACGGGATGATTGTGGGGAGGCACTGGGGGGGCAGCAGGGGGAAAACCACGCGTGGCACCACCATGCAAACCCCTATATCATGTGTACCTGTTCCTGGGGCAACCCTTGTTCCTGCCCATCTGCCCCACCGACCACCCATAACACACATCCACTGCCGAGGCCTCCGGCCATGCGACTGAATACTATTGCTAATAGTAGATTCCCGTGGGTGGTCATAAAATGTAGCACGTGGGAGTCATTGCCTAGCATTCCAATCACACCTTGATGCCTGGACACTGTGCTTGAACAATGCAGGAGGCAACACCACACATGCAGCAGCCAACATCCGAACTCTCAGGGGATGGGCCGCAGCTCTGGGAACATATCCACAGCTGGAGGGTGGGTGAGTGCCACTGGGAGGGGTAGATGCCTGGAGAGAATGGCCAAGGGTTTGGAGGTCAGTCCGCCTTGCAGGGGAAAGTGACAGAAGCATCATATTGTACACAAGGGTGTTTATTGTGTGTAACAATGCCCCACTCTTCCGGTGCTGACAGTGAGATGCAGCCTCATTAGAGGGGTGGAACATGGGGGAGCTGGTGGCCACTATCACCACTCCATGCGACAGGCTAGGGTTGTCACCTGGCATCCCCTCCACCCGCTCGGTACCCGTTGGGCCCTAGGATTTGCATTGGTATGGAGGAACAGCTGGTTCGAGCCCCAGCAGCCCCTGCATTATCAGGATGTGCCAGCCTTGGCAGCTCCCCATTATCTGCACCATCGTGTCAACACCGTCGGCGATGCCTCTCAGTGACTGGGACAAGCTCCGCAGTGCCTTGACCATGCCTATCTGAGAGTGGGATATATCCAGCAGAAACTTAGCAAGATCAGCCTGGTACTTGGTGACATACCCCAGTGAGTCGGACATTCTGCCAAGACCCTCAGCCATGAGTGTCACCAACTGCGCCATGCCTTGGACACCTTCACTCATGGTGCCAATGTCATGCACCAGGCTCTCCACTGCGGTGCCACGCATTGCCAATTAAATCTTCTGTGCCCGTAGCCTCTGGGACTCCTCCAAGTGGCTACGTACCTGCTGGAGTGTTGCTGATATTTCGCTCTGAAACTTGCTGGGCCGAGTGCCGGGAAGTTCGCAGCAGTTTCTGCTCACTACCACACTTAGAAATCTATCCAGACAATCGTGCTCTGGGAGTGCACATCAGAAAATTGTGCACTGTACACATTTAATTTTCAATCTATTACTCATCTTCTTTGTCCCATAGCCACTAAAACACATTTGAAAGTTTATTCCTCCTTGTCGCTGGTAATTGCAGTGTAGTCAGCATCAGAAGCTAGCGGTAATGTCGGTGGTCTTTCAAATGATTTGGATTGTGGTAGGATCCTGTCTTTCAGAAATCCAACTTGTCATGATATGCTGACATGCAGATAATGATATACGACAGGCAGCTAATGAACACAGAGAACAGGACATGACCAATGAGCAGGCAGGACACTCAGGGGTGGTATCTCACTATAAAAGGCACGAGGCACTCACACTCCGCCTCATTCCACTGATGAACATCTACAGAGTGAGTCAGGGTGTATTTACTGTATTATACCTCCAGCATGTGGCTAAGAGCTAGTTTGGTTCAGTCAGCAGAGTAACCACACTTAGGCTAGCAGAGAGTCGAACTCACAGAGAACTGTGCTAACTGTGCATCTGGTTCAATAAATGAGATTGAACTAACTTCAAGGTCTGGAGTATCTTTTGGTTAAAGCTGCATCCAGTTGTAGCCTGTGTTATCCCAGAGTACATAACATATCATGCTACCTGGAGACTGCTTAATCTAGGTGGTTTACCTGAGTCCGTTCCGTGATGACCAGCGAATGTATCCCGGCTCCATGGAGAAGATTCAGGCTCCTCACTAGCTCAGGACCTCCGGCAATCTCAGTTCCAACTGGCGGACATTCAAGCAAAAGTTTCTGCTGTACATCGAAGCTTCAGACCTCGTGGGTGCGTCTGATGCAAGGAAGATCGCGCTTCTCCTCTCAACAGCGGGTGATCATGCCATCGAACTCTCCAACTCTTTTCACTTCACCAAAGGCCAGGACAAGACAAAGTTTCAGACCATCCTGGACAAGTTTGACAGTGGACTCAAATGAAATCTTTGAGCGCTACATATTCAAACAGCGTCAACAAGGTGAAGATTAATTTTTCAACTCCTTCTTAACTAACCTCCGCCTGCTATCGCCGTCCTGCAACTTTGGTGATATTGATGACTCCATGATCAGAGTAAGAAGTCTTACAACACCTGAGGAAGGAGCAATGCTCCGAAAGCTAGTGTTTGAAACAAACATGTTGGACTTTAACCTGGTGTTGTAAGACTTCTTACTGTGCTCACCCCAGTCCAACGCCGGCATCGCCACTCCATGATCAGAGACCAAATAGTTTTTGGAGTTCACTCTGATCCTCTGAGAGAGCAGCGACTGAAAATCAAGCACATGACCCTGCCAGTCATGATCGAAACATGCACAGTACATGAGCACGCCAAAAATCGCGTACAAATCGGCTGAAAATTAGAAACTTGCCTCCCATGAGGCAGAGAGTGTGCAGCGTCTCAGCATTGATGAAAGTGGCCATTTCGCGTGCTTTTCCCAGGGCCCCACGCATGCGCGATGCAAACGGGATAACGAAGCGACCGACACCCGTACTGCGCATGTGCAACGACACGCGGAGCGTCAAGACGTCGACATCATGACGTGCTTGAACTGCAGCAACTCCCACTTAAAGAAACACTGCCCTGCAAGAGGCAGGCAATGTTTAAACTGCGGGAAGCCTGGACACTATGCAGCCTTGTGCAGGTCTACACCACCAGTCAGGGGCCAACGCTCTCAATTCTGACGATGGTGCGTTCAGAGTGTGCAACAACGATTACAGGATTCTGATCCTGGCAGCACAACGGATCCAGAGGAAGAATACCTGGACTCCGCCTACTGTGTGGGCATCATTACCAAATGTGAATATGCCACATCCAGCTCATCACAAATTCAATCATCCGCACTGTGGATTCTGCGGATGAATGGCGTGTGGCGATTCAGGTCAACCACTGTTCCAGCCAGTTTAAGCTGGACACAGGTGCTTCTACCAACCACCTCTCACAGGCAGATTTCAAACGCATCAAGAAGCCCCCCCAAGGTCCTTCCAGCAGCCTGCAGGCTCCTGGACTACAACAGAAATGCTATCACGGCACTGGGATCCTGCCATCTACTCGTCGCCAACCGGAGCACCCATGCACGGTTACGTTTTGAAATTGTCAAGCCGGACAGGACATCCCTACTCGGCGCACAGGCCTGCAAGCAGCTGAACCTCATGCAGCGGGTTTACACAACGACATCCTCCAATGTGGATCTTCCGGCCGGCATTGACAACATCCTCGCTCAGTATCTGGATGTGTTCGACGGGATGGGCACACTGCCATATCAATACAAGATTCTGCTCCGACCTAATGCCAAGCCAGTGGTCCACGCACCACGCCGGGTCCCGGCTCCGCTGAGGGAGCACCTGGAGGCACAGCTCAAGGATCTTCAGCAACAGGGCATCATTTCCAAGGTAACCGAACTGACTGACTGGGTCAGCTCGGTATGTGTTGGAAAGACTTCGGGAGACCTGAGCATCTGCATTGATCCCAAGGATCTCAATAAGAATATAATGTATGAACACTACCCCATCCCGAAGCGGGAGGAACTCACCAGTGAGATGGCACACGCACGTTTTTTCAACAAGTTAGATGCGTAACATGGATTGTGGCAAATCCAGCTGGTTGAGTCCAGCAGAAGGCTCCGTACCTTCAACACGCCGTTTGGCAGATACCTTTATAATTCCATGCTGTTTGGCATTGTCTCGGCATCGGAGATCTTCCATCGTATCATGGAGCAGATGATGGAAGGCATTGAAGGGGTTCATGTGTATGTGGACGACATCATCATATGGTCCACGACCCCTGAAAAGCATATTTCCCATCTCCAGCAGGTAGATGGCTTTAAGCTGAACAGGTCCAAATTATGCTTTGGAATGTCGACACTCAAGTTCCTAGGTGACCAGATCTCTCAGCAGGGCGTGCGCCCGGACACAGACAAGGTCAAGACCATTGAAGCCATGAAGGTTCCTGAAGACAAAAAGGCGGTGCTGCGGTTCCTGGGCATGGTCAATTTTCTAGGCAAGTTCATCCCAAACCTGGCCTCACACACCACGGCCCTACGAAACCTGGTGAAAAAGTCTACTGCCTTTGAGTGGTGGAAGGTAGCACATCAGGCAGAGTGGTTGGAGCTGAAAGCCAAGCTCACCATGGCACCCGTCTTGGCATTTTTCGACCCAGACAGGGAGACAAAGATCTCAACAGATGCGAGCCAGGATGGCATCGGTGTGGTGCTGCTTCATCCTGGGCACCGGTAGCCTACGCATCGAGGGCCGTGATGCCCACCGAAACAAGGTATGCGCAAATAGAGAAGGAATGCCTGGGTCTTCTCACTGGCATTCTCAGGTTTCACGACTATGTCTACGGTCTGCCAACATTCACTGTTGAGACAGATCGTAGGCCTCTGGTCCACATTATCCACAAGGAACTGAATGACATGACGCCTCGGTTGCAGCGCATCCTCCTCAAACTCAGAAGGTACGACTTCGATTTAGTGTACACGCCTGGCAAGGAGCTCATTGTCGCTGATGCATCGTCCCACTCCATCACATTGCCGAGTGAACCGCTGGAAATCATCCGGCAGATTGAATCACAGGTGCAGCTGTGTGCTATCATGTCTGACGAGAAGATGGTTCATATCCGCGAGGAGACAGCCAAAGACCCCCTCTTCCAGCATGTCATGCACCACCTCGCCAATGGCTGGCGGAAAGGGCAGTGCCCTCAATTTTACAATGTAAAGGCTGACCTGACAGTGATTGATGGTATCCTCCTCAAGCTGAACTGGATTGTCATTCCACTCAGTCTCCAGAGCTTGATGCTCCGCCAAATCCATAAGGGACACCTGGGCGTCGAGAAGTGCAGACGCAGAGCCAGGCAGTCTGTCTACTGGCCCGGTATTAGCCAGGACATCTCGAACATGGTCCTCAACTGTGCGACCTGTGAATGCATCTAGCCAGCGCAGAGCAAGGAGATGCTCCAATAGCATGAAATCGAGACCTCCCCATGGTCCAAGGTTGGCATCGACCTCTTTCGTGCGAATGGTTGTGACTACGTGTTGATTATTGACTATTTCTCCAATTACCCTGAAGTCGTGAAGCTCTCAGACCTCACATCTCGGACCGTCACCAAGGCCTGTAAGGAGGCGTTCTCCAGGCATGGTATCCCACTCACTGTCATGAGTGACAATGGCCCATGCTTCAACAGCCACGACTGGTCTATGTTTGCCAAGTCATACCATTTCAAACATGTCACTTCCAGCCAACACTATCCACAGTCCAATGGGAAGGTTGAAAAAGGGGTGTACATTGTGAAACAGCTCATCTGCAAGGCCGCGGATTCTGCTTCTGACATCTACCTCACGCTGCTTGCGTACAGGGCGACCCTGCTATCCACTGGCATATCGCCAGCTCAACTCCTGATGAACAGGAACCTGCGAACAACACTTCCAGCCATACACTTGCCCAACCTGGATCACCTCCTGGTGCTGCAGAAGGTGCAGCAGCTCCGAAACCATAAACAGCAAGGCTATGATGCTCATGCCACCAATTTGCCCATGTTATCCCCAGCAGACACTGTCAGGAACAAAATACCGGATGGTGGCTGGTCTGCTCCAGCTGTCGTTGTTCGACAGGCTGCGCCCCACTTGTATGTTGTACGTAAGGCTGGTGGTTCTGTTGTGCGACGAAACAGACAGGCACGCGCGAAGTTGCCTGCCCGCAACCGCTTTCTTCTCCGTTTCCGTTCATTGTTTTGCCACCTCCTGATACCACTAACTATGAGACCACCAGTCAGGCTTCCATCCCGCCTGTCAAGGCGCTGTCGTCCCCACCACCACCTCTCCGGGGGTCGATAAGGATCAGACGCAAGCCCCAGAGACTGGACTTACGAACATTTGTTTTGTTTGCTATGATCTGTTTTCTAACATAAGACTTCACATGTAAAAGTTCACATATGCCACCGCTTGTAAATATGTTAATATATGCCACCACATGTAAGTACGTTCCCATATGCCAACAAAACATTAAAAGTAAAGGCGAGATGTCATGATATGCATACATGCAGATAAAGATATACAGGCAGGCACAGACAGGCAGCTAATGAACACAGAGAACAGGACATGACCAATGAGCAGGCAGGACACTCAGTGGTGGTATCTCACTATAAAAGGCATGAGGCACTCACACTCCGCCTCTTTCCACTGATGAACATCTACAGAGTGAGTCAGGGTGTATGTAGAGTATCACACCTCCAGCACATGGCTAAGAGCTAGTCTGGTTCAGTCAGACAGAGTAACCACACTTAGGTTAGCAGAGAGTCGAACTCATAGAGAACTGTGCTATCTGTGCTACTGATTCAATAAATCAGATTGAACTAACTTCAAGGTCTGGAGTATCTTTTGGTTAAAGCGGCATCCAGTTGCAGCCTGTGTTATCCCAGAATACATAACACATCAAGATTCAACATTTTAGTCATTTCTAATCAGTTCCAGAATGTATATAATTTACAATGGCAGGTGTTCTTATACAGTGTAATTTTATAGGCTCCTCAGGGCTCTTGTTTAAAGAATATTGTTGTCGGGGGTAAATTGAATAGCTCTGAAATTGAGCAAGGAATAATTGTGATTTGGATTGGATTGGATTTGATTTATTGTCACGTATACTGAGGTACAGTGAAAAATATTGTTCTGCGTCACGTCCAGACAGATCATTCCATAAAGGAAAAAACATAGGACATGCATAAATACACAATGTAAATACACAGACACAGACATCAGATGAAGCATACGGAGTGTAGTACGAGCCAGGAGAGAAGATGTGTGAAAAGATCAATTCAGTCCAGAAGAGGGTCGTTCAGGAGTCTGATGGCAGTGGAGAAGAAGCTGTTTTTGAACCTGTTAGTGCATGTTCTCAGACTTTTGTATCTCCTGCCCGATGGAAGAGGTGGGAAGAGAGAATAACCTGAGTGGGAGGGGTTTTTGATTATGCTGCCCGCTTTCCCAAGGCAGTGAGAGGTATAGACAGTCAATGGATGGGAGACGGATGTGGTGCAGTCGGTGACAGCCATGGCTGAGGGCCTCGGTAGACTGTTCAACTCACTGGGGTACGTAACCCTGTACCAGGCTGACCTTGATGAGGTGCTGCGGGATATGTCCCGTTCTCAGATGGCAATGACCAAGGCACTGCAGAGCTTGTCCCAGTTGCAGGTGGGCAGTTGCCAGGGCTGGCAGAGCCAAATGACGCAAGGGCAGCCAAGGCTCGAACCAGCTGCCCCTCCATCCTGATGTGAACCCCAGGGCCCTATGGGCATCGAGCAAGGGAGCTGGGTGCCAAACCAGACCTATCCCATGGAGTGAGGATGGTGGCCACCAGCTCCCTCGAGTTCCACCACTCTGATGAAGCTACATCTCGAAGTCAGCACACGGAACAGGGTGGCATGTGCCGCTGGCAAGTGTACCAGGATCCTCCAGCCCCAGAGCTTCCAGAGGATTCCCATCAGGACATTAAAGGCCACGGGATGTGGTAAGCAGCTGGCTGCCTCCACCTCAGATGTGAATCCTGGGGACATACCTAGACATCGCAGTAGAGCAAGGAAGGCAAAGCACATTGAGGATCACTGAGGGCACCGGGGGAGGGGGGGAGAGTGCCGGGTTGGTAGGTAGGGCGTGAGGGGGGTGGTGATAGGATGGTGGAGATACCACCAGGAGATTGGTGTATTGTTGGACACCTGTGACACATTAGAAATCCTTCACCGCCAGCAGTATGATGCCTCTGTCACTTTCTTCCGCAATGCGGGCCGATCTCCGAACCCTTAGCCCGTCCCTCCAGGCATTCCCCCCTCTCCGGGCACACCGCTTGCAGGTAATGGGCACTCAGCGGACAGGCAGGGGTCAGACTATGGCATAGCTTGAGGAGCAATGCGCTCAGCTCTCTGTGGGTTATCATTAAACCCCTGCCCTTGAGAGTACCCGCTGATGGTGACGACACAGCCCCCGCATCCTGGAGTGTTATTACCATACCCTCGGAGGGTGGGAAATGGGGGGACGGACCAGGCCACATCCTATTGAAGGCGGCGGGTATGTGGGCCTCTCTGGCCTCGCTGCTGCTGCCTGTCCTGCAGCCTCTGACTGGTCCTTCGGTTCCTCCCTGGGATCATCCTCCAGACCCTACTGGTCCGGTGCCTCCTCATCATCCTCATCATCCTCCTCCACCTCCTCCTTCTCAGAGGTGGGCACATGTTCTTCATCCCCAACCTCCAGCACGTTACCTCACTGCTGTGCCAGGTTGTGGAGGACACAGCAAACCACTACAAAGCGGGCAACCCTCTGGGTGGTGTACTATAGTGCACCACCAGAGCAGTTGAGGCATTGGAACCACATCTTGACACACGCTGTCAGTCATTTGTTCAAAGGACCAGCGATGAAACCCTGGGCCATCATGGGCCTCCCCGTCTGGGTACCCCCCTGGCTTGATGGGCGGCCGGGTCCTCAGGCTGTTGGTCAGGTCCCTGCACATGGTCCACTGCCTCAAGCCTCTGCAGACGCTGCTGCTGCCGCCATCTCCATCATCTGGCTGCCCAGCCTACCAGCAACACCATTCTGCAGGGTCCAGAATACCATTCATAGCGTACAATCTCTGTATGAAATTGGGAGAGGTGTTAGACTGACAAAAAGCGGTGACTCCTGCCCCTGGGTTGTCCATTCCCCATTGATCCCCGTTCCCCCATGCCTGGAATGCCCTGCCCACACATTCCTGGCCGCTGCGGGCCCGAACTCAACGGACCCCAGACCCTGTACCCCAGACAACCGCACATAACATCACCTGGATGGGGTGCTGGTCCCCTCCCCATTGCGCTCACCCACCCTCCCGTCATGGATATGTCTCCAGAGCTGTGTCCCATCGCCTGGGCGTTCGGTTGTCGGCTGCTATGTGTGTGTGGTGTTGCCTCCCGCAGTGTTCAGACACAGTGTCCAGGCATCACAGTCTGATTGGGATGCTAGGCAATGTGTCCCACATGCCACATGGCCCGCTCACCCATGGGAATCCACTTGGATTGTGTGAAGTGCTCACTTAACTACGCTTGCCAATCCCATATTAGCAATAGCCTTCAGCATCACTGCCAGAGGCCTCAGCAGCCAGTGGATTATGGATGGTCGGTGGGGCAGACAGGCAAGGACTAGTGTTGCCTTGGAAGGGGTACACATGATCCAGGGTTGGCATGGTGGTGCCCACCCCGCCAGAATCCCCCTTCCCATGGCCGCCCAACCCCCACAGAGCACTGGGGCGGCAAGCCCAGCACCCAGACTCTTTCCTGTGAGCAAAGATGACGACTTACCTCCTCGGTTCCCCGCAGAAGCTCTTCCTCCAGGTTCACTTTTTAAAAATGAGCACTGATCGACGCCAACGTGACCAGTTGTTGGGGAGGCCGCTGAATCACGGGAGGCCGTTGGATAAGGGGTGGCCCCCGTTCATTATATGGAAATAGGGCTTAAGAGGTGATAATTGGTTTCTCGCCACGCTACGGTGGGATCCCGATTTCGCCTACAGGAGAGGGCCGGTTGCATTGCAAACTATTTGGCACCTGGAGTGGTTCTCGTTTTCGGTCTCTCCTGCTATTCACCGGCCTCGTTGTGCTCAAGCTTTGTATCAAAGGGGAGGTGCAACCAGACTGTGTCAGGAGCTGAAACTGCTTGGACAACATTTGAAGATCTTCATGAAATCCCTGGAATGCTGCAATGGTAAAGAGAGCTTGTCCCCAGAATCTCATGTGCCACGTCAGAACTGCTGGTCCAGGAGTTGGGCAGAAAGAGAGTGGTTTACTTCCCTCAGGGGGGCAAGAAACCCTCCACACAAGTGCTCACAGAAAAAGCAGAAGCAGATAGCCATGGCAGTCACTGCCAGCAGTCTTGTGCTGAACACCTGGATGCAGCACTGCAAGAAATGTAATGACCTCAAGGTCTGTAAATGCACCCCTACCGGCCACATAACTGCACATTACTCCATCCATCAAACCCCAATTGCTCATCTACCAACAATCCACATCAACCACATTTTAAACGTAACATTCAGATGCTCCACATCACCCTCACAATTAGCACTATTGCAATCTGCATTCTCACACCTCACAGCTCCTACATATTCCTGGATATGCAACTGTGGTAGGCACATTAACCAAACAGATTGCAACGCACTCACTGCCACATATTCCTCTCTTTAGGACTGGGAAAGTCCTAAAGAAAGGTTATGCAAAAAGTTGATATAAAGGGGCAAAAATTAAATATGAGGGTATCCCAGACAGCAATGAAATAGTCCACAAAGGACCATAGTCATTTCTCTCCATGACAGAGAGACAATTAAATATAGCTTGAGGGAAACCATTCCACACGAGTGGAGCAGGGTAAGGAGGCATGAACCACCACAGCTGCTATGGGGATTACAGCCACATCATTGGCATCAGTCTTCATCAGACTCAAGGTTTCAAGCCAAATTAACTATCCAACACCCACCCTCCACCAGCCAGAAATATGAAAACAGATTGTAAGAGCTTTGAAAAGGGGTTGGTATCCAAAAATGAACATTGGCTCTTTAGACAGAGAGAGAGACAGGAGAAGTTATCATGGGGAATGAGGAAATGGCAGAGAATAGGAATCATTATTTTGTGTCTGATGTCATGATAGAAGACACAAATTACATACTAGAGACGGAGTGTAACTGAGGGGCTGATAAGAGTGAGGAATTTGAAATAATTAATATCAACAGAGAAGAAGTGCAAGAGAAACTTAAGGAACTTAAAGTTGACAAATCCCTGTGGATTTAGGGTTCTATAAGGGACAGCTACAGGTATAGTGGATGCACTGGTTAAGATTTTCAAAACTTCCTTAGACTTTAGAATAGTCTCAGAAGATTAGAGTCAGTAAATGTAGCACTGATATTCAAGAAAGGAGGGAGAGGAAAAACAGAACTACAGGCCAGTTGTTAGAAAATGTTGGAAGTGATTCTTAAATCTGAAAAGAGACACATGTTGCTGAAGGTTTTCATTTTTCACCCATCTGGACAAACACAATAATTCCAAATTTAAAATGTTCACAACAATTTATACTGCAAGAAAAAAGTATGTTGATTGGTTGGCACGTCGACTCTGATAGGTCAAGGCATTGCCATGGAAAAGCAATACGGAACTATAGGCTCCCCAAGCTCCCAGAAAATTCAAAGCTGTCCAAGGCCTGAGCATATTCCTTTTGCTTGCAGAGAACAGTTCACTGTTTATGAATGTTTGTCACTTCCTGCAAGTGTAAATGAGCCATGTTACAAGCTTAACTGGTTTTCTTAAATTGGTTGTTAGTGCCGATATTTGCATATTCAGGATTATTCAGCAAGTGCTATCCAATTTTGGAATCACACCTAATAGTAGGTATATTTTTTCGTGACTTGCAAGCACGGGTTGAGAATGGTCTGTACCCTGCCTCCTAGGAATCAACCTGGAGGATCTTCTCTGAACTGTTTCCAACACAAGTATATTCCTGCTAATTAAGGAAACAAACTTAAGTAAGTGCAGTCTCTCCAATGCCCTGTACAGTTGTAGAAATACTTCCATTTTATAACATTCATAGAATCCCTACAGTGCAGAAGGAGGCATTCAGCCCATTGAGTCTGCACTGACCCTCCAAAAGAGCAGTCTACCGAGGCCACTCCTCCACCCTATCCCTATAACCCCACTCATTGATTATGGCCAGTCCACCCAACCTGCACATCATTGGACACTAAACGGCAGTTTAGCCTGGCCAGTCCACCTAACCTGCACACTTATGGGCTGTGGGAGGAAAACTGGAGCACCCAGAGGAAACCCATGCAGACGCAGGGAGAACGTGCAAACTCCACGCAGACAATCACCCAAGGCCAGAATCGAACCCAGGTCCCTGGCACTGTGAGGCAGCAGTGCTAACCACCGTGCCACAATGTTGCCTATCTATTTGCCTTCCTAATCACTCGCTGTACCTTCATACTAACTTTGTGAAATTATGTACAAGGACACTGCTCTTCTTTGAAGTAATGCCATAGAATTTTTTTCTGATCTTAGGGCAGGCAGTGACTGAGTTCAACATCATATCCAAAAGATAATTCTGTTCAAGTCTTTGAACAGGTTTTGAATCCACCACCTTTTAACTCAGGGGTGAGAATGTTGTCAACTGAGCCATGGATAGCCTCAGGCATATGTAGTTAAAAACATATTCACTAACTGTCAAATTAGCGGCAAAGATTGCTGGGAGATTAGAGGACT
This sequence comes from Scyliorhinus canicula, assembly GCF_902713615.1. Classification (NCBI taxonomy): domain Eukaryota; kingdom Metazoa; phylum Chordata; class Chondrichthyes; order Carcharhiniformes; family Scyliorhinidae; genus Scyliorhinus; species Scyliorhinus canicula. Next base: position 125,099,728 of record NC_052153.1, read on the forward strand.
GGGAAATCTTTAGGGGGCAACAGAAAGCTACTAAAAAAGCTATAAAGAAGAGTAAGATAGAGTATGAGAGTAAACTTGCTCAGAATATAAAAACAGACAGTAAAAGTTTTTACAAATACATAAAACAAAAAAGAGTGGCTAAGGTAAATATTGGTCCTTTAGAGGATGAGAAGGGAGTTTTAATAATGGGAAATGAGGAAATGGCTGAGGAACTGAACAGGTTTTTTGGGTCGGTCTTCACAGTGGAAGACACAAATAACATGCTAGCGACTGATAGAAATGAGGCTATGACTGGTGAGGACCTTGAGAGGATTGTTATCACTAAGGAGGGAGTGATGGGCAAGCTAATGGGGCTAAAGGTAGACAAGTCTCCTGGCCCTGATGGAATGCATCCCAGAGTGCTAAAAGAGATGGCTAGGGAAATTGCAGATGTGATAATTTACCTAAATTCACTAGACTCTGGGGTGGTCCCGGTGGATTGGAAATTAGCAAACGTGACGCCACTGTTTAAAAAAGGAGGTAGGCAGAAAGCAGGAAATTATAGGCCAGTGAGCTGAACTTCGGTAATAGGGAAGATGCTGGAATCTATCATCAAGGAAGAAATTGCGAGGCATCTGGATAGAAATTGTCCCATTGGGCAGACGCAGCATGGGTTCGTAAAAGGCAGGTCATGCCTAACTAATTTAGTGGAATTTTTTGAGGACATTACCAGTGCAGTAGATAACGGGGAGCCGATGGATGTGGTATATCTGGATTTCCAGAAAGCCTTTGACAAGGTGCCACACAAAAGGTTGCTGCATAAGATAAAGATGCATGGCATTAAGGGTAAAGTAGTAGCATGGATAGAGGATTGGTTAATTAATAGAAAGCAAAGAGTTGGGATAAATGGGTGTTTCTCTGGTTGGCAATCAGTAGCTAGTGGTGTCCCTCAGGGATCCGTGTTGGGCCCACAATTGTTCACAATTTACATTGATGATTTGGAGTTGGGGACCAAGGGCAATGTGTCCAAGTTTGCAGATGACACTAAGATGAGTGGTAAAGCGAAAAGTGCAGAGGATACTGGAAGTCTGCAGAGGGATTTGGATAGGTTAAGTGAATGGGCTCGGGTCTGGCAGATGGAATACAATGTTGACAAATGTGAGGTTATCCATTTTGGTAGGAATAACAGCAAATGGGATTATTATTTAAACGATAAAATATTAAAGCATGCCGCTGTGCAGAGAGACCTGGGTGTGCTAGTGCATGAGTCACAGAAAGTTGGTTTACAGGTGCAACAGGTGATTAAGAAGGCAAATGGAAGTTTGTCCTTCATTGCTAGAGGGATGGAGTTTAAGACTAGGGAGGATATGTTGCAATTGTATAAGGTGTTAGTGCAGCCACACCTGGAGTATTGTGTTCAGTTTTGGTCTCCGTACTTGAGAATGGACGTACTGGCGCTGGAGGGTGTGCAGAGGAGATTCACTAGGTTAATCCCAGAGCTGAAGGGGCTGGATTATGAGGAGAGGTTGAGTAGACTGGGACTGTACTCGTTGGAATTTAGAAGGATGAGGGGGGATCTTATAGAAACATTTAAAATTATGGAGGGAATAGATAGGATAGATGCGGGCAGGTTGTTTCCACTGGCGGGTGACAGCAGAACTAGGGGACATAGCCTCAAAATAAGGGGAAGTAGATTTAGGACTGAGTTTAGGAGGAACTTCTTCACCCAAAGGGTTGTGAATCTATGGAATTCCTTGCCCAGTGAAGCAGTTGAGGCTCCTTCATTACATGTTTTTAAGGTAAAGATAGATAGTTTTTTGAAGAATAAAGGGATTAAGGGTTATGGTGTTCGGGCCGGAAAGTGGAGCTGAGTCCACAAAAGATCAGCCATGATCTAATTGAATGGCGGAGCAGGCTCGAGGGGCCAGATGGCCTACTACTGCTCCTAGTTCTTATGTTCTTATAATTTATCTTGTGATCTTTTAGAATAGCTCTGTGTTGCACTTTAGGAAAAATTCAAGAAATGACAATGTCCTCAGGTGTCCAGGAGAGACAACGAAACCCAGCCTGCTTCTCCTGTATGAACCTCTTTTACTCAGCTAGAGTTCCCAGTTATTTATGAAGGAAAATGAAATGAATGAAAATCGCTTATTGTCACGAGTAGGCTTCAATTAAGTTACTGTGAAAAGCCCCTAGTCGCCACATTCCGGCGCCTGTCCGGGGAGGCTGGTACAGGAAGGAGGCACTATTGCTTTGATATAGGCTGTCTGAAATTACTAATAGTAATGGCGAAAATCTCGCCTTTCCACAAACATTAGAAGTACACGAGAGAACAGGGTAGACCAGAGAATAATGTATGTCGGAGAACAACTCAATGCCAGAAAACACTATATATCAGAGAAGATTAAGGGCCAGATCTTCCGGCTGTTCATGGTAGTGAGATCTTCCAGTCATGCCGATGACACAGCCCCGCCAAGGTTTCCCAGCAGCAAGGAGTGGATTCAATGGGAAATCCTATTGACAGTTTCAGGCCACCTCCTGCCACCGAGAAAAACGCCACAGGGAGGCCAGACAATCTCGCCCATATTAGAGAGCATTGGATCAGGGAACACAACATACCAGAGAATATTGTTTTATCAGTTAATACCATAAACACATAACACTACTTTGCATTCCTCATTTTTAGGTTTTGAGGTAACCACCATGCATCATCCATTTAAGGCCTATTTCTTCCTGCAGTGTTGGACAGTGCCTGATATTTGTCTTTTTATTGGCAGTTCAGTGAGTACTTCCACAGGCTTTCATCCCATTGCTGTACCTTTCCCCAACGTTACCCCATTCCACATCACCTTGCTTTTCCTCTGCAGCAGATACCATTGTATACAAATCCTTTCCATGATTAAACAACCTGATTCAATGATGATTCACTCTCAAGGCTGAATATGTATCTGAACATCTCACTGACCAGTGATTGCTCATTTATCGGGGTCAATTTTAATTTGTAAATCTGGTGTTAACAAGTCAGTGATTTCCTTAAAATGGAGCTTGTAGCTTTACTATCATTCAAACCCTGGAAGAGTGTTCCTGTAGCACATAAATAATCTGGGCAGGTTCGCACCCCCGCAAATGTAAATTACAAATATTATAATCCTTCCCTCGAACTTACCTTGGTGGTCACCAAAGTTGCCAAATAATGACCAGCCTTAACCTGATCAGCGGCATTGGTCGTCCTTTTGCTGGTCCAGTGTAAATGAGGCAGGTGCCTCAGAATCACAGTGTACATCGAGTTTACTGCTTGATCCACTTGACTTTATTTCAGTCTGCACTTGTAAATTTATATATCTGAGTCTCTAAGACCATAAACATTTTTGTAAGTTCATTGCTCACAACAAGTTATCACAGCTGGTTGCCATGTGTTGGTATCTGGCTTTCTGTTATAAGTTGATTTCAAAGCAAGGCATCTCGTCATCTCACTCTCAATTTTACTTCTGACACATATTTCCCCTTCAGTCCCATTTCTCCTATTTGCACTTTTTTCATCAACTTTCTTATTTCTGGAGATGGTTGTTGATTTTTTGTTCCTTCAGGGCTTTTTAATAATGGCTTGTCTCAGTGTGTGCATTTAATGATTTCGCTTCAAGGTGCTGTTTAACAGCTTAGCACCTTTCTTCTGATAAATTATAACTCAACTGCTATCTCTCAAACAATAAGCTCACTAACAATAAAGCATTTCAGCATTTCATCACCAGTCCTTTTTTAACTTCTGATTAATACTGATAGCTCCTAATGGAAACTATGGTGATATGCCGTTGGGCCATATCATAGATGGATAGTGCACAACCTCCAACCAGCAGTGGCGGCACAGACATACCATGTGGTCTCTAGACCAAGGTCATGTGACCTGTGACTCCCATATAAGGGGAGGCACATCCGGCCATCTTCAGAAGAAGATTGAGACGGTAATAAGACATACATGTGAATGGTCAGTGCTAGGTGCAAGTTCCAGAGGGGTAGTTAGCAGACTGCATGATAACGTGCTCTGTATCAGATTGCTACCTTACCACACGAGACTCAATAAAAGATTCTGGTTTGGACAAATGTTTAGTGGATTCCTTCATAAAGTACAAAGGAGCAATCACAACAGAAACTATCAGACATTTCCAGTTTTACCATTCTTCAGTACCTATGTGCCTGGATGCAGTTTACATAGGATTATATAAGATGCAGTGTCAGGCCATTTGGCTGAGCAGTCCAACACGTTTTTAATGCTCCACTTCACCACCTTCCATCGCAACTGCACATTGAGAGTCTAAGGGGCTGGTTTAGCTCACTGGGCTAAATAGCTGGCTTTTAAAGCAGACCAAGCAGGCCAGCAGCACGGTTCGATTCCCGTACCAGCCTCCCCGGACAGGCGCTGGAATGTGGCGACTAGGGGCTATTCACAGTAACTTCATTGAAGCCTACTTGTGACAATAAGCCATTTTCATTTAAACATTATGGTAGGATGGCACGTGGCGCAGTGGTTAACACTGGGACTGTGGCGCTGAGGACCTGGTTTTGAATCCCGGCCCTGGGTCACATTCCATGTGGAGTTTGCACATTCTCCCCTTGTCTGCGCTGGTTTCACCCCCACAACCCAAAGATGTGCAGGTTAGGTGGATTGGCCAAGCTAAATTGACCCTTAATTGGAAAAAAAAATTGGTTACTCTAAATTTATTAAAAAATCATTATGGTGAAGTATCATGCTTCTTCAACATGCCATACAACTGCTGCTGTAAAACGGACATGTTTATGGTGGCTTGGAAATGAGTTCAGAGTTTAAAATTTTAACTGCCCCATGAACCCCCCCCCCCATCATGTGCACCATGGAGGGAGTGAGATTCTTAATCTCAAACCAATGTTTCCGAGATTGTGACAATGGGTGGAACTTTCTGTTCCTGAGACCATGTCCAGTGGTGGGAGCAGAGGTTGGTGTGACTTCCCATGGAGAGGGGGATGGGTGAGCACGTGCAATATAGCACTGTTCAGCTCATTAATAATGAATTTGTGAGGATCATATTGAATCTCATGATGGGGTGGGCAGGAAGTTACCAGTTCTGTCGTCACGTCCAGGCACCATAGTTAAATGGTACCCAAACATCCAAACAGTCACCTTTGGATTCGGAGAAAGAATTTCAAGGAGAAGGCAGCAACCTCTGGCCCCACAGTTCAGCGACGCCTCTCTGAAGATTCTCCTCCAGGTGGTTGAGGACATACAGGTGGAACTCTTTCTGAGCAGTGGCCATGGGAGGCCCACCTGTCTGACCATGGTAGACTAGGACAAGGGGGCGGCACATTGGCGCAGTGGTTTGCACTGCTGCCTCACGCCGCTGAGGACCGATTCCGATCCCGGCCCCAGGTCACTGTCCATGTGGAATTTGCATGTTCTCCCCATGTCTGCGTGGGTCTCAATTTAATCTGTTTCCTCTTGCAGTAAATTTAGACGATCAATCAGATTTGCATAAGGTAGTGATGCTCCTGACAGTGGCAGGGCCAGTTGCTATCCACATTACCGTGAAAGCTGAGATTCTTTGGTGGCTACAATGACTCCATGGTGTTAATTCTGCAGTCTGGAAAATCTTCAAATCTCTGTGGCAGGCTGATAGTTTTTCTTTTTCTCAGTGTTTAATACCTTCCCACTCTTGTGCCATGTAATGTTCTTGTTGGATGGCCTAACCTATTACAAGATCACTTTAGTTTAAAGTTATAAACAATTTCTTAACATTAACTGGGGGCAAACTATATACAAACAGATGAACAACAGCAAAATCATGCACGTGCAAGCTCTCTCTTATGCTTCCTCCAGCCAGTGTGAGGCGTCACCTGACTTTACATTCCCGTACTAGTGAGAGTCCTTGTGATCAGTCGGTAAATTACAACACAACCATAATATTTCTACACTCTCCAATTCCACCTGTCAAAACCCCTCAGTATCTGCTATGTTTCAATCAAGTTGCCTCTTATTTTTCTAAACTCCAGTGGATACAAGCCTAGCCTGTCTAACCTTCCATCATAAGACAACCTACATATTTCAAATCAACCTGGTGGTCTGGGAAGCCTCTCTGAGCATTTACATCCTTCCTTAAATAAGGAGACCAATATAATACACAATACTCCAAATGTGGCTGCACTACCAATTCTCCTCTCAATAAATCACAACATTCAAATGGTTTACCTAATTTCTTGCTATGCCTGCATACTAGCCATTTGAGATTCATGCATTAGGACACCCAGATCCCTCTGTACCTGAGAGCTCTGCAATCTCTCACCATATGCTTCTTTTTTATTCTTCCTGCCAAAATGGACAATCTTGCATTTTCCCACATAATACATCTACTGTTGCATAAAATAACACAATTGACATCAGAATTGTTGGTCAGTAGTCTAACAAGTATAACTATTTGAAGATCATCAATTCATTTATGACTGTTCTCTGTAGTTTTTCATTTTCCATGGGGAGATCGATTTGTGTGCAAGGAACACGTAAATATTTACACAGAGAACTCAGCCTGAAGCACACTTGACTGACTAGTGCTTTTAAAGCGGCAGTTTCTAAAGGGTGAGATACCTTTTAAAATGCAAGTTTCTGCAATCATAGAAAAGTAGATTGGCACAACAGAGGCACGTGGGCAACAACAGGGAAAGTGCTTGAAGCTAAAATGCAGCAGGAAACTCTGGAAATAAACCACAGTTCCGTCATGGCCTGCAAAAGGAAAGGACAGGCAAATGTTCCTTATTTTTGTACTGGAAAATTAGATGTCCTGATAAAGAGATGAACCAGAGCAGGGCACCTACGTGAAAACAATCTCAGTGGATTTGCCAATGGGAAAATGTCTCTGACAAGTGTTATGCCAATAACAGTATCAACAAAACTGACAAATCAACTGTCGGCAGTGAAAGGGAAAACAAATATTTGCTTTATTGTACAAATAATTGTGGAAATGAAGTTTTGGGGCTCCTGGATATTGAGGGCCACTAGCATTCGGGAATAGAAGAAGACATTTACTTGTATTTAAGTAGGTTTTGCAGAGTGTAGGAATGTGAAATATAAATATTCCATCTTTAAGTCTAGTTCCTTTCTGTAAGGTGGACGTGACCCTTAACTCATCCCAATCATGCTTCAGTAAATCTGCTTTATTATACTGATGGGGAAACTGCTGCTGCTGCTAGCCTGCAGCGGGATCTCAGTAAACAATAGAAGCCACACATGTCCACAATAGCCTTAAGCAGCACCACAGGAGATCCATTTGTGGTTATTAACTTGAGTCGTGTGTGCCATGTCATTTGACAGCCCTCTGTGGCAGATAATATTTCCGTTTTGAAGGATTCATTTTTTCATTTTTTGTACTGGGTATCCAATATATAAAATTAATTTCAGAAAACATTGTCCCCTGTGTTTTGTATCTTATCATTTACAAAGGCTGAGGAGCATATTTCTACTTATCAGTGGTAAATATGAGTAATCCTACCCTTCCTTTGGTGGCATAGTTTGATTTTCTGTCAGCTTTATGTTAAAATCTCACGCTGGTAAAAATGGAACATAACTGACAACTGTACCACATTGCTCACACATCTGACCTTACACTGAACAGTTCAAATTATAGTTTATTAATAGTTAAAGAGGGTGTGACAAATACATGGGAAGAAGCACTTAACAATTCACCTTGAACAATCTGAAAATCATAGAATTATAAAAGACCTTTCAGTCTATCAAGTATCTATTATCTCTTTCAAAGAATAATCCAGTTAGTGTCACTGGCCTGCTTATTTCCGATATACACTGTATTTTTGCTCTCTTTCAACTATTTATCCAATTCGATTTGAAGGCTTCTATTGAATCTGTATCCACCACTCTATCAGGTAGTGCATTGCAAATCTCCTTGCATAATCTTTTTTCCTCATGTTGAATCTGGTTCTTTTGCCGATTACCTGAAATCTGTGCCCTCTTGTTAACGGGGGGGGGGGGGGGGGGGGGGGGGGGTTGGGGGGGGGGGGGGGGGGGGTTGGGGGGGGGGCACGGTGTACAGTGGTTAGCACATTTGCTTCACAGCTCCAGGGTCCCTGGTTCAATACCCGGCTTGGGTCACTGTCTATGCGGAGTCTGCACGTTTCCTCCGGCTGCTCCGGTTTCCTCCCACAGTCCAAAGATGTGCAGGTTAGGTGGATTGGCCATGCTGAATTGCCTTTAGTGTCCAAAAAGGTTGGGTGGGGTTACGGGGATGGGGTGCGAGTGTGGGCTTGGGTAGGGTGCTCTTTCCAAAAGGGCCGGTGCAGACTCGATGGGCTGAGTGGCCTCTTTCTGCACTGTAAATTCTATGATAAACAATACATCAGCCATTGGAAACAGTTTTTCTTTGTTTATTCTGTCTAAACCCGTCATGATTTTAAATATCCCTATCAAATCTCCTCTTAATCTTCTCTACCACAAGGAGAACAATCCAAACTTCTCGTCTATCCACATGACTAATCCATTACTCCTGGAGTCATTCTAATAAATCTTTACTGCGCCCCTTTTCAAAGTCTTTCTAAAGTGTGCCATCTAAAATTGCAAGGAGGCATGGTTTGCTTCAGTGTGTAAGAAGGTGCGAATGAAACTGAACACTGAAAAATCATCAGTGAATACATCCCTGGCATATCTTGCGGCACAGAGAAAACTGATGCATCAACATGGACTTCTGTGACTGGTTTATCCTAATTTGCTGATATACATACACAAGTGTCCACAAGAGAGTATTATTACACCCTACTTCATTAATAAAAACATTACACAAAAGTTCAAATTCCATACAACTGCAACCTTTCTTGTTTTTCATTTCTTTGGAAATCCAATTCAACCACTGGTTTCCTATGCTTCAGATGATACCTGACCCAAACTTTCAGAACTTGGGGCAGGACCTTGATCCATCATGGCCTGAGTCTGAAGAGAGGTTTCCTCCAACAGAGATTCAATTTAAATTTCCACTTAATCAGTCTGTCAGATCTGAACTGGTTTCAAGGACAATTTGTGTTGGAGTAACTACTATGAAATGGATGTGGATTCTAATCCTAACCCCTTTTTGGGACTGTTCTGAATCAGATGCACACCTCGGACGATAACTCACATTTAAAGTTGAGAAAGACAAACCTAACAGACGCTTAAATATGTTTGAAGAAGGGAAGAGATGGTCGAGTGAGGGAACCATGGTTGACAAGAGAGGTTGAATGTCTTGTTAAGAGGAAGAAGGAGACTTATGTAAGGCTGAAGAAACAAGGTTCAGACAGGGCGCTGGAGGGATACAAGATAGCCAGGAGGGAACTGAAGAAAGGGATTAGGAGAGCTAAGAGAGGGCATGAAAAATCTTTGGCAGGTAGGTTCAAGGAAAACCCCAAGGCCTTTTACACATATGTGAGAAATATGAGAATGACTAGAGCGAGGGTAGGTCCGATCAAGGACAGTAGCGGGAGATTGTGTATTGAGTCTGAAGAGATAGGAGAGGTCTTGAACAAGTATTTTTCTTCAGTATTTACAAACGAGAGGGGCCATATTGTTGGAGAGGACAGCGTGAAGCAGACTGATAAGCTCGAGGAGATACTTGTCAGGAAGGAAGATGTGTTGCGCGTTTTGAAAAACTTGAGGATAGACAAGTCCCCCGGGCCTGACGGGATATATCCAAGGATTCTATGGGAAGCAAGAAATGAAATTGCAGAGCCGCTGGCAATGATCTTTTCGTCCTCGCTGTCAACAGGGGTGGTACCAGAGGATTGGAGAGTGGTGAATGTCGTGCCCCTGTTCAAAAAAAGGAATAGGGATAACCCTGGGAATTACAGTCCAGTTAGTCTTACTTCGGTGGTAGGCAAAGTAATGGAAAGGGTACTGAGGGATAGGATTTCTGAGCATCTGGAAAGGCACTGCTTGATTAGGGATACAGTAAGAAGTCTTACAACACCAGGTTAAAGTCCAACAGGTTTGTTTCAAACACGAGCTTTCGGAGCACGGCTCCTTCTTCAGGTGAATGGAAAGGCTTGTTCCAGAAATGTTTATATAGACACAGTCAGAGATGCCCCGGAATGCGAGCACCTGCAGGCAATCAAATCATCAAAGATGCAGAGAGAGAGGTAACTCCAGGTTAAAGAGGTGTGAATTGTCCCAAGCCAGTTCAGTCGGTAGGCCTCTGCAAGTCCAGGCTTGTTGGTGGGGGCCGAATGTAATGCGACATGAATCCCAGATCCCGGTTGAGTCCGCATTCATGCGTGCGGAACTTAGCTATAAGTTTTTGCTCAGCAATTTTGCGTTGTCGCGTCTCCTGAAGGCCTCCTTGTAGAATGCTGACCCGGAGATCAGAGGCTGAATGTCCTTGACTGCTGAAGTGTTCCCCAACTGGAAGGGAACAGTCCTGCCTGTTGATAGTCGCACGATGCCCGTTTATTCGTTGTCGCAGTGTCTGCATGGTCTCGCCAATGTACCACGCTTCGGGACATCCTTTCCTGCAGCGTATGAGGTAGACTACATTGGTCGAGTCGCACGAGTATGCGCCGCGTACCTGGTGGGTGGTGTTTCCACGTGTAATGGTGGTGTCCATGTCGATGATCTGGCATGTCTTGCAGAGATTACCCTGGCAGGGTTTTGTGGTGTTGTGGTTGCTGTTCTGAAGGCTGGGTAATTTGCTGCAAACAATGGTTTGTTTGAGGTTGCGCGGTTGTTTGAAGGCCAGTAGTGGGGGTGTGGGGATGACCTTGGCAAGATGTCCATCCTCGCTGATGATGTGTTGGAGGCTGCGAAGAAGATGTCGTAGTTTCTCCGCCCCAGGAAAGTACTGGACGACGAAGGGTACTCTGTCAGTGGTGTCCCGTGTTTGTCTTCTGAGGAGGTCGGTGCGGTTTTTTGCTGTGGCGCGGTGGAACTGTCGATCAATGAGTCGAGGGCCATATCCCGTTCGTACGAGGGCATCTTTCAGCATCTGTAGGTGTCTGTTGCGCTCCTCCTTGTCTGAGCAGATCCTGTGTATACGGAGGGCTTGTCCATAGGGGATGGCTTCTTTAATGTGTTTCGGGTGAAAGCTGGAGAAGTGGAGCATCGTGAGATTATCTGTGGGCTTGCGGTAAAGCGAGGTGCTGAGGTGACCGTCCTTGATGGAGACGAGTGTGTCCAAGAATGGAACTGAATTTGGAGAATAGTCCATGGTGAGTTTGATGGTGGGATGGAACTTATTGATGTCATCGTGTAGTCGTTTCAGTGATGTCTCGCCGTGGGTCCAAAGGAAAAAAATGTCATCGATGTATCTGGTGTATAGCCTCGGTTGAAAGTCCTGTGTGGTGAGGAAGTCCTGTTCAAACTTGTGCATGAAGATGTTGGCATATTGAGGTGCAAATTTGGTCCCCATGGCTGTTCCGTGCGTCTGGATGAAGAATTTGTTGTCGAAGGTGAAGACGTTGTGGTCTAGAATGAAACGGATGAGTTGCAGAATTGCGTCTGGAGATTGGCAGTTGTCGGTGTTGAGGACTGAGGCTGTTGCAGCAATGCCGTCGTCATGGGGGATGCTGGTGTAGAGTGCCGAGACATCCATTGTGACGAGGAATGTTCCTGGTTCAACTGGTCCATGGGTGCTGAGTTTCTGTAGGAAGTCCGTCGTGTCGCGACAGAAGCTGGGTGTACCTTGTACGATGGGTTTCAAGATGCCCTCGATGTGGCCAGAGAGGTTCTCACACAGGGTCCCATTGCCTGAAACGATAGGACGGCCTGGTGTGTTGGCCTTGTGTATTTTCGGGAGGCAGTAGAGATCTCCAATGCGGGGATTACGTGGGATGAGAGCACGTAGGGTGTTCTGAAGGTCTGGATCTAAGGTCTTGATCAGTCTGCTGAGTTGGCGGATGTGTTCCTTGGTTGGATCTGCGGGTAACTGCCTGTAGTGTTCCTGGTTGTCGAGTTGTCGGTATACTTCTTTGCAGTAGTCTGTTCTGTTCAGTATGACGGTGGCCCCTCCTTTGTCTGCTGGTTTGATGACGATGTTGCGGTTGGTCTTGAGAGTGCGGATGGCGTTGCGTTGTGCTTGGGTGACGTTTGAGGCTGCCTTGTGATTGCGAGTGATGAATCTGGCATTGACACGACTTCTGACGGCTTGAGCATACATGTCGAGTCTAGGGCAGCGGCCTTCCGGAGGGGTCCAATTTGACTCTTTCCTTTTCGGTTGCTGCACTGCAGATCTCGCGGTCTGCTGTTCCGGTTCATTGGTCGTGTCCCTGGGTTCGCTGTCGGCCTCTTGGGGTCTGTGGAAGAATTCCCGGAGCCTCATTCGCCTGATGAATTCCTCCGTATCTGCCGCGAGACTGATGGGGTCCATTTTGGTGGTGGTGCAGAAATTGAGCCCTCTGCTGAGGACTTCGATTTCGTCTGGTTGAAGGGTGTAGTCTGACAAGTTGACAATGGATTTCCCTGTATTGTTTTCGACTGTTGTACCGGGAGAAGCTTGATTGCTGCTGGTGGTGATGCCAAGTTTCTCAAGCTTCCTGTTCTTGGTGTGCATGTAGGTGGCATAGTATTGCTGTCTCATCTGTTTGGCGGTGTTCCGCAGCTGGTCTGCTGTGTCCTGAGCGCAAGCGTGAGATCTGCAGTGCAGCAACCGAAAAGGAAAGAGTCAAATTGGACCCCTCCGGAAGGCCGCTGCCCTAGACTCGACATGTATGCTCAAGCCGTCAGAAGTCGTGTCAATGCCAGATTCATCACTCGCAATCACAAGGCAGCCTCAAACGTCACCCAAGCACAACGCAACGCCATCCGCACTCTCAAGACCAACCGCAACATCGTCATCAAACCAGCAGACAAAGGAGGGGCCACCGTCATACTGAACAGAACAGACTACTGCAAAGAAGTATACCGACAACTCGACAACCAGGAACACTACAGGCAGTTACCCGCAGATCCAACCAAGGAACACATCCGCCAACTCAGCAGACTGATCAAGACCTTAGATCCAGACCTTCAGAACACCCTACGTGCTCTCATCCCACGTAATCCCCGCATTGGAGATCTCTACTGCCTCCCGAAAATACACAAGGCCAACACACCAGGCCGTCATATCGTTTCAGGCAATGGGACCCTGTGTGAGAACCTCTCTGGCCACATCGAGGGCATCTTGAAACCCATCGTACAAGGTACACCCAGCTTCTGTCGCGACACGACGGACTTCCTACAGAAACTCAGCACCCATGGACCAGTTGAACCAGGAACATTCCTCGTCACAATGGATGTCTCGGCACTCTACACCAGCACCCCCCATGACGACGGCATTGCTGCAACAGCCTCAGTCCTCAACACCGACAACTGCCAATCTCCAGACGCAATTCTGCAACTCATCCGTTTCATTCTAGACCACAACGTCTTCACCTTCGACAACAAATTCTTCATCCAGACGCACGGAACAGCCATGGGGACCAAATTTGCACCTCAATATGCCAACATCTTCATGCACAAGTTTGAACAGGACTTCCTCACCACACAGGACTTTCAACCGAGGCTATACACCAGATACATCGATGACATTTTTTTCCTTTGGACCCACGGCGAGACATCACTGAAACGACTACACGATGACATCAATAAGTTCCATCCCACCATCAAACTCACCATGGACTATTCTCCAAATTCAGTTCCATTCTTGGACACACTCGTCTCCATCAAGGACGGTCACCTCAGCACCTCGCTTTACCGCAAGCCCACAGATAATCTCACGATGCTCCACTTCTCCAGCTTTCACCCGAAACACATTAAAGAAGCCATCCCCTATGGACAAGCCCTCCGTATACACAGGATCTGCTCAGACAAGGAGGAGCGCAACAGACACCTACAGATGCTGAAAGATGCCCTCGTACGAACGGGATATGGCGCTCGACTCATTGATCGACAGTTCCACCGCGCCACAGCAAAAAACCGCACCGACCTCCTCAGAAGACAAACACGGGACACCACTGACAGAGTACCCTTCGTCGTCCAGTACTTTCCTGGGGCGGAGAAACTACGACATCTTCTTCGCAGCCTCCAACACATCATCAGCGAGGATGGACATCTTGCCAAGGTCATCCCCACACCCCCACTACTGGCCTTCAAACAACCGCGCAACCTCAAACAAACCATTGTTTGCAGCAAATTACCCAGCCTTCAGAACAGCAACCACAACACCACAAAACCCTGCCAGGGTAATCTCTGCAAGACATGCCAGATCATCGACATGGACACCACCATTACACGTGGAAACACCACCCACCAGGTACGCGGCGCATACTCGTGCGACTCGACCAATGTAGTCTACCTCATACGCTGCAGGAAAGGATGTCCCGAAGCGTGGTACATTGGCGAGACCATGCAGACACTGCGACAACGAATAAACGGGTATCGTGCGACTATCAACAGGCAGGACTGTTCCCTTCCAGTTGGGGAACACTTCAGCAGTCAAGGACATTCAGCCTCTGATCTCCGGGTCAGCATTCTACAAGGAGGCCTTCAGGAGACGCGACAACGCAAAATTGCTGAGCAAAAACTTATAGCTAAGTTCCGCACGCATGAATGCGGACTCAACCGGGATCTGGGATTCATGTCGCATTACATTCGGCCCCCACCAACAAGCCTGGACTTGCAGAGGCCTACCGACTGAACTGGCTTGGGACAATTCACACCTCTTTAACCTGGAGTTACCTCTCTCTCTGCATCTTTGATGATTTGATTGCCTGCAGGTGCTCACATTCCGGGGCATCTCTGACTGTGTCTATATAAACATTTCTGGAACAAGCCTTTCCATTCACCTGAAGAAGGAGCCGTGCTCCAAAAGCTCGTGTTTGAAACAAACCTGTTGGACTTTAACCTGGTGTTGTAAGACTTCTTACTGTGCTCACCCCAGTCCAACGCCGGCATCTCCACATCATGATTAGGGATAGTCAGCACGGATTTGTGAGGGGTAGGTCTTGCCTTACAAGTCTTATTGACTTCTTTGAGGAGGTGACCAAACATGTGGATGAAGGTAAAGCAGTGGATGTAGTGTACATGGATTTTAGTAAGGCATTTGATAAGGTTCCCCATTGTAGGCTTGTGCAGAAAGTAAGGAGGCATTGGGATAGTGGGAAATTTGGCCAGTTGGATAACAAACTGGCTAACCGATAGAAGACAGAGAGTGGTGGTGGATGGCAAATATTCAGCCTGGAGCCCAGTTATCAGTGGTGTACCGCAGGGATCAGTTCTGGGTCCTCTGCTGTTTGTGATTTTCATTAACGACTTGGATGAGGGAGTTGAAGGGTGGGTCAGTAAATTTGCAGATGATACGAAGATTGGTGGAGTTGTGGATAGTGAGGAGGGCTGTTGTCGGCTTCAAAGAGACATAGATAGAATGCAGAGCTGGGCTGAGAAGTGGCAGATGGAGTTTAACCCTGCCAAGTGTGAGGTTGTCCATTTTGGAAGGACAAATATGAATGCGGAATACAGGGTTAACGGTAGGGTTCTTGGCAATGTGGAGGAGCAGAGAGATCTTGGGGTCTATGTTCATAGATCTTTGAAAGTAGCCACTCAAGTGGATCGAGCTGTGAAGAAGGCCTATGGTGTGCTAGCATTCATTAGCAGAGGGATTGAATTTAAGAGCCGTGAGGTGATGATGCAGCTGTACAAAACCTTGGTCAGGCCACATTTGGAGTAGTGTGTGCAGTTCTGGTTGCCTCATTTTAGGAAGGATGTGGAAGCTTTGGAAAAGGTGCAAAGGAGAT
The DNA here is from genome assembly GCF_902713615.1 of Scyliorhinus canicula. Lineage (NCBI taxonomy): Eukaryota > Metazoa > Chordata > Chondrichthyes > Carcharhiniformes > Scyliorhinidae > Scyliorhinus > Scyliorhinus canicula. The sequence continues at coordinate 125,115,466 of NC_052153.1, forward strand.
TTACTAGGATGTTGCCTGGAATGGAGAGGAGGTCATACGAGGAAAGGTTGAGGGTGTTAGGCCTTTTCTCATTAGAACGGAGAAGGATGAGGGGCGACTTGATAGAGGTTTATAAGATGATTAGGGGAATAGATAGAGTAGACAGTCAGAGACTTTTTCCCCGGGTGGAACACACCATTACAAGGGGACATAAATTTAAGATAAATGGTGGAAGATATAGAGGGGATGTCAGAGGTAGGTTCTTTACCCAGAGAGTAGTGGGGGCATGGAATGCACTGCCTATGGAAGTAGTTGAGTCGGAAACGTTAGGGACCTTCAAGCGGCTATTGGATAGGTACATGGATTAGGGTAGAATAATGGAGTGTAGGTTAACTTCTTAAGGGCAGCATGGTAGCATTGTGGATAGCACAATTGCTTCACAGCTCCGGGGTCCCAAGCTCGATTTCGACTTGGGTCACTGTCTGTGTGGAGTCTGCACATCCTCCCCGTGACTGCGTGGGTTTCCTCCGGGTGCTCCGGTTTCCTCCCACAGTCCAAAGATGTGCAGGTTGGGTGGATTGGCCATGAAAAATTGTCCAAAATTCTATGATTAACCTAGGACAAAGGTTCGGCGCAACATCGTGGGCCGAAGGGCCTGTTCTGTGCTGTATTTCTCTATCTATCTAAGAACTGATCTACTTCTCCCTATAGGAAAGAAACCACCAGAAATAATAACACCCTCCACATAGCCTTTTGAACACATTTTAGTTAGATTATAACAATCTGTATATTATAAGTGTCTGGGCACCTCTCCTGAACAATGAATCTCTCCACAGATGAATTCAGCTCTCCACTGAAGAATGTACGGAGGTGATGTTTTGAGTTTGGATACAGAAGACTATATGAGGCAATATATTTACTAAAGTATTTAAGGTTTATTAAAGAACCAAACATGCAATTCATTTTTGATGGTACTCACAACATTGATAGTTCGAGGGAAGGTAAGTATAAACTTGTTTCTATGAAAGATTCCAATACTTATTAATATTACAGAGATATTTAAGATAACCAGTAATATTTATAGTAGCATTTATTCTGAGTAGAAATCTATTGAGTATACCAAGATGCCTCCATCTCAATTAAGGGCACAACTATCAGCACTACATTATAGAAGCTATGCCTTTATTTTATTTTATTTTATTTTATTGTCACATGTACCGAAGTACAGAGAAAAGTATTTATCTGCGGCCAAGTGAACGTACACAGTACGTAAATAGTGGACAAAAAGAATAATCAACAGAGTGCATTGACAAATGGTATATCGACAAACAGTTATTGGCTACAGTGTGGAACAAGGGGCCAAACAAAGCAAATACATGAGCAAGAGCAGCATAGGGCGTCGTGAATAGTGTTCGTACAGGTAACAGATCAGTCCAACGGGGAATCGTTGAGGTGGCTTGTAGCTGTGTGGAAAAAGCTATTCCAATGTCTAGATATGCAGACCTTCAGACTTCTATACCTTTTGCCTGATGGAAGGGTCTGGAAGAAGGCAATGCCTGGGTGGGAGGGGTCTCTGATAATGCTGTCTGCCTTCCTGAGGCAGCAGGAGGTGTATGCAGAATCAATGTGAGAGTGGCAAGCTGGTGTGATGCGTTGGGCTGAGTTCACCACACTCTCCAGTTTCTTGCAATCTTGGACCGAGCAGTTGCCATACCAAGCTGTGATGCAGCTGGATAGGATGCTTTGTATGGCACATCTGTTACAGTTTGTGAGAGTCGATGCAGACATGCCAAATTTCTTTAGCTTCAGTAGGAAGTAGAGATGTTGTTGGGCTTTCTTGACTGTTGCATCAATATGAGTGGACCAGGACAGATTGTTGATTATGGTGACCCCCAGGAATTTAAAGGTATTGATCATCTCCACTTCAGAGCCATTGATGCAGAGAGACACTGGAGTGAATTCAACAAATCTAAAAATCCACTGTGTCGTTCCAAATTTATACCATAAAAGGAATGAAGCAGCAGGAAACATGTTGAAAACTCATTTTGGGCAACATCTTTTGTTTTTGTCAATACCATTAATTTAGTAACATTTCCCGGACATATGTATATATATATATATATATACTATCTCCATCAGCTTGGCTACTTTGTGCAATATTTTGTTCTCTGCTTTTCAAAATAGATAATTGCTGGACTGATAAAATGGCTGCACCTGGTCATATACTGTCTTTTGAAAGTTCTGGACAGTTAGACAGTGTGTGTGTATGTGTGTATGTTTTGTGAAATAAAGCAACCCTTTTGTTTTATCTTATCTTGAGTTTACTTTGTGAGTTATTCATAGGGGATTAGAAAACTCCAAATTTAAGGGTTGGGAAAAATATGCCACAATTTATAACGAGGGAAATCAAAAATCAAAACACTTTCTGTGTTGGAACAAGTAGTGAGAGGAGAAATCAGGACTGTAAATCCACTCCTGGCTGTAACAACATTCTTCATACAAACAGAATACTGCCCGGTCCAATAGTGGTCATTACATTCAGTCTCCAGGATACAGTTGACATGTAAATTAGGGTCATCCTTAAGGTTCTCCATTGTTAAACTGTAGTATCTTATAATTTATAAATGCCATGTTCAGGTGACATAGAGGTCTATTTTTCTCAGAACTGCCTTGTTTTAGAGGATAAACCATGTTGTCCTTCACAGGATGTTGTTGTCCTTGAGCCCACAGTTATGTCCAGCATGTTTATAAACTTCTTGAACCTTTGTCCTATAGATTAATTCAGATTTTAATTTTTAATCCCTACTTCATAGGAGAATCACTCCTCTTATTCTTATAACGTCATATTTATGACTGGATTCTCTTCTAATGCTGCATCCATATCCCTTCACATTGGTACTCAGCTCATCTCCCAACTTTTCAATTTATCAGACAGATTTGGTTCTACCCAACCCCCTTCTTTTTCATTTTAAAGAATAATCCAAATGTACAAACTTAACATTTCCACTACCAGATATCTGGACCACAATTAACCCTGGTGGCCCCTTGAAGCACTGAGGATGATCGTTCACCTTAACCTTCTAGTTCAACTTCAAACTTCATTATTTCGCTCTACCTCCATGATCACTCTCTTTCTGCCTGAGTTGTTTCTCTTCTATTGATGGAGCTCAATGTGGCTTCATCAATGAATGTCCTTTAGGGACGAAATCCTCCACCCTTACCTGGTCTGGCCTACATGTGACTCCAGACCAGCAATATGGTTGACTCTTAACTGCCCCCTCAAGGGCAATTAGGGATGGGCAATAAATGCTGGCACAGTCAGCAATGCCCATGTCTCATGAACGAATAACAAAAAATGGAAATCTTATTCTGAGCTGTCAGCTGGTGTTCTACTGGTAGTAATGTGAGGTATGTTATGATAAGTGATCAAAATATTTGCCAATTTGTGATTCAATGACAACTGATGTTTCTTCATATTGTACCAGCCATTTGTTTATTGAGAGTATGTTTATCAAGTTGAACCATGTGCCCTGCTGCTGCAATTGAAGCAGAATGGTATGGTGGGACACCAGTGTGGTTTACCCCACTCATTCTCATGAAATTTGAGAACTCTTCGAAACAAAAGTCAGGTCCTCTATTGGACATAATCTTCTCTGGGAACACAGCAAACAAACTTCACAAAATATCTTGGGTTTTGCTGGTTGTAGTTTGATTCATTGGAAACTCTTCAACATAATTCAAAGCATTATCTATCATAATGAATGATTTGACATGAAAATTCTGAAAAATGCATACGCAGCATTGGCTATACTCTGGTCATTTCAATGATTGCATTGTGGCTTCTTTTCTGCTGTTTGACATAATCTACATTGTTTCACTGGGTCTCCTATGTCCTTATCTAACCCTGGCCATCAAAGAAAGCTTTGTGCTAAACTCTTTGTCAAGCTAATGCCAAAGTGTTGATCATGAAGCTCACATAGCAACTGCGATCTGTACCTTTCAGTAATGACAACTCTGGCTCCCTGTATAATGCAACTTATATCGATGCTAATTCATTCTTACTCAAAAAAATTGGCCTCATTTCTAAATCCAGCATCTATGTTGGCATACATCTGCAAATAGTCAAACACCTTTGCCAGTAAAGGGTCCGAGGAGTTTACCAATGTAATATGCTGTGACTGGTAACTCTTGTATGTATGAAAAGAAAAATGCATCCTCTGTAAAGCTCTAGCTCTGCTGGAGATAGTAAACTAGACATCACACCGGCATTATAATGATTTTCCAAACATACGTACTCAATATCGTATTGATAAGCAGACACAATCGATGCCCATCTCTACATTTCGGTTGCAATTAAAGGGAGCACTGGGGCATTTGTAATCAAAATAGCGGTTAGTGGCTTACGGTCAGTTTTGATGGTGAAACTACGACCATATTAAGTATTTATGAAATCTTCTTACCCCGAAATTGAAAGGAAATGCTTCAGGTTTTACCTGAGCATAATTTCGCTCAGTGACAGCGGGAGTTCATGAGGCATTTCCCTCTCATCACTATTATCCAACACATGAGATATCACAGCACCTGCTCTATATGAAGAAGCATCACATTCTAACTTTATCTTTTTCGACACAGTAATTTATAAGCATTGTACCATCTACCGATTTATCCTTACAAAACTGGAATTCTTTGTCACATTTCCTTGTTCAATTCCATTCAATGGGTGCAATAAGTTTGCCATATTTGGCATAAATTTACCACAGTAACTCATGAAACCCAAAGAAAATTGAGCTCAGCGATATTTTGAGGGTGTGACACATTTGTTTTTGCTCTTGGTAAGATGTAATACATCTCTGTCTGCACTGTGACTCAAATACTCTCGGGTTTTGAAAATTTCACATTTGGAAAATCCCTGGAAAATCTGGTTCATTAATCTTTGGAAAATTCCAGGGGCTGAAGAAAAACCTTGGGGGTGATTCATAGTCTCTGTTCCCTGTCAGTGCGAACAGCGATCTGGGCGGAAAATCCAGAGAGAATTGGGAAACGCAATTCTCTATGGAGAGATCACGGTTCCCAATTTTCCCGCCCCTTGCCGGCGATGTCACAAGGTTCATGCCCACAAAGGGTGGGAACTTTATTTCCATGGATTTCAATACGTTTAAATGTTACTAATGAGCCTCTCTACCATATTATTCCCCCTCACTAAATATACATGCCTCCCTGATGTGATATCAAGTCAGCGAGGTTTACAGCAGGTTTGGCAAAATGAGAAACAGTTGAGAGGAACCCTCCAGGGATGCATAAGTAAGTATAGCCCCCGGGGGAGAGGGACAAGCCTGGCCAGTGCGCTAGCACTGTCCTCTGGAACAGGTTGGCAGTGCCAACCTGTGTCAAATGAAGTACCAGGCGCATTGCTGGGGCGGGCCCTCTTAAGAGACCCATTGTGTGAGGTAGGAACTTGCAGGCATGGGCGGAGTGGGCATTGAGGGTGGGAAAGCTGGTGATGCATCTGCAATGGTGGGGGAGGAAGCCCCGATGATTATCCGGAGAGGGGAGAGCCCCCGGTGATAGTCTGTGGGGTTGGGGAGGGAAGACCTTATACCTCATGTTTGAGGGCTGGGGGCCATTCAGTTCTGATTGAAGCATCCATTAAGGATGGTACCCGGATCTCTGTGGAGGCGGCTGCAGATTCTATCAGGCCCCACACAACTAGAGTGATGGCATAAACCCCGCCTACTCATAGTTTTCCTTTAAAGAAGATCAAGTTCTGGAGAGAAAACTAATCTGTGCAGCTGGAGAGTTACACGTCGGTTTTCACCTGAGCCTGGCACTTTGTCAAATTCTGGTAAGATTCCGCATCACATGGCAGCTTACGAAACTGAAATAGATTCATTTTTGTGTTAATAGTCGAATTTGAGTTAGAAACTTTGGCCAAAATTTTTCGTCTGTTCCCGCCGACGAGATCTCTTGGTTCCACCAACGGTGGAGATACGAACAACGGGAAATCCGTTGACAGTGGCGGGCCGGGAAGATCATGTTGCCAACCTGTGGCAGGCAGGCCGCCTCTACCATCGCAAAACACATCATCTAAATTAACTTGCAGATAGGCATTTGTCAGACCTAATTTTGAAAATTACCATATAATCATCCACATTTTCTTACACTAGCATCTGACTTTGGTACTACAGCTATGGAATTACTCTGTTCTACTTTAGAGATGTTCTTGGTCTCAAACCTTTTTATTTCTTGCTCTACTTAGAGGTCTGCAATAAATGGGTCTTGTGTTCCTTTAAACTTGTCTTATAGCCTTGAATTGATCTGTCAGTTTTAATAAGCCCCTGAGGGTACATTGTGCTCATTTTACCTTGGCTTTGAACTTTGCTATAGATGTGAAGTAGCTCATTCCAGTTTAACATCAGTGCTGCTAAACAGTTTCCTCTGAAGAAGACTCATATGGACGCAAAACTCTATTTTCTCTCTCCACAGATGCTGCCAGGCCTGCTGGGTTTTTCCAGCAATTTCTGCTTTTCGATCCTAACAAGGCTGGTTTCACTACAATGATGGGCAGTTACATATTACTGCTTGTACTTGATTTCTCCAGCTGATGCTGACTGAACCTTTGAAGGTACAACTATTCAGGAATCATGCTTACGGAAGATCCATTTTGACCTCCATGTTTACTGAAGCTCCATCCAACTCTACTTGGATTACGATGCAATGCAAATTTCCATTGGACATCCTTGTGTTTCGGATATTTGTCTTCCCACCTTCAGAGATGTGTGCACATATACCCCCAGTTCTCTCTGTTCCTGTACCTCTTTAAAATTGTGACATTCATCATATTGTCTGTGGTAGTCACCACTGTTTGTATAATGCGTATATGATAGGTAATATGGTAAGGCCCCTGTACTACAGGTACGGGGGTAGATCCCTGCCTGCTGGCTCCACCCAGTAGGCAGAGTATAAATGTGTGTGCTCACCGAGCTGCAGCCATTTCGGCAGCAGCTGCGGGAGGCTACGCATCTCTGTGTAATAAAGCCTCGATTACTCTCTACTCTCGTCTCATCGTAATTGATAATGCATCAATTTATTAAGCAGAGATATTACAGCAATGGAACTACGCATCAAGCCAGATCACCTGCAGTTGCACCCTCAAGCAGACAACGCCACATCAGCCTTCGACCATTGGCTGGCTTTCTTTGAAGCCTACATCGGATCAGCTTCAGAACAGTCCTCAGAAGCACAGAAACTCCAAACCCTGTACTCAAGGGTGAACTCCGATATTTTTCCCCTTATATGTGATGCGCCCAACTACACTGAGGCCATGGCGCTTCTGAAAGGGAACTACATCCGGCCGATCAACAAACTCTACTCCAGGCACCTCCTGTCCACGCGGCAACAACTCCCCAGTGAGTCACTAGACGATTTCTGGCTTGCCCTCCACATCCTAGCAAGGAACTGCAATTGCCAGGCAATTTCGGCCGTGGAACACAACTCTTAATCAGAGATGCTTTTGTTACGGGCATGCAGTCGGCGTACAACCGCCAGCGCCTATTAGAAGGGGGTACGCTTGACCTCGCGGCGACCAGGCAACTCGCAAATTCACTAACGGAAGCCTTCCGCAACGTACAGTCAGACATCCCGGACCGCATGTCATACACCACCGCGCCCTCATGGACATCGTGGGCCCCACCAGCGGCCGCCCCCAGCCAACCCCAAGCCTGCCAACCCCGAGGGGCCCAAGTGCTATTTCTGCCGGCAGGCAAAGCACCCCCGACAACATTGCCTGGCACGGAGGGCAACTTGCAAGGCCTGCGGAAAGAAGGGACATTTCGCTGCCGTGTGCCAGGCCCGGTCGATTGCCGCTGTCCCCAGGACCATTGTTCCTGCACCCCCCACGTACGGCCCACGGGCGCCATCATTTTCATCCCCGCAGACCACGTGCGGCCCGTGGGCACCGCCGTCGTCCTCCCAGCAGATCACGTGCAGCCCATGGGCACCGCCACCTTTAATAACGCCTGCCATGTGCGCCCTGTGGGTGCCGCCATCTTTGGCGCCATCTTGCACGGCACCTCAGGACCCCTACTCGTCCGGGACTTAAACGGGCCGTTCATCACCTGCCACCACCGTCGACCAGCCCAGGGCCTACCAACACCAACCGCAAGTGGCCTCCATCACGCTCGACCAGTCCCGGCCGCACAACCTCGCAACTGCGTCGACGACGGTAAAGGCCGATGGGCACAAGACATCATGCCTTCTTGACTCCGGGAGCACAGAGAGCTTCATCCATCCCAATACAGTAAGGCGCTGCTCCCTCGTGGTACACCCCATTAACCAGAGAATCTTCCTGGCCTCCGGATCCCATTCCGTGGAAATCTGGGGTACTGCATCATCACCCTCAATGTCCAGGGCGTAGTGTTCAGCAACTTCCAATTCTACGTCCTCCCCAACCTCTGCGCTGCCCTGTTACTCAGCCTGGGCTTCCAGTGCAACCTCCAAAGCCTAACTATAATATTCGGCGGACTCCTACCACCCCTCACCGTCTGCGGTCTCACGACCTTTAAGGTCGAGCCACCTTCCCTGTTTGCAAACCTCACCCCGGATTGCAAACCCGTCGCCACCAGGAACAGAAGGTACAGTGCCCAGGACAGGACCTTCATCAGGTCGGAGGTCCAGCGGCTTCTGCGGGAAGACATTATTGAGGCCAGCAACAGCCCCTGGAGAGCCCAAGTGGTAGTGGTAAAGACTGGGGAGAAACAGAGGATGGTCATTGACTACAGTCTGACCATCAATCAGTACACGCAGCTCGACGCGTACCCCCTCCCACGCATATCTGATATGGTCAATCAGATTGCACAGTACCGGGTATTTTCGACAGTGGACCTGAAGGCTGCCTACCACCAGCTCCCCATCCGCAAGGCGGACCGCAAATACACTGCGTTCAAAGCAAATGGCCGTCTCTACCGTTTCCTTAGGGTCCCCTTCGGCATCACTAACAAGGTCTCGGTCTTTCAACATGAGATGAATCGAATGGTTGACCGGTGCGGGCTGCAGGCCACCTTCCTGTGCCTAGATAACGTTACTATCTGCAGCCACAACCAGCAGGACCATGACGCTAACCTTTTCAAATTTCTCCAAACCGCCAAACTCCGGAACCTCGCGTATAACAAGGAGAAGTGTGTGTTCAGCACCAACCGATTCGCCATCCTTGGCTATGTAGTGCAAAATGGAGTTCTAGGGCCCGACCCCGACAGCATGCGCCCCCTTATGGAACTCGCACTCCCCCACTGCCCCAAGGCCCTGAAACAATGCCTGGGGTTTTTCTCCTATTATGCCCAGTGGGTCCCTAACTATGCGGACAAGGCCCGCCCACTCATTCAGTCCACAGTTTTTCCCTTGACGGCGGAGGCCCGATAGGCCTTCAACCGCATCAAGGCTGACATCGCCAAGGCCACGATGCATGCGGTCGATGAGACCCTCCCTTTTCAGGTCGAGAGCAATGCATCGGACGTCGCTCTGGCCGCCACCCTCAACCAGGCAGGCAGACTCGTGGCATTCTTTTCCCGCACCCTCCATGCCTCCGAAATTCGGCACTCCTCTATCGAAAAGGAGGCCCAAGCCATCGTAGAAGCTGTGCGGCATTAGAGGCATTACCTGGCCAGCAGGAGATTCACTCTCCTCGCTGACCAAAGGTCGGTTACCTTCATGTTCAATAATGCGCAGCGTTGCAAGATCAAAAATGATAAAATCTTAAGGTGGAGGATCGAGCTCTCCACCTACAATAACGAGATTTTGTATCACCCCGGGATGCTCAATGAGCCCCCCGATGTACTATACCAAGGTATATGTGCCAGCGCACAAGTGGACCGACTTCGGGCCCTACATGGCGGCCTCTGTCACCCAGGGGTCACCCGGTTCTTTCAATTCATAAAGGTCCGCAATCTGCCCTACTCCATCGAGGAGGTCAGGGCGATCACCAGAGACTGCCAGGTCTTCGCGGAGTGCAAGCCGCAGTTCTACTGACCAGACCCAGCGCACCTGGTGAAGGCCTCCCGCCCCTTTGAACATCTTAGCATGGACTTCAAAGGTCCCCTCCCCTCCTCCGACTGAAACACGTACTTCCTGAACGTGGTCGATGAATACTCCAGATTCCCCTTCGCCATCCCATGCCCCGATATGACGTCTGCCACAGTCATCAAAGCCCTCAATAGCATCTTCACCCTGTTTGGTTTCCCCGCTTACATCCACAGCGACCGGGGAACCTCCTTTATGAGTGATGAGCTGTTCAGTACCTGCTCAGCAAGGGCATTGCCTCCAGCAGGATGACCAGCTACAAACCCTGGGGAAACGGGCAGGTGGAGAGAGAGAATGGGACGGTCTGGAAGGCCGTCCTGCTGGCCCTATGGTCTAAATATCTCCCGGTCTCCCACTGGCAGGAGGTCCTTCCCGACGCGCTCCACTCCATCCGATCGCTACTTTGCACTGCGACTAACGAAACCCCCCATGAACGTCTCCTTGCCTATACTAGGAAGGCCACCTCCGGGGTTTTACTCCCAACGTGGCTGGTAGCTCCAGGACCCTCCGCAAGCACGTGAAGCTCCATAAGGCGGACCCGTTGGTTGAAAAGGTACAGCTGCTGCATGTGAACCTGCAGTACGCCTATGTGGCGCACCCCGACGGCCGCCAAGACACAGTCTCCCTCAGGTACCTGGCACCAGCTGGTTCCCCACCCCCCCCCCCAATTGCCCCGGCGCCACCCATCCTTCCCCCAGTGCACCTCACCACAGCTCCCGCTCCAGGACGATCCATCCTCCCATTGGTCCCACCCGGGGATGAAGATGAGGACTACCCGCTCCCGGAATCACAGGCGACCAAGCCGGCGCCTTCATCACCACTGGGACTGCGGTGCTCACAACGGAGGATCAAGGCACCCGACCGGCTAAATTTGTGAACTTTCACCAAACAGTACACTTTAAAAATGCTCACATACATGTAAATAGTTTTTCCACCACCCCCGCTGGACTCTTTTTTTAACAGGGGGTGAATGTGGTAGTCACCACTGTTTGTATAACACGTATATGAGAGGTAATACGGTAAGGCCCCTGTACTACAGGTACAGGGGTAGATCCCTGCCTGCTGGCTCCGCCCAGTAGGCGGAGTATAAATGTGTGGGCTCTCCGAACAGCAGCCATTTCGGCAGCAGCTGCAGGAGGCAACACATCTATGTTTAATAAAGCCTCGATTACTCTCTACTCTTGTCTCGTCGTAATTGATAGTGCATCACTCCATCCAACTCTACTTGGATTATGATGCCCTGCAAATTTCCATTAGACATCCTTATGTTTCGGATCTTTGTCTTGCCACCTTCAGCAATGTGTGCACATACACCCCCAGTTCTCTCTGTTCCTGCACCTCTTTAAAATTGTGACATTCATCAGATTGTCTCTCCTCATTATTCCTACTAAGATGTATCCCCTCATAACTGAATTGAATTTCACCTGCCAAATGCCTATCCTTTAGTGAATCCTTAGAATCCCTCCAGTGCAAAAGGAGGCCATTCGGCCCATTGAGTGTGCACCAACCCTTCTGAAGAGCACTCTACCTAGGCCCACTTCCGCACCCTATTCCGGTATACCTACACAGTGATCATGGCCAATCAACTTAACCGGCACATCTTTGGACACAAGGGGCAATTTAGCATGGCCAGTCCACCCAATATGCACCCAGAGGGAACCCATGTACAGACAGGGAAAATGTACAAACTCCACACAAACAGTCGCTCAAGGCTGGAATGAAACCCGGTTCCTGGCACTGTGAGACAGCAGTGCTAACCACTGTGCCACCACGCCACCCAAGAAATCTGTGAATATGTTCCGAACTGTATACTACACTTCCAAGTTTCATGACAACTGCAAATTTTGAAATAGGGTCCTGCAACCCCAGGACATATATTAAAACAGCTGTGATCCATGTACTGGAGCCAGTGGAACTACACTTGACAGTCCGAAAAACAGTCGATCACCGCAATTCTCCAGTTTCTTCCCTTTAGCCACCATTACAGTCCCTTTTATTCTTCGGGCTTCAAATTTGCGAAGAAAGTTAATGCTTTATGAAACAAAATGTAACCTATGTTTATTCACAATTGAAGCTTCAGGATATGTGACACAAATCCTAGCATGGCACAAGGGGAACGGAAAGTTAGAATTTTGACCTCCTGACTGATTAAGCAGTATTCAAATATTATTATAGGGACAAACATGGGGGATCTGTTATGTTAACGAGGCGGGGAAGTCTGGCTGGGATGGGTCTAGCTGGAATGGAATGCTAGCTTGCCAGCCTATTCAGCTATTTAATGAGATCAGGGCTGATCCATGGAATCATAGAATCACAGAAAAGTTACAGCCCAGAAGGAGGACGTTTGGCTCATCTTGTTCATGCCAGCCCCAGGATGTCCAGGTGCCTTTTCTAATCCTATCCATCTTCCTACCTTTTCACCATATTCCTTAATCTATGGAATATTCCTTGTCTAGCAAAAGTCTGCATCTAAATTTATTATTTGAGCGAGCGTCTACTGTTTTTTGTGAGTGAGATGTCCACATTTCTAATACCCTGCTCTTGTCGAAGTGTTTCATAACTTGCCTCTTGAATGAACTGGTTCTGATTCTGAGGTAATATCCATTTGCCCAAGACTATCTCACTAGTGGACCACATTTCTCTCTATCTATCCCATCTATTCCTTCCAAAATCCTAAAGAGCCACAGACAAGATATCCCTTAACCTTTTATAAACCAGAGAATTCAGGCCTAGTTTATCTAATCTTACAATCTACCCATCAGGACCCCGGTAACTTTCTGATGAATTTGTGTTACATTCCTTCCAAGGCCAAGATATCTATTCTCTGAGACTGTTCAGTTTACAGGAATGGTAGCTGATAACAATGTTGTTCGACTCTTAAATTAGAAGCCTGAATTAAGACTCAAGGGGCATGAGTTCAAATCCCAACATGGCAGCTGGTGGAATTTAAATTCAATTAAAGAAAAATCTGGAATAAAAAAGCTAGTCTCTGTAATGATGATCATGAAACTAACGACTATCGTAAAAATCCATCTGGTCCATTAATGTTAGGGAAGGAAATCATCCATCCTTCTCTGATCTGCGGACATGTGACTATAGATGTACACAAATTTATTGACTCTTAACTGCCTCCCAGAATTGCCAAGCCACTCAGTTGTATTAAACTGCTACATAAAATCTGAATAAGAATAAAATGGGATGGATTATCGAGCAGCGACCTATGCATCAAATGCAATATAGACACACCCTCCACAGTCAACCCCAAAACTCCTTCTGATTAACACCTGAAGACTTGTGCCAAGGTTGTGGTGTCTCACAGACTGGGCAGGCAATAATCTGGTATAGTCAGGACTCCTCAGATACTGAAACAGGCCATGTCCTCATGCAGCAAGACCCGGACACTAATCAGGATTGGGCTAATGAATGGCAAGTAACATTTGTGCCACACATGTGCTAGACAATGACCAACTCCAGCAAGGGAGACTCTTATCTTCTCCCCTTGGAGCAAGTACTAGAAAATCTTAGCAGGTCTAGCAGCATCTATGGAGAGAGTAACAGTTAGCTTTTCAAATCCAATATGAACTCTTCTTTGGAACTGTCCCCTTGGCATTCAACAGCATTTCCATTGCTGAGTCCCTCATCATCAACACCCTGGGATTAACATTGACATGAAACTGAATTGGGCCAAACATATAAATACTGTGGCTACAAGAGCAGGCCAGAGGCTGAGAATTCTGCAGTGAATATCTCACTTCCTGATTTCCCAATGCCTTTCCACCACCTACAAGTCACAAGTCAGATCTGATTAAATGTTTTCCACTTGTCTGAATGCGTGAACCTCCAACAACACTCAAAAACATCCAGAACAAAGCTGCCTGCTTAATCAGCAACTCATCCACCACTTTAAATATCCACTCCCTACCGCAAGCACAGTGGCAGCAGTGTGTACCATCTACAAGATGCACATGCAGCAACCCGTCAAGCCCCTTCAATATTATCTTTCATAGCCTTGATGTCTAGCAAAGTACAGCAGACACATGGTAATATCATTGCCTGTAATTCCCCCTCCAAGTGACATAATATGCTGACTTGAAGCTTTATCGCCATTCCTTCACTGTCACTGTGTCAGAATCCATGGGCACGATTCAGCAGCCTCGTCATGCCCGACTTGGTATTGGGATGAGGCTGTTGAATCTTGCGAGAGGCCTCTGGTGAGGTTCGCGACGCTCAAAGTGTCTTGTGAGATTCAATGGACTCTTGCGAGGTATCACAATCTCAATCTCACTCTTGCTGAACGAGATCCCAAGGTACATATTTAAATGAACCATTTAACCTTACTACATTAGGTTTCCCTGGCCTTGGGACATTATTGAATGAAAGGAGACAAGAAGGGTTGGATCCATTTAGTAACTGCTTCTGGGTCAGGAGGAAGGAAAGAGTTTGTTCTCAACCAGACAAGCAGTCCAATAAACTTTTCCCCAACCCCACCTGATCACCATCTCTCCCCTCCCTGATCTTATCCTGTTCCAAGTATGAGGACAGTAGTGTTTCTGTGTTGTAAAGAGGAGCCAATTCTTCATATGTAATCAAGATAAAGTTATTAGTATGTTTCTGTGATAGGTTTTATTGGACTGACCTTAAGATGTCTGCCCCAAGAGGCAGACACATGGCATGATCACTAACTATGAAAAGCCTGAAGTATCAACCAGACTGGTTACATTTCACAACCCAAACATTGACCACCATCTTGATGCCACTGATCTTACCTACATTGGCCATGATCCTCAATGCCCTTCCCTAATTATACCCACCCCAACCACCTTCTGATCCCCCCTCCCCATTTTCACACCCACCCCACAATCCCTCCCCGCCAACCTCCAGTTCAAATACCACCCCAGGCTGAAAATGGCCCCAAGTTAGGATCAAGGTCTACTGTGTGAAGTTAGCTGAATCTATAATAGGTTGCAGTGGCGATTAATTCCAAGCTAGAAATATTTTTATTCACATTGAATTAAATAGTTGTAAATATTGCTCAGGTTAAGAATTCCTGCAGAGAAGCAAATGAGAAAGCAGTAAAGTTTGTCATTGACTGAAGGCATTCACAGCCCATAGAATACATTTGTCAGTAGTTATATAGATATATCATCATTAGTAGGGCACCAGGCAATGTTTAGTGGCACAGTTAAATTCAAGCTCATTAACCAATGCCAGAGGATGCATTCCCATTTGTTCTTCACCCCAATGAGTAGTCAATGCAAGTCAAATATTCTTTCATTCTTCTATCAATATCAGATTTCCTTTATCACTAGTCTAGCATGTCAACAGGTTAAAAATTACTTTGGGCATTTGAGTTAATGCACAATAACCCAGTCTGTCAATGTTTTCAGAGCATAACACACCTTTGCTCATGCTCCCTTCAGGATCAAGCTGTGTGGATGTATATTAACTCACAAACACAGTGGTGTTTATTTTCTTCTGGGAATTTTGAGAAACTCGTAGATTTCCTCTAGTTTGCCTTCTTTCCCACATTGTATCAATAACGCATGCCCTAAAGCTGGCAGGAAAATAGCTGGGAAGTGGCAGAATTCCAGTATGTAGCTGCACTGGGAACTCAAGTATCTCAAGTATCTCAAGTTACTCAGTGTAGCGGTTTCCAACCTTTTCCTTTATGCGGACTATAGATCGTTTTTAAACATTATTTTTTACATGGCCAATGACTGATGGGAGTCAAACTTATATATCAACGGGTGTTAAAATCGCAGCTATTTCTAATAGTTTATGATGCATGCTTACAAATACATTAAGGATTATATTACTCAAGGATGTTTTTGAACCAAATTACATTGTGAATGTTATGCCGTCAATTCATTGTGAGACCGTGAGAACGAGTGAACATTAGGCTTAATTATCCATGAACTCGCCTGCCAGAGTCGGCTGTACAAATGAGTGCCACCCACTCACCGGTGGCCGGTCTATATATGGCCCCGGTGAGGGCAGAGTCAGAGGCGGAGCCCACCGGGGTTACAGTACAGTACCTGGAAGTAGCCCATATCATCACTTCCAGGTCATAGGTCACATCATTATACAGACAGCTCATGGATTATGTGAATACATTCACCACAGTGAATAATAATGTTACATCGATTATGATACAATTTACACGTAATTGTATTTTTTTTCAACGGACCACTTGCAGTACTCTGGTGGACCAACAGTGACCCACGCACCACAGATTAAGAACCACTGACTTAGTGGATCAGCAGCAGAAG
Organism: Scyliorhinus canicula; assembly: GCF_902713615.1. Lineage (NCBI taxonomy): Eukaryota > Metazoa > Chordata > Chondrichthyes > Carcharhiniformes > Scyliorhinidae > Scyliorhinus > Scyliorhinus canicula. The sequence continues at coordinate 125,131,785 of NC_052153.1, forward strand.
TGTTTCCCGGGAGACTAAATGAGATCACCTATAGTGCTACTCCAGGCACCATGTGTACTGTAACAACAGTGGTTCAGCAAAGAGCAATGTACGAGGAGATAACAAGGCTGCTTCTAATTCGATCCACAAGCAAGATCAGCACCTGCCATATTCAGACAGGAAATTATGATATTCTGCAAATAGGGATACTGTGACACACGTAGGACCCTGAATTCAATCACAAAGTGCAGATGGTTGGAGTGTGTTCCACAAATGTTCTGTTTAGTTATATCAAGTGTTAAGTAATTTGACTACCGGATGCTGCTCCAAAAAAACAATCTATAAGGGTTTTTTGGGTTACAGTGAGTGGAGCCAGAAAGAACAGGGGTGGTCTTCCCTGTTGTACAAAAATACTGCCTGCACAAGCTCGTCACCTGCTCACCTATGGGCTGGTACTGCATCGGAGCAACTTGGTGCAGGTGAATTTAGTAGAAGGAGCTGTTACCAAAAGGATTAACATGGCACTGACTGAGTACCACCCACATAGTAATGTAAGGAATTTTAAAGAGGAGCCAATTCTTCATATTTAATCAAGATAAAGTTATTAAATTTTATTTGAAGCAAAAGTGTAAAGGGGGAACATTAGGAAAGGCATGAAAGATTTTTATATTTTGGAAAATCTAAGTCCAAAGGAGTGCTAAAGACAATGGAATTGAAGAAGAAAGGAACAAAAGGAGGAATATTGAGCCGTGTGGGAAAGATCTCCTGGAAACAGCTCTGGGATGGGAGATGGTGCAATTTGAACAAACCATCCAGTCAAACCTGAAAAGCATTGGGGTGAAAAAGGCTGTCTCCTTTCTAAATGTTTGAGACGTGTGGAATACCTTTTACTAAACGACAGCAGTTTTGCCTTGGGTAATATTACTGATTTTTTAAAAAATCGTTAACATCCTATAAGGGAGTGTTGCCTGAAAAGTGTTTTAATTGTGGGATGGACCAAATAGGGAGCCATTTGGGAGAATATTTTGTGAGAGGAAGTTTAACTTTGTTACTCTAATGTTATGTGCTTAAGTCGCCTTTACCTCTTGTTAATAAATCTGTTACTTTTATTTTTTTAATTCCCAAAAGTGTTCCTGGCCTCTTGCTGCTGAAATCAATATTAGGTTGGGTGAGGTTACTGAGTTACGGGGATAGTGGAGATGTGGGTTTAAGTGGGGTGCACTTTCCAAGAGCCAATGCAGACTCGATGGGCCGAATGACCTCCTTCTGCACTGTAAATTCTATGATAATTCTATGAGCATGTTTTCTTCTTGTTTTCTGAATACAAAGAAACAGGTATGGCCCAAGTTTCCCTCCTGACCCATGTCACAATTGGAGGAAAAGGCTAATAAGGGTTAAACAAAAGTCGGAGGCAGAACAAGTTAGCACCTTACTTTATTCCATCAGGCTGATTGCATCATCACCAGTAAAGATAATAATAATTATATTTAAATGATCCATTGGAGTTATAGAGCCGTACAGCGCAGAAAAGGATCTTTGGTCCATTTTTGGCCCATTGCACCGACAATAACTATCCCTAATCTCGCGCTAATCCCACTGACCAACACTTGTCCCATAGCCTTGTTGTGATGGTGTCTCACGTGCTCATCCAAGTGCTTTTTAAAGGTTGTGAGGTTTCCAACCTCCACTACGTTCCCAGGCAGTATATTCCAGACTCTCACCACTCTCTGAGTGAACCTCAACCGGGTGCCGATTAGTACAGGTCTCCACAAGCGGAGACCAGTTGTGGTGGCCACTCAGCGGTCTCAGGGGCTGTTGGTTGGGGATAGGATAGGGAAGTATCATGGCACCTGAACACCCTGGCAGTGCCATTCGGGCACCCTGGCAGTGCCAATCGGGATGTATTATCGGGTGCCCATTTGGTACAGCCAGGGTGCCCTGGGCTATGCCTGGGTGCCAGGCTAGCAGTGCCAGGGTGCCCAAGTGCCAGGTTAGCACTGCAAAGGGTCAGGGACTGAGGGAGAACTTACCCAAGAAAGTGGTGGTGAGGTGGTGTATGAAGTGTAGGGTTTTAAGGGGTTATGAAGGGTCCTCATAATGGTTGCGGATTTGAAAGGGGGGGGGATCCTGAAAGGGGGGTGAATGAAAAGTAATGTTGGAGAGGCCTGAAAAGGGGCCAACCTTCAGCGACCCCATAATTGGGTGTCCTCCCTTGGGGAGGGGGTGATAATGCCCATGTCTCCGGGTGGGGGTGGGGAGCGTGACATTGCCCATGGGTGGGGAGTGCAGGGGAACTTCAACCTCATTTAGAGATCAGGACAACATTTCAAATTGGCGCCTCGATCTCTGAGGAGCCAGTCCTGCCGGCGAGTTAAGCTCCCTACTGTTGAAAAAATTCTGAAGGGCGCAACCTAACTGAAAAAATAAAGAGGGTGCGATCTACCGGACACATCCTGCCAGAGCGGGGAGAGACATGGCTGGTAGATCCTGGGAGAGACCTCACCAGGATTCCTGATGGCCAGAACACCTTGCAAGATCTAACTAGGTGTCGGGCGATGCCGCGATCTGGATCTCGCCCACAATGCCAGGGTGCCCTGGTGGCACTGCCAGGCTGGCAGGGCCACGGCCAGAGTGCCTGGCTGGCAGTGCCATGGTGTTTTGCCCATATCGGGGATTGGGCCTGGGGGTGCCCTGCCTGTGTGAGGTGGGGAGTATGGGGTCCCGAAGACCCCTCAACAGGAAAGCTGGGGCATTGGGGGAATCTGGGGGTTGCGTTGGGGGTTTCAGAGATTGGCGAGCCCTTTAGAAATGGCATCCCGATCTCATCCTGCACTAAGGGACTTTTCTTGTCCGAGCTCATCAGTGGAGTCCTTACCCATTATTACAGCCTCAGAGGTAAGAGCTGCCTTCTTAAAAGTGAATCCGCGGAAAGCGACGGGCCCCGATGGAGACCCTGGGCAAGCACTCAGAGTCTGCAGGCCAGCTGGCGAGTGTATTCGCAGATATCTTCAACACCTCACTCCCCTGCTCTGATGTTCCCACCTCCTTCAAGAAGAGCATCATATCAGTCCCAAAGAAGAGAAAGGTAGAGTGCCTCAATGACTACTGACCGGTGGCCCTGACGTCTGTTATCATGAAATGCTTCGAGCGGCTAGTCATGAGACAGATCGCTGCCAGCCTCCCAGACGGTCTCAATCCAATGCAGTTTTCCTATCACCGCAACCGGTCCACAGCAGACGCTATCTCCCTGGCTCTACAATTAACACTCAAAAACCTCGACAACAAGGACACCTATGTCAGGCTGTTGTTCATAGACTACAGCTCCGCCTTCAACACTATTATCCCGACAAGACTAATAACCAAACTCTTCAATATTAGACTGACCCCTCCCTGTGCAGCTGGATCCTTGACGTCCTCACCAACAGACCGCAATCTGGATGTGTGCTCAGTTCTCTACTGTACCCCTTATACACACATGACTGTGTGGCAAGATTTAACTCCAACTCAATCTACACATTTGCTGATGATATGACTGTGGTATGCCGTACCTCAAACAACGACGAATCAGTCTACGGAAGGGAGATAAGTCACTTGGTTGCATGGTGCACTGAAAACAACCTCTCTATAAATGTCAGAAAGACCAAGGAACTGATCATCGGCTTCAGGAAGCGTAACACGACATGCACTCCCATCTGCATCAATGGCTCCGAAGTGGAGATGGTCGATAGCTTTAAGTTCCTGGGAGTCACCATCACCAACAGTCTGTCCTGGTCCACTCACATTGATGCAACAGTCTAGAAAACCCAACAACGTCTCTACTTCCTACGGAAGCTAAAGAAATTTGGCATGTCTGCATCGACTCTCACAAACGTCTACAGATGCGTGATAGAGAGCATCCTATTCGGCTGCATCACAACCTGGTATGGCAACTGCTCGGTCCAATATCGCAAGAAACTGCAGAGTGTGGTGAACTCAGCTCAACGCATCACACAAGCTTGTCACCCTCACATTGATTCTGTACACACCTCCCACTGCCTCAGGAAGGCAGACAGCATTATCAGAAACCCCTGCCACCCAGGCATTGCCTTCTTCCAGACCCTTCCATCAGGCAGAAGGTATAGAAGTCCGAAAACCCCCACATCCAGACATAGGAACAGCTTCTTCACCACAGCTACAAGACTCCTCAACAACTCCCCCTCGGACTGATCTGTTCCCTGTAACAACACTATTCGCGACACCCTATGCTATTCTTGCTCATGTATTTGCTTTGTTTGGCTCCTTGTTCCACGCTGTAACCAATCATTGTTTGTCGATGTACTATTTGTCAATGTACTTTGTTGATTATTCTTTTTGCCTCCTATGTACATATTATGTATGTTTCCTCGGCCACAAAAAAAATACTTTTCACTGTACTTCGGTACATGTGACAATAAATCAAATCAAATCTTCAGGATATGACTCTGAGTGCAGCCTTGCGCGGTGTGTTCCCCGCCGGGCACACAAAGAAAAACAGAGTGTCAATAGCTATCATTTCCAGCATTGCAAGTGTCAGGACAATCCTGCTAATAGTGCCCAAAACAGACTCTGGGTGTGATCTAACCTAAACAAAATGGCGCCTAGCTGGAGTCTCTTCAGCGAGGCCAGTAGATGCCAGGTAGCAGGTGCATCCTTGTTAGATCTCGTGATTAAGGGCCATCGGGAATTCTCCGTTGGCTGATGTCAAAATCCGGAAAGGCGATTGGGCGGAAAACCGCACCTGAAGCGGAAATCGTGGCCAGTGCCGGGTGCCCACTCCAGTGCCTCAACAGCGGCATCAATGCATTTTAATCCGTATGTACAGGAAACGCCATTGGCTTATCATTAGTAGGCCTGACCTGATATTCCCTAGGGCTCCCGTGATGCTCCGCCACCTCCAGGAGAAATTACCTATGGTGAGTTTAACTTGTGGTTTGAAAAATCGGGAAAGAGGCACCGTGGCTGCCAAGGAAGAGAGAATGGGTACGGAAAGAGTCCCACATCGCCATTATGTGCTGACAGTTGTGTTGCTGGCCGGAGGTCTTCTGCCAGGAGCAATGGACGGCGGCCACGAGGTGGGCCATAGGGTAGGAGTGGACAGTCATGGACCGGCATTACTGCAGCCTGCAAGGCAGCCATGTGGCTGTGCACGCCGCTGACTGCCCACTGTGCCATGGGTCTGATGGGTGTCCACGAATGCTATCCCCCTAGAAATTCTTTGGCCCCTGCCGACCCATCAATGGGATGGGCACGCTCTAATACAACCACTGCCATCTTGTTGGAATGAGCGCGTGTGGGGAGTGGAGTGCTAATATGCGGCTGCCGCTTGTCAGCTTCTCAAGTGCCAATTCCCACCTCGGCGAATCAGACACCGTTTTTCATAGGAATTGCTCATGTTCCATGTGGCGCCAGTGATAGCTCATTAATAGTTCCGGAATTGCTCTGGGACAGGTGCCAGTTTTACTCTCGTAGAAGTCCACAGGCGTCAACACTTATAGCTGGATTCTCGGTTCCTGCGAGGAAGTGAGATTGACATTCAGATGGACCTTTTGGTGCCCCCCACCCTGACCCCAACCACAACTGCAACTGCAAGTGGAGAGCAACAGCAGTGAGGGCACCGACACATGTGGGAGCCCTCGACTCGCATCCCTGGAGACCCCGGACCTTGAGTCGGGGGAAGACACCGACTTTACATCCCAGAGACACTCACCTCGGTTGGACACTTTAGTGAAGACGCTCCTGGGATACTATCTAGTATGCACCAACACATGTTGTGGTACATTAGGTGGAGGTAGGAACTCCCAGGGTGCGGACGGTCAGAAGGCGGGCTTACCCCAGGGGTTAGCTGCTGACCAGATGGGTTTTGGGCTTCCATCGATTGTGGAAATGCAGTCACAGAGCCAGGAACTGCATGAGTGGTTGTCGACGAGCATTCAGCACCTGCAGGTGCAGTTGGAGGTGTCCAACTGCATTTAGGAGCAGGTGTGCTGCTAACTATGCGGGCCACCCTGGCCAACACCGAAAGGATGGCATCCGCAGTGGGGTGGCGGTTTCGGCCATGGGTCAAGATGTCCAAGGCCTGGGGTAATCTGTACAGGTGGTGGCCGAGCCACAGGACAGGGCTGCCCTGTCACAGGCAGCCATGTACCAGAGACACCTGGCCATTGCAGCGGAACTCCAGAGCGTGGCCCAGTCACAGCGGGTCATGGCTGAAAGCGTCAGAAGCATTGCACAGTCACTGGCCGATTTGGCACAGACACAGAGGTTGATGGTCCAGTCCCAGAGGAGATGGTGCAGTCACTGGCTGATATTAGCCACGATGTGGAGATGCCGGCGTTAGACTGGGGTGGGCACTGTAAGAAGTCTTACAACAGCAGGTTAAAGTCCAACAGATTTGTTTGGAATCATTAGCTTTCGGAATGCAGCTCTTCATCAGGTGAGTGGTAAAGGTGCTGCGCTCCAAAAGCTAGTCATTCCAAACAAACCTTTTGGAATTTAATCTGGTGTTGTGAGACTTCTTACTGGCTGATGTGGCACAGACCCAGAAACTGACGGCACCTCATGATGAGGTGCATTCCCAGATGGATGTGGTCCACTCCCTTTGCTCCACAGACGCGTTGAGACCCTCGTTGAGACGAGGGCAGGCCTCCAGGACTGGCAGCTCCATGTGGCGGGGGAACATCAGGAGTCAGCTCCACTCACACTCCCATTCTATGGAGTAGCCCGAGAGCCATTAGGCATTCTGAGGGAGGAGGAGGCGATGGGACCCGTGCTGGTGACCCACATAGGGTAGGTGCTGGAACACCACAGTGCCTCAGAAACCTCCCCTCCTGTCTGATGTGTTAGGCAGGCTGGTTCGATGTGGACTGCACTTGATGCATTGAGTCAAGAAACAGACCTTTAACACTGGAGAAGATCCAACACGATTTTATTCAACGTTATAACTAATCTACATGCTCAGCTGTGGGTCGATACTATACTGAACTGACTGGAGACCTAGTACTATCCTGACCAGACTTACTAGCTGCCGCATGGTGTTTGCACTTGCTAGTTCGTGGACTCTGACTGTCTCAGTGGCTGGGTCCAGAGAGAGCGGGAAACCTAGTGCCCTCTGGCTTTATAATTGTAGTGTCTGGTGATTGGCTGCACTGTGCTGTCTGCTTACTGGTCATCCTGTGTGTCAATCACTGCCTGTCTGCACCTCATTATATACATGAGTGGATATTATGACATCTGCCCCCCCTTTTTTTTTAGATAAATAAATATTAAGGTGTCGAAATAAATGTATATACAAAGGAAGATGTCGATAGTACAGATACATGGCAAACAAAACGATATTTACAGAGGTCAAATCGATGAGGTCACAAAATGTACAAAAGTTCAGTCTATAGATTTAGTCTTTGTGGTGGGCGACGAATTCTTGTTGATCGGCGCAGAGGTGGATCAGGGGCCGCCTGCACTTGGATAGGCGGGATCACTGCAATTGTGGTGGTCGCGGGGGCCAGCAGTATTGCTGGTAGATCGGTGGTCTCATGGTAGGGTACATCTGGAGGAAGCATCGTGGGGGGCGGGGCACTTCGGTCAGGTAGCGGGCGTGGAACTCTTCGCAGTGCCCGTCTGTTGCGCCGTAGCAGGGAGCCATCAGCCATGCGGACAAGGAACGATCTTGGGGCCACTTGTTTGACAACAACAGCTGTGGCTGACCAGCCGCCCTCAGGCAACTGGACACGAACATGATCAGTTGAGACCAGCTTGGGTAGATCCGTGGCATGAAAAAATGAAAATGAATGAAAATCGCTTATTGTCACAAGTAGGCTTCAAATGAAGTTACTGTGAAAAGCCCCTAGTCGCCACATTCCAGCGTCTGTTCGGGGCATGAGCATCGTATGTGGCTTTCTGTTGGGTCCGTGACTGCTGCATTTTCTGTACGACCGTGAGGTGGTCAAGGTCTGGAACATGGATGGCTGGAACTGTGGTCCTCAGAGTGCGATTCATGAGCATCTGCGCTGGAGACAACCCAGTGGACAGCGGGTTGCTCTGTACGCCAGCAGCACCAGGTTGAAGTCGGAGCCTGAGTCTGCAGCTTTGCACAGCAACCGCTTTACAATATGGACCCCTTTCTCGGCCTTCCCGTTTGACTGCGGGTAGTGGGGACCGGAGGTTATGTGACGGAAGTTGTAGGACTGTGCAAAATCAGACCATTCCTGGCTGTAACTCAAGTTGTCACTCATTACCGTGAGTGGTATCGCATGCCTGGTGAACGTTTCTTTGCAGGCTTTGATCACCGCCTTCGATGTGAGGTCGGACAGTTTCACCACTTCTGGGTAACTGGAGAAGTAGTCGACCAGGTGTACGTAGTCACGCCCCTTGGCGTGGAAAAGGTAGACACCGACTTTGGACCACAGAGAGGTCACGATCTCGTGTTGCTGCAACGTTTCTTTGGGTTGAGCTGGCTGAAACTTCTGACAGGTAGAGCAGTTGAGGACTGTGTTGGCAATGACCTGGCTGATGCCCGGCCAATAGACCGCCTCCCGAGCTCTGCGTTGGCATTTCTCGACCCCAAGGTGACCCTCATGGAGTTGGCCGAGCACCATTGCTCGCATGCTCTGAGGAATTACGATCCTGTCGAGTTTCAGAAGGATGCCTCCCACCACCGTCAGGTCGTCCTTTATGTTGTAGAACTGGGGACATTGTCCCTTCTGCCAGCCATTGGTAAGGTGCTGCATCACACGCTGCAGCAGAGGATCCTTGGCCGTTTCCTCACGAATTTGGACCACCCGTTTGTCAGAGGCCGGAAGGTTTGTGGCACACAATTGCACTTGCGCTTCTATGTGGCAGATGAAATCAGTTTGTTCACACGGTGTGGTAATAGACCTGGATAGGGCATCTGATGCACGATCAATTGCACGAAAGACTCAGATTGGTACAACTGTGGCTTTATTACAGTCAGATGCATGGCCTCCTACTGCAGCTGGCGAAATGGCTGATCAGGAGGAGGTTACGCATATTTATATGGCTCCTTGTGGGCGGGGCTAGCCGGCAGGGGCTACCGGTGAACCTGTAGTGCAGGTCCTACCTTACATCCACTAATACAGGTGCACAGTGGTTCACCACATTCACCCCCTGTTAAAAATGAGTCCGGCGGGGGTGGCGTGGAACTATACACAGATTTACAAATAATTTACAGTGGGGAGGTGAAATAAAATGTCCATTTTGGGAGTCCGGTGCCCGTCAGAGGTTAAGTCGGTCCGGTGGTTTGGCGGTTCGCTGGGAGCGGCGTAACGGTGGCAGCGATTCGGTGCTGGCGGTGCTGGCATCGTCGGCGCTGGCAGTGTTGGTGCTGGCCAGTAGTTGGATGACTCCGCGCCAAAATCTTCCTCGTCCTCCAGCGTGGGCAGGGGAAGAAGGGATGAACCTGGTGGGGCTAATGTTGGGATCGCCGGGGGAGGGGAGGGTGGCGCGTGGGTGGGGAAGTGTGTGGGAGTGGGTCCTGAGGGAGCCAGGTCCCTGAGTGAGACCGTATCCTGGCAGCCGTCGGGGAACTCCATATTGGCATACTGGGGGTTGGCGTGGAGCAAGTGTACCCTGTCCACCAAGGGGTCCGCCTTGTGGAGTCGGACATGCCTACGGAGCAGGACCGGTCCTGGAGATGCGAGCCAAGTCGGGAGCGACACCCCGGATGTGGACTTCCTGGGGAAGGTAAAAATACGTTCATGGGGTGTGTTATTTGTGGCGGTGCACAGTAGGGACCGTATGGAGTGTAGTGCATCAGGGAGGACCTGCTGCCAGCGAGAGGCTGGGAGGTCTCTGGACCATAGGGCCAGCTGGACGGCCCTCCAAACCGTCCCGTTCTCCCTCTCTACCTGCCCGTTTCCCCGGGGGTTGTAGCCGGTCGTCCTGCTGGAGGCGATACCCCTGCTGAGCAGGAACTGACGCAGCTCATCGCTCGTGAATGAGGATCCCCTGTCACTGTGGATGTAGTAGGGGAAACCGAACAGAGCGAAGATGGTGTTGAGGGCCCCGATGACGGTGGTAGATGAAGGGGAACCTGGAGAATTCATCGACCACACTGAGGATATATGTGTTGCGGTCAGTGGAGTGGAGGGGCCGTTTGAAATCCACGCTGAGGCGTTCAAAGGGGCGGGATGCTTTCACCAGGCGCACGCGGCCCGGCTGGTAGAAGTGCGGCTTGCACTCCGCACAGACCTGGCAGTCTCTGGTGACTGTTCGTACGTCCTCGATGGAGTAGGGCAGATTGCGGGCTTTGACGAGGTGGTACAATCGAGTGACCCCCTAGGTGACAAAGGCTGTCGTGCAGGGCCCAGAGTTGGTCTACTTGTGCGATCGCACATGTACCTCGGGAGAGGGCGTCTGGGGGCTCATTGAGCTTGCTGAGGCGGTACAAAATCTCATAATTATAGGTGGAGAGCTCGATTCTCCACCGCAAGATTTTATCATTTTTGATCTTGCCCCGCTGTGTGTTGTTGAACATGAAAGCTACCGACCGTTGGTCAGTGAGGAGAGTGAATCTCCTGCCGGCCAGGTAATGCCTCCAATGCCGCACAGCCTCAACGATAGCCTGGGCCTCTTTTCCAATGGATGAGTGCCGAATGTCAGAGGCATGAAGGGTGCGGGAAAAGAATGCCATGGGTCTGCCTGTCTGATTTAGAGTGGTGGCGAGGGCGACATCTGAAGCGTCGCTTTCTACTTGAAAGGGCAGTGTCTCATCTACTGCATGCAAATTCATCCTCTGATGTCAGTTTCCCTGCTGTTTGACCTTTCACATCTTTTGTCCTCTCTGGGGACTGCCATTAACACTCTTTCCCCTTGGTATCAGTGGCCATTAGCACCCAGTTTCCCTGGGTTTCTGTGGCTATGACTCATCTTTCATTCTCACTCCACAGTATAAATATTTCCCACTCTCTCTGTCTGTTAGCTTTGACAAAGAGTAATCGGACTCGAAACGTAAGCTCTTTTCTCTCCCTACAGATGATGCCAGATTTGCTGAGATTTTACAGCAGGCTGTCTCCACTCCTGATGTACCTCCTGGGGATCTACCTAGGTGTAGCGTTAGGGCCCGTAAGGCCAGAAAGGTAGACACCACTTAGGATGGCACGGGTGCAGTAGATAAGATAGCGATACGGTCGAGGGCACAATCCTGTGTGTATATATATATATATATATGTATGTTCAGAATTGGATTGGATTTGTTTATTATCACGTGTACCGAGGTAGAGTGAAAAGTATTTTTCTGCGAGTAGCTCAACAGATCATTAAGTACATGAAAAGTAAAGGAAATAAAAGAAAGTAAACACATGTGCAAAACGTTATAATGACGTGGAGCACCACAGCTCATTGCAGAGTGGGTTGTCATCATAATCCACCCCATGGGGCATACCCGCTGTTACTTCCAACCCAAGGTCCGTACTCCATTGTGAGGCAGGTAGGAATCATGGGGCAGGGGTGGGGGGGGGTTGCACAGGGAGGGTCTTCATTGGAGGAGGTAGCCTGTTGGGGGAGGAGTGTGTGAGTTGGGATGTTAAATCCATGCGCTGGCCAGTCCCCGAGTCAGTGACCCTGGAGGTGTTTAGAGTGTCCCCTGCTCATCGGCCCTGGTGCACACATTTTGTGGCCTCTTGTGCCTTCCGGGCCCCATGCCCTTGCCCATCCCTGTCCTCCGCATCTTCCTCATCGGACGAGGCCTGGCATTCATCCTCCTCCAGCACGTCGCCCATCTGTTGCGCGATATTGTGGAGGATGCAAAAGGCCACCACAATGTGGGAGACCCTCCCATCACTGTACTGGAAAGCCCCTCCAGAGCAGTCCAGACTGCTGAACCGCATCTTCAAAATGCTAAAGCACTGCTCTATCACGCCTCTGGTTGCAGCTTGGGGGTCACTCTAGTGGGTCTCAGCATCGGCCTTTGCCATCCAGACAGGCATTACCAGCCAAGTCCAATGGATTCATGTGGCCCTGGTTGGCACGGCGGACCCTTCCCCCACATGTCCCTCTCCCACCCACCCCTCCCGTATCAGCGCACTCTGGCCCCGTTAGTGCCCAGCACCGTGGGGGCCTCAGGCCCTGGCGCCTACCTCTGCTACCTGGGGTACTGTCGGCTGGTGTTGCCCTTGCCACTGGTACACTCCAAGGCCCTGTCCAGGACCCCTTTGGGGCTACTGTGGCCGTTGCCCTTGGGTGGGCCCATGCTGCCCTGCTAGTTGGTGGTGATTTGGTGTGGGGTGATGTAGCAGATGGTGAAGGCTAAGGTGGAGGGGTGGTGGTTGCGGGGGGAAGGGGGGGGGGGGCGGGTAGAATACAAGGGTGAAATGGTGGAGGGTGGAGGTTGAGCATCCATACGGCCGGTGTCACTCTGCAGAACCACAGGCCATGGAGGGCAGTTCGTGGGGTGCACAGAACGATGGTTGCCTTGAAGACCGCGTCAATGGTGGTCCGCTCCTGGACACCCCGGACCCACCGCCCCTATCCGCCTGGTTCCCCCCCCACCCTGGCAAAGCACTGTCCCATCTCCCCCAGCCAGCTCGGCAAATGTCAGGACCAGCAGCCCACGATCGAGCCTCTCCGTGTGCGACCTCCTCTTTCTCCCTCATCAGCTATGGCGCCTGTTTCCCGATTTTTAAAAGCAGCAGTGAACCTCGCTGTTGGGAATTCCCCCTGACAGAGGCGGAGGATCACAGCGGCCTGGAGAATACCAATTCAGGCCCGCTAATGATATGCCAATGGCATTTACTCTACGCGTGGAGTGAAACGCATTGCCGCAGCTGTTGAGGCACCGGAGGATTGCGATTTGGCGTGAACCCAGCAACAAGCACGATTTTGGCATCAAGTTGTCAAACGTGTGACTAACCCAAGGCATTGTTTTACAACTTATAGGGAGTTCATTTTTACTTCCCTTTTTGGTGGCAGTTTCCTGCAGTCTCATTGGGGGCCATTTTATTGGCAGCATGCACCTGAGAAAATTAACTACAGCGTCCACAACACATGCGACCTTCTGTCATGACCCAATTTGGCAAAAGAGTCTGAAGCAAGTGTCAGATCATGATGTGCATGGGCTACGGGTCCAATTACTGCTTCAGGAAGACACCCTGGACAGCTGCATTTGACAATATAGGGTGAGATTCCCCAGTTGTGCCCGCCTGGCGACTGGATATTCCCGCCGGAGGTCAATGGACCTTTACATGGTCCGCGACCCGCCCATGGCAATTTTGCAAGAGGCGAGGCGGAAGAATGGTGTGTGATTCACCTCTGGTATGGGCTGAGCATGCATATTATTTTGCGGTCCCTTACTCAAAAAACAGATGCTACACAATCGTGTTTCTAGGCTATTGTTATAGAACACTGTCGTAAATGTTGATATAGTCAATTGTTTCACCAGAAGATAGTTCCTGCAACAGCAGCCCTCCTTCAGAACAGCAATGAAGTGTCAGTTTATATTATGCTCTCAGATCAAGGAATGAGGCTTGAAGTCAGAACTTTCTGAAGTAAATATGCTACCAGCTGGGCCAAGCTTATGTTTAACAGTTATTGAATAAAGAAACGCATCATGAGGTTCAGACAGTCTTCTGATTCAAGGTCATTACCTTCATTGCTAACAATACAGCACTGTAGTTACTACATTGTGAGCCCACCATGGTATATGCTTTTTATATACTTTTTTCTTCTTATGACGAGAATGAAATGTGAAATATTTGTAATTATCTCTAAGCATAATCAAACATGTCAAGGATCATTTTTTATTTTCTATATTAGTACGTCTACCAGACAAACGAGAAAATGATTTGTCATGCTTTTCTTTTCATACTCAAATTCTAAAGCCCCAATTTTAATTGGGGACGTTCTGGCTCCAGACCTCTTTGATTCTGGTTCGGCAGAATGTAAAAACATAACAACACAAGTAATTCAAGCTGGATTAAGTCATCTGGACCTTCAAACCTGCTCTATCATTCAATCAGGTCCATCTCAACTCTACCTTCCCACAGTGTGGCACGATAGCACAGTGATAGTACTGCTGCCTCACAGAGCCAGGGACCTGGGTTTGATTCCAGCCTTGTGTGACTGTGTGGAGTTTGTACGTTCTCCTCATGTCTTTGTGGGTTTCCTCCTGGAGCTCCAGTTTCCTTCCAGAGCCCAAAGATATGCAGATTAGGTGGATTGGCCATGAAAAATTGTCCAAAAATGTCCAGGTTAGCTGGGGATAGGGCAGGGATTTTCTGGGCTTAGATAGGGTATTATTTCAGAGGGTTGGTGCAGACTCAATGGGCCGAATGGCTTCTTTCTGCACTGTGGGATATCTAAAGATTCTGATCCCTTAATTCCCTTTGCAACCAAAAGATTTATAAGTGGCTGATGCCTTAACTTGAGGCAATGAGCAAGTGTTTTAAATTTCATGACCAAGGAGAAACGCAGGAGAAATGTTTTCTCAGCATTTATCATGTAAATCTCCTGAAGAATTTTTAGTTTTCAGTTTGCCTTCAATCACCTCTCATCCTTTGGAACTCTAAGGAATAGGCCTAGTCTACTCAAACACTCATCATAGCACAATCCCAGCATTAGCCCAGTGAACCTTCATTGCACTTCATTGCAGTCCAAAGATGTGCGGGTTAGGTGGATTGGCCATGCTAAATTGCCCGTAGTGTCCTAATAAAAGTAAGGTTAAGGGGGGGGTTGTTGGGTTACGGGTATAGGGTGGATACGTGGGTTTGAGTAGGGTGATCATGGCTCGGCACAACATTGAGGGCCGAAGGGCCTGTTCTGTGCTGTACTGTTCTATGTTCTATGTTCTATGCACTCTAAGTGAGAATGTCCTTCCTTAAGTAAGCAGACTAAAACTGTTCTCAGTGGACCACAGGATAAAACCTGGCCCAGGTAGGAGCTGTAATCCAGAATCGTCCTGGCTGGGACTTGGACTGTTTTCTTGTACATACGTTTCCTTAGCCAAGGGTTGGAAATAGACATTTTTTGACTCTCCTTTCCGAACTCCACCATGACAGCCATATTGGTAACGAGGATAAATCGAAACTACAGTCGGCGCTGCTAGCCATATGGAGTACAGTCACCTCTCTTTGCAAAGGAATATGGTTTGCACCATTTTGAAAATGCCGCTCTTTAGCAGACTCAATGCACACCATGCGCGGGTGGAGGACTGGGCTCAGTACGCAGAGTGTAGGTGCTATTTTTATAATGTGAAAGCTGTCGTTGGGAATGATAGCAATTCTTCTGACCACCTGTGGGGCCCCTACTTCAGCTTCATAACAAGCCTAACATATGCTGCAGCCCCAGACTGCAAGAGATTCAAAAAGTTAGTGGGGCTCGTGACAAACCACTACATGGTACGGTAGGCACGGCAGCACGGGCAGCACGGTAGCATAGTGGTTAGAGGGCAGCACGGTAGCATAGTGGTTAGCATCAATGCTTCACAGCTCCAGGGTCCCAGGTTCGGTTCCCAGCTGGGTCACTGTCTGTGCGGAGTCTGCACGTCCTCCCCGTGTGTGCGTGGGTTTCCTCCGGGTGCTCTGGTTTCCTCCCACAGTCCAAAGATGTGCGGGTTAGGTGGATTGGCAATGCTAAATTGCCTGTAGTGTCCTAAAAAGTAAGGTTAAGGGGGAGTTGTTGGGTTACGGGTATAGGGTGGATACGTGAGTTTGAGTAGGGTGATCATTGCTCGGCACAACATCGAGGGCCGAAGGGCCTGTTCTGTGCTGTACTGTTCTAAATTCTAAACCCAAAGCCATTGATCATTGTGCAAATGTACCCTTTTAATGATGCTGAGAGAATCCCATGGAGTCCGTTTCCAGATTTCAGGTGCAACTGCGCAAACGGATAGAGGATTGCAACTATGGGCCATCCCAGCTCGCAATGCTATGGAACCACTTTAATGCGGGGTAAATAATATGACACTCCAGCAGAAATTGCTCGCCGAGCCGTTGACGGACCAAAGAAAGGCAGCCGAGGTCTTCCTCTCAAGGGAGAGCGCAGAGAAGGGAGTCCAGGAACTTCAGGCAACGTTAAGGATGGAGGTAAACAACATTGGACACCCCCAGTTGGGCACACAGTGCCCTCTCGGGATGGGACCCCTGGAAGCCCACCCTGGCTCAAACACCATCGGGACAATGCCCGTTGGCCGAGGGGCGCTGCAACCAGGCAGGACACCTCCCAGGAGTTGACGGAGGATGTTCTACAGCGATGCAGCACTTTTGGCCAGTGAAGCCGCAGAGATGGGAACCCTCAGTCAGCCAGCAACCCCGCTAGCAGCTTATGAGTGCGAATTCAAGCATCACCCAGGCACGCAGGTCGCGAATGCAGACACGCTGAGCAAGCTCCAATTATCTACACACACACCCAACCCCACCACGGGCTGAAAAGGTCATTTCAACGCTGAACTTGATGAACACTTCGCTGGTCAGCGCCACCCAGATACACGACTGGATGCAATCGGTATTGACAAAAATATACCTTCCACAGGAGCCAGCAAGGAAAGCTGCCCAAAGAACTACAGATCTTTGACAGCCAGGCAGGATCTCACTGTGGAAGACGCATCTTCTTATGGGAGGCTTGTGTTGTGATCCTGAGCCAGGGCAGATGGGCCATACTCTAGGACCTACATTGCAGATACCCGAAAATGAAGATGCTGACCCGAAGGTATATGTGGTGGCTGTGGTAATGTACACATCAATGTATATAGTTGGTTTGTCAATGTATATAGTTATCAGTACAACCTCCGACCATCAGGTGGCGATAGAGATCTACCATGTGACTTGAGACACCCACCAGTTGGTAAGTCGTACAAGAGGTTAGTTGCACTTGCATTTAGTAGCCATTGACTGTAGTATAGTTCGTTAATTACCTTTACACGTGCTGGTTAATAAATCATCTTTCTAGCTAAACATCTAGATGTTCTGTGCACACCATTACGACGGTCATAACACAGGACACAACAGTGGTTAGGCCTGGATGGCGGGACCAAATGTCTGGCCCAACAGTGTACCACATGTCAGGGGCATCAGAAGCTTCCGGCACTGCATCCAAGGGAATGGCTGGACTGGCGTTGGGTATGCCTGTATGCTGATTTTGCCGGGCCTTTCCAAGGTTCCGTATTTTAACTTGTGGTAGTCACCCACTCCAAGTGGCCGGACATCCATCGGATGTCATCCATCCTGTTGAAGGCCACTGTGGAGAAGCTACGATTCTCCTTCAGCACTGAAAGGAATGGGTTATTTCTGTTCGTGGTGAGGATACATGGCAGATGGCCAGGATGTTTACTGGAACAGAAAGCGCAGATGTTCAAACTCAGGCATTCTCATGGGCCTCTACGCTTGTTTAATACTTCATTAATCCAACTTTTTGCAACAACTTGCTGACTTTCCCAACTGCATATCTATTAGACTTATTTACTTCATTTATAAATATCAGGCCCTTTTGCTCATTCATAGGACTTCAACTCAGACCAGAGTCGCGACAAGTGCCAGGAGCCGATTCTCGTAGCCGCCGTCAACCCCTGGAGTCCCCGACGAGCAGAAGAATATAAGATTCTTGTTTTATATTCTTGTTCTAAGTCCTTATTTGTATTATTCTGATATTATATTCTTATTTATATTATTTTTGCCAATACATTAGAGCAGGTGAACTTCTGTCATTGTTCTCTTTATTACATTGTGTCCGAATCATAAAAAACCCTTGGAGTAATCCAAGACAAGCATCCATGGCATTCTGGAGGTGCTACTTATGGACAGTGGTACCATGTTCACCAGTGACGAGTTTGCACACTTTATGATGTTAAACGTGGTGAGACACATCTGGACAGCCCAATACCACGTTCCTTGATCGGGCTGGCCGAGCGAGCAGTGCCAACTTTCAAGAGGCAGATGAAGAAACAACCATGGGATCCATGGAAACGAGATAAGCACAATTTGCATTCAGTTACCGGTCCACGCCACATGCCACGACTAGCGGAGCACCAATTGAACTATTGATGGGCGAAGCTCAGGACCTTCTTTAGCTTCATGTTCCCCGATATTGGCGAGTGAGTGCAACACAGTCAGGACCTACAGCGGCAATGCCGAGGCAGGCGTGCTCTGACCAGGTGTTTCTGGCCAGGAGACATGGTGTATGTCTGAAATGTCAGGGACAGAGCCCATTGGATTCCAGGGACTGTGGTACAACTGACTGGAGCAGTCTCATACCAAGCAAAGACTCATGAACAGGCAGTTTGGAAACACCTTGATCACCTCAGGAGCAGGGAGCCAGTGTTAGGACATGCAACACCAGAGGAACCATCTTCCAGCCACGTCAGCCCGGCACATGGGGGCCTGAGGGTGTCACCCCAGGGACCCGACACCAAGATGTGAGAGGCGATGGACCTAGATCCCAAGATAGAGACCTAGGAATCTGAAGTTTCTGACGGCGACCTTGCCAGGAATCTGTCGCCGGCAGTATCTCCAGAAGGACATTGCGGAAGTCAAGTCACATATAGGCCAGACCAGGTGAGGGTGGCAGATTTATTTTCTGAAAGGACATTACTGAACCAGTTAGGTTTTTAAAACAATAAATTATAGCTTCATGGTCTCCATTACTTGGTATTCCAGATTTTATTAATTAAATTTAAATTCCACCAACCATCAGGTTGGGATTTGAACCCAAGTCCCAAGGGCATTATTCTGAGCCTCAGGATTACTAATTTAGTGACATTATCATGATGCTACCTCTCTTAAATATACACTCAGCCCTCTCATCTAATACATTGTCACAGAGTGTAAATAGCTGAGGTCTAATAATATAAGAATAATAATAATCTTTATTAGTGTCACAAGTAGGCTTACATTAATACTGCAATGAAGTTACTGTGAAAAAACCCTAGTCGCCACACTCCGGCACCTGCTTGGGTATACTGAGGGAGAATTCAGAATGTCCAGTTCACCCAACAAGCACGTCTTTCGTGACAAATAATGATACTTGTGGTACCCTGTTGGTTACAGCTTGCCAACTTGAAAATGTATTGCTCATTTAGCCTTCCTGTTTTCTGTCCATAAGACATAGGCCACAGAATTAGGCCACTCGGCCCATTGAGTCTGCTCCGCCATTCAATCGCGGCTGATATTTTTCTCATCCCCATTCTCCTGCCTTCTCCTCATAACCCCTATGATTACCTTATTAATCAAGAACCTATCTATCTCTGTCTTAAAGACACTCAGTGATTTGGTCTCCACAGCCTTCTGCGGCAAAGACTTCCACAGATTCATCACTCTCTGGCTGAAGAAATTCCTCCCCATCTCTGTTTTTAAAGGATTTTCCTTTCAAGTTGACTTCTAGTTTTTCCTACCAGTGGAAACAACCTCTCCATATCCACTCTAATCAAGCATCTCAATATCCTGTAAGTTTCAATATGATCCCCCCCTCATCCTTCTAAACTCCAATGAGTACAAACTCAAAGAACTCAACCATTCCTCATATGACAAGCTCTTCATTCCAGGGATCATTCTTGTGAACCTTGTCTTGATCTATTCCAAGGACAGCACATCCTTCATTAGATACGGGGCTCCAGACTGCTCACAATACTCCAAATCTGACCAGAGCCTTATACAGCGTCAAAAATACATCCCTGCTCTTGTATTCTAGTCCTGCTAACATCGCATTTGCCTTCCTAACTACCAACTGAACCTGGACGTTAACCTTAAGAGAATCTTGAACAAGGACTCCCAAGTCCCTTTGTGCTTCTGATTTTCTTAGCATTTCCCCATTTAGAAAATAGTCTATGCCTCCATTCCTCCTTCCTAAGTGTATAACTTCACACTTTTCCACATTGTATTCTATCTGCCACTTCTTTGCCCACTCTCCTAGCCTGTCCAAGTCCTTCTGCAGCCCCCCTGCTTCCTCAACACTACCTGTCCCTCTACAGATCTTTGTATCATCTGCAAACTTAGCAACAGTGCCTTCAGTTCCTTCTTCCAGATCATTAATGCATATTGTGAAAAGTTATGGTCCCAGCACAGACCTCTGAGGCACACCACTAGCCCTGATCCCCTTGCAGCCACGTCTCTGTGATGCCCACAACATCGTACCGGCCAATTTCAATGTGCGCAACGAGCTCAGTTATCTTTTTCTGTGTACTGCGCGCATTTAGGTACACCCTGAGTCCTGCATTAACCACCTCCCTTCTCGTCCTTGTCACCTTTTTAGCTCTGTCTGAGGGGGATATTGTTCTTTTATTTTTCTTATTTATTTCCCCTTCAGTTATTACACCTTCTAAGCTCAGGCTCTGGTTCCCACCCCCTTGCCATACTAGTTTAATCCTCCCGAATGACTCTAGCAAACGGCCTAGCCGGTGTATCGGTGCCACTTCAGTTTAGATGCAACATTAACATCCATTCAGATGAATACTGATTTTGTGTTGCACGTTATCAAATTTATTGAAAATTCAAATACATCTCATCCGCTGGTTCTCGTATCCATCCAGTTAATTCTCCAAAATATCTGATATGTTTGCAAAGTATGATTTCCCTTTTATAAATCCGTGATTCCTCTGCTTAATCATATTATGATTTTCTAAGTGCCCAGTTACCACATCCCTCGTAATAGATTCTATTATTTTGCCTGCTACTAATGTTAGGTGAACTGGTCTACAGTTCCGTATTTTACTTCTTCTTCCTTTCTTAAATATTGGGTTTATATTTGCTACCTTCCCATCTTTGATAACTGTTCTAGAATCTAAGAAATTCTGGAATATAAAAACAGTAGCTCCATTATTTCTGCAGCCACCTCTTTTAAAACGCTAGAGTGCAGGTCGTCTGGTCCTGAGGACTTATCCCAAATTAGTCCCATTAAGTTCAGCAAAGACATTCATCACCACTTCCCATTCACACTTCCTAGTAAGAATTTGAATCAGACGCCAATGATATCATCAGGACCCAATGTGTAAATGTATAAATGACACTGTCAGTTTAAGACATGTGCCCTTAATGCCTGTCCAGTGGAGCAAATTGATATAATGGCGGGTCACGTACTGGCAACTCAAGGTTGGATAAATGACCTGGGTGATTATAACTACAGGTAAGGTTAAATTTGCCCTCAGAGACATATTTTGTTTCACAATGTATCTTTAACATAATGGGCCCAATAAATACTCAACAATAGCTTCTGAGCTGGGGTGGGGCAGACAGTGGTGGGGGGAATACATTGGGCAAATGCAGTTGCAAAATTTGGAAGAGGCATTTTTCATCTTAAAATTTTCAAATTCAACATAGATGCCAAATTGTCATTTTATTTCCTGATTTGGCATCTCCAAGTAGACATGTGATGTGCACGAGTGTAGTGTGATCTCAACTTCAATATTTAAAAGACCAATTCAAAGATGGAACTTGTAGGAGTTGGGAGATTTTGCACAGAGACAGTAATTAAACAGCACCTTCCTTCCATCAGAAGATCAGAAGTGGAGATGTCCGCTGATGACTGCATAATATTTAGTATCATTCACAACTCCTCAGATACTGAAGTAGTCCATTTCCAAATGCAATAAGACCTGGACAATATCCAGGCTTGGGCTGAAAAGATGTGAGGTGAGAGTGACTGCCTTTGATATAAAGGCCACAATTGACCAAGTGTGAGAGCAAGGAACCGTAGCAAAACTCTGGATTGGTTGGAGTCAAACCTGGCAAAAACAAAGATGGCTATAGTTATAAGAGGTCGATCATCTCAGTTCCACGACACCACTGCAGGAGTTCCTCAGAATGGTGTCCTAGGTTCAATCACCTTCAGCTGCTTCATCAATGATCTTCCCTCCGTTATAAGGTCAGAAGTGGGGATGTCCATTCATGATTTTGAGACTCCTCAGATACTGAAGCAGACCATGCCCTAATGCAGCAAGACCTGGACAATACACAGGCTGGGGTTGACAATTGGCAAGTAACATTTGCGAGGCTAAGCGCTAGGTGATGCACAATCAATGGACACGAAACGTGGGGGCTGAGTCGAAGACACTCCGGCCAATCGGCTGAGAGGCACATGACTTACCTGGGCCAATGGGCAGCGAGTCCTCTGCACCAATGGCAGTTCACACTTCCAGGTACCGTAATACCCCTAGTCATACTACCACAACAGGCAATGACCATCTCCCTTTAGAGAGAATCTAAGCGTTACCTCTTGACATTCAATAACATTGCCATTGCTGCATCCCTCACTATTAACTCCCCGTGTCTTTCCATGTTCACTCATGTCTGCATGGGCTTCCTATGGTTACTCTGGTTTCCTCCCACAATCCAGAGATCTGCTGTTTAGAAAGATTGGCCATGCTAAATTGTCCGTTACTGCCCAGAGATATGAATTGAGCATGATTAATACATGGAGTTATGGGGATAGGGTGGGGAGTGGGCTTAGGTAGAGTGATCTTTTGAAGGGCAGGTGCAGACTCGATGGCCTCCTTCTGCACTGTAGGGATTCTATATAGTATACCTACAAAGGCAGGTTAGAGGCTAGGAATCCAATGCAAATAACTCACTTCCTAACTCCCTAATGTCTGCCCACCTTCTAAAAGGTACAGTCAGGAGTGCGATGGAATACTCTCCATTTGCCTGGATGAGAACCACCCTAACAACACTCAAGAAGCTGGACACCAGCTTTTTGCTCCCCCTTCCACAAACATTAATCCCTCTTCCACTGACAAACAGTGGCAGCTGTGCCTACCATCTACAAGATGGTACACACCAAGGCTACTGAGGTGCTATGCTCCAAACTCACAACCACTACCATCCAGAAGGACAAGGGAACAGACACATGGGGACACAGCAATGGACACGAAACGTAGATGAAGTCCGAACGATAGGCTTTAATACACAAGAAGTGTACCCGGCAGCAGATGTACAGAAGAAAGGCCGACTGCCGGGAAGCACGGGTTCTTATATCCCGCCTCGTAGGTGGAGCTACCTACCTCTCAGCCAATTGGTTGAGAGGCACATGGCTTACCTGGGCCAATGGACAGCGAGTCCTCTGCACCAACAGCAGCTCACACTTCCAGGTAACGTAATACCCCTAGTCATACTACCACATTCACCACCTGTTCTAAAGGAACTGGGGAGGAGGTACAGGAAACGCGGACATGGAGGGGGAGTTGTTGGGGGAGGGGTGCGTGTCCCGTGAGTACGTGAGAGACTGGTAGTATGACTAGAGATGTTAGGTCGTGCCATTGCCTTGATGGCTGCCCACTGGCCCGCAATTATGTGCAAACTACAACAAAACTATGTACAGTGTGTAAAACCTGGTTGGGGGGGGGGGAATGGAGAACAGACAAGGAAAACAAGAGTCCATCAGTAGGTCACATTGATTCGATCAGCCGATCGGGCGCCTTGGATGTCCTGCTTGACCTGCGTAGCTGTGCTGGCGACGTTGGAGCGGTGGTCGTCCGTGACTCCGGGAGCGATGATCCTGTTCTTGTGTTCATACCCCTGGTCGGAGCTAGCGGGGGCCAGGGCGGGGGAGAGTCGTCCTGTCAGCTGGGCCGTGGGTGTGTGGGTGTCGGTGGGGCCGGGGGGGGGGGGGGGGGGGGGGGGGGCGGGCTGGGGTCTTGCTGGGGGCAGTTGGGGTTTGGGGGTGGGAGTGTGGCCGTGATCCGGCAGGTACCAGGTACCGAAGGGAGACCGTGTCCTGTCCGGCCATCGGGATACTCCACATACGCGTATTGCGGATTCGCGTGGAGTAGCTGGACTCTTTCGACCAACGGGTCCGACTTGTGCACCCGCACGTGGTTCCGGAGCAGAATGGGCCCTGGGGTAGCCAGCCAAGTCGGGAGCGGGGTCCCTGAGGAAGACTTCCTGGGAAAATCAAGAAGGCGTTCGTGAGGCGTTTGGTTAGTGGAGGTACAGATGAGCGACCGGATAGAATGGAGGGCGTTTGGGAGGACCTCTTGCCAGTGGGAGACTGGGAGATTCCTGGACCGTAGGGCCAGTAGGACGGTCTTCCAGACCGTACCGTTCTCCCTCTCAACCTGTCCGTTACCCTGGGGGGTTGTAACTGGTCGTCCTGCTCAAGGCGATGCCCCTGCTGAGCAGGAATTGACGCAGCTCGTCACTCATAAAGGAGGACCCCTTTCATAAAGGATGGCGAAGGGGAAGCGGGAGTACTCGTCAATCACGTTGAGGAAGTATGTGTTGCGGTTGTTGGAGGGGAGGGGACCTTTGAAGTCCATGCTGAAATGTTCAAAGGGGAGGGAAGCCTTAATCAGATGCGCTAGTTCAGGGCGGTAGAAGTGTGGCTTGCACTCCGCGCAGTTGTGGCATTCCCTAGTCACTGTTCTGACCTCCTCGATGGAGTAGGGCAGGTTGCGGGTCTTTATGAAATGGAAAAAGCGGGTGACACCCGGGAGGCAGACGTCCGCGTGGAGGGTTCGAAGGCGGTCCACTTGTGTGTTGGCACAGGTGCCGTGGGACAGGGCATCGGAGGCTCGTTTAGCTTCCCAGGACGATACAAGATGTCGCAGTTGTAGGTGGACAGTTCTATACTCCACTGCAAGATCTTATCGTTCTTTATCTTGCCCCTCTGTGCGTTGTCGAACATGAAGGCCACTGACCATTGGTCTGTGAGGAG
The DNA here is from genome assembly GCF_902713615.1 of Scyliorhinus canicula. Classification (NCBI taxonomy): domain Eukaryota; kingdom Metazoa; phylum Chordata; class Chondrichthyes; order Carcharhiniformes; family Scyliorhinidae; genus Scyliorhinus; species Scyliorhinus canicula. The sequence continues at coordinate 125,156,364 of NC_052153.1, forward strand.
AGTGAACCTCCTGCCGGCCAGATAGTGCCTCCAATGTCACACAGCTTCTACTACGGCCTGTGCTTCCTTTTCGGCCGAGGAGTGGCGGATTTCGGAAGCGTGGAGGGTACGGGAGAAGAAGGCCACGGGTCTGCCCGCTTGATTGAGGGTTGAGGGGGGCTGCCAGAGCTACATCAGACTCGTCGCTTTCGACTTGGAATGGGAGGGACTCGTCGATAGCGCGCATCGTGGCCTTTGCAATGTCTGCTTTGATGTGGCTAAAGGCCTGGCGGGCCTCCATCGACAGGGAAAAGTGGTTGACTGGATGAGTGGACAAGCCTTGTCGGCGTAATTGGGGACCCACTGGGAGTAATATGAAAAGAAGCCCAAACAGCGCTTGAGGGCTTTGTGGGAGTGGGGGAGGGGGAGCTCCATCAGGGGGCGCATGCGTTCAGGGTCGGGGCCTATTACTACGTTACGCACTACGTAGCCGAGGATGGCTAGACGGTTGGTGCTAAACACGCATTTATCCTTGTTATAGGTCAGATGAAGGAGTTTTGCGGTTCGGAGGAATTTTCGGAGGTTGGTGTCGTGGTCCTGCTGGTCGTGGCCGCAGATGGTGACGTTATCGAGATATGGGAAGGTTGCCCGTAAACCGTATTGGTCAACCCATCTCCCTTTCGAAGACCGAGACCCATTTGTGACACCGAAGGGAACCCTTAAAAAGTGGTAGAGTCACCCATCCGCTTCGAACGCAGTGTACGTTCGGTCACTCGTGCGGATGGGGAGCTGATGGTAGGCGGACTTGTGGTCCACCGTGGAGAAGACCTTGTACTGTGCGATCCTGTTGACCAGGTCGGAGATACGTGGGAGAGAGTACGCGTCCAGCTGCGTAAACCTGTTGGTGGTCTGACTGTAGACTATGACCATCCTATTTTCTCCCCCGTCTTGACCACCAGCACTTGTGCTCGCCAGGGGCTGTTGCTAGCCTCGATGACCACTTCCTTCAGGAGCCGTTGGACTTTGGATCTGATGAAGGTCCGGTCCTGGGCACTGTACCGTCTGCTCCTGGTGGTGACGGGTTTGCAATCCGGGGTGAGGTTTGCAAACAAGGACGGGGGATTGACCTTGAGGGACGCGAGGCTGCAGACAGTAAGGGGGGGGGGGGGGGGCATAGGGCCACCGAATTTGAACGTTAAAGTCTGGAGGTTGCACTGGAAATCTAACCCCAGGAGTGCTGTCGCGCAGAGGTGGGGAATGACGAAGAGCTTGTAATTTTTAAACACCCTCCCCTGGACCGTGAGGTCCGCTATGCAGAACCCTGTGATCTGGACCGAATGCGAACCGGAGGCCAGAGTGATTTTTTGTTTGACTGGGTAAACGGGAAGAGCGCAGCGTCTTACAGTGGCGGGGTGGACAAAACTCTCTGTGCTCCCGGAGTCCAGCAGGCAGCTTGTCTCGTGGCCGTTGAGAAGGATCTTCGTGGTTGCCGTGAACAGCGTGCAAAGCCACGACTGGTCCAATGTGATTGAGGCGAGTCGTGGCAGGAACTCCGAGTCGTCATCTGGCAGAGAGCAGTCGCCTGTGGGGTCCTCGGTGCCGATCCAAGATGGCGGCGCCCGTCGGCCGCACGTGGTGGGGGGTGGACAAAGTGGCGGCACCCGGGGGTAACACATGGAGTTGGGGGCCCAAAATGGCGGCGCACGGGGATCGCACGTGGCGTCGGGGGCCCAAAATGGCAGCACCCGGGGATCACACTTGGCGGTGGGGGGTGGGGGCAGCGAGGTCCGTGGGCTGCACGTGGCCCCTGAGGAGAGCGGGGGGGAGGATCCGCGGTCGCTGCTCGGGACTGCAGTGACCGCTTTTGATTGACAGATGGCCGCAAAATGGCCCTTCTAGCCGCAGCCTTTACAGGTTGCGGTGCGGGCCAGGCAGCGCTGGCGGGGGTGCTTTGCCTGGCCGCAAAAGTAGCAGCGGGGCCCTGTGGGTTTATCGAGGCGCCCTGCGGTACAGGCCTGGGGGGGGTCCGAGTCTGCGGAGGTGAGGGGGGTCGCATTCCACGCTGCCCGGGGGCCGCCGCTCGGTCAGAGGCGTATGCGCGGACATTACGATTCGCAACGTCTAGGGAGGAGGCGAGGGCCCGTGCCTCGGTGAGGCTTAAAGTCTCTTTCTCTAAAAGTCTTTGACGGATCTGCGAAGATTACATACCCGCAACGAATGCGTCTCTGATTAAAAGTTCGGTGTGTTTGGCCGGAGAAACATTTTTTAAAAAAGAATTTAGAGTACCCAATTATTTTTTCCAATTAAGGGGCAATTTAACGTGGCCAATCCACCTAACCTGCATATCTTTGGGTTGTGGGGGCGAAACCCACGCAGACACGGGGAGAATGTGCAAACTACTCACGGACAGTGACCCAGGGCCGGGATTCGAACCCAGGTCCTCAGCGCCGTAGGCAGCAATGCTAACCACTGTGCCACCGTGCTGCCCCGGCCGGAGAAACTTGTGGGCTGCCGCAGTTCCTCCCCAGAATGAGGAGGGCCCGGTAAAATTTGTCTAGAGACTCACCAGGAAGTTGCTGCCTTGTGGCCAGTAAGTGCCGAGCGTAGACCTGGTTCACCGGCCGAATGAAATGTCCTTTAAGCAAGTCCATGGCCGCGTAGTAGTCTGTCCTCTATGAGCGTGTACACGGCGGTGCCAACGCACGAGTGGAGGATGTGCAATTTCTGTTCCCTCATCGGGATGCTTTCGGCTATACTCAAGTAGCTATTGAAGCAACCCAGCCAGTGTTTAAATGCTGCCGTTGCATTTGCTGTGTGCGGGCTGAGTCGAAGACACTCCGGCTTGATGCGAAGCTCCATCCTTTAAAATCTTGTGTATTAAATTGATACACAATCAATCAGCGGAGAGGCACATGACTTACCTGGGCCAATGGGCAGCGAGTCCTCTGCACTAATGGCAGCTCACACTTCCAGGTAACGTAATACCCCTAGTCATACTACCACAACAGGCAATGACCATCTCCCTTTAGAGAGAATCTAAGCGTTACCTCTTGACATTCAATAACATTGCCATTGCTGCATCCCTCACTATTAACTCCCCGTGTCTTTTCATGTTCACTCATGTCTGCATGGGTTTCCTCCCACAATATAGAGATGTGCTGTTTAGAAAGATTGGCCATGCTAAATTGTCCGTTAGTGCCCAGAGATATGAATTGAGCATGATTAATACATGGAGTTATGGGGATAGGGTGGGGAGTGGGCTTAGGTAGAGTGATCTTTTGAAGGGCAGGTGCAGACTCGATGGCCTCCTTCTGCACTGTAGGGATTCTATATAGTATACCTACAAAGGCAGGTTAGAGGCTAGGAATCCAATGCAAATAACTCATCTCCTAACTCCCTAATGTCTGCCCACCTTCTAAAAGGTACAGTCAGGAGTGCGATGGAATACTCTCCATTTGCCTGGATGAGAACCACCCTAACAAAACTCAAGAAGCTGGACACCAGCTTTTTGCTCCCCCTTCCACAAACATTAATCCCTCTTCCACTGACAAACAGTGGCAGCTGTGCCTACCATCTGCAAGATGGTACACACCAAGGCTACTGAGGTGCTATGCTCCAAACTCACAACCACTACCATCCAGAAGGACAAGGGAACAGACACATGGGGACACAGCTACCTAGAAGTTCCCCTCCAAGTCACCCATCATTCTGACTTGGAAATATGTCACAATTCCTTCACTGTCGCTGGGACACCCTCGCCCTAACAGCACAGTGGGTGTCTACACCACATGGACTGCAATGGTTCAAGAAGGTAGCTCACCATTGCCTTCTCAACAGAGATGAGCTATAAATGTTGACCTAGCCAATGATTCCCACATCCAATGAATGAATTAAAAAACCTGTTACTTCTTCAAAGAACTCTAATAAATTGGTCAAATATGATTTCTCTTTCTCAAAGCCTGTTGACTTTACCTGATTACCTTGAATTTATCTGTGTCTGTCTTTGATAATAGCTTCCAGCAATTTTCCTGTGACAAACGCACACCATTCCTCACATCCACTTAAATTTGAAGACGATTCGTTGTTCATTTTAATTAATTTCCTGAACTTTCTATTTATTCATCTGCCACTGCCATTCAGCTTGGTTCTTATGCAACGTGATGCATCTGCTAGATAGCCAACCTCATCAAATGTACTGCATCCCTTAGGGGAACAGACACTTGTAGATCTGTCAATCACCCTTTTCAGGAGGAATGAGCACAGTATATAAGGGAGAGAACTGGAGGTGATCTTCACATGTAGAGCGGCTCGTGCTATCAACGAAAGAAACTTGAAGATCTGTGGCACATTTCTGACCATCAGTGATTGAGAAACTGTGACTTGCCAGCGACCTGGTGACTAATTTAAGGCTTGAATTCTCTGACCATTCACACTCGCAGGATTCTCTGCTCCTGGCCGCAGTTCATTTTCTCCCACGGTTTGCTGCTGTCCTGGGCTGGCTTCAATGGGAATTCCCATTTACAACAGTGAGGGAGGGTGTAATAACACTCAGGAGGCCCACAGGGATACCCTAATCAATCGCCCTTTGGGACTTGTGGAATACGGGTTTCCCCGCTAGTGGTCAGAGGCTCGCTTAGCTGGGGCTCGTTACCGGGCTACGTAAAAGCCGCCTGGTCAGGGATCGATATTCTGGCAGTCTTGACGGGGACTTTATGCTGCCGGAGTGGCCATTTTCTATATCTACAATAAATTCACGTTTACAAAGAACAAAGAAAAGTACAGCACAGGAACAGGCCCTTTGGATCTCCAAGCCTGTGCCGACCATGCTGCCCGCCGAAACTAAAATCTTCTACATTTCCGGGGTCCATATCCCTCTATTCCCATCCTATTCATGTATTTGTCAAGATGCCCCTTAAATGTCACTATCGTCCCTGCTTCCACCACCTCCTCCGGCAGCGAGTTCCAGGCACCCACTACCCTCTGTGTAAAAAACTTGCCTTGTACATCTCCTCTAAACCTTGCCCCTCGCACCTTAAACCTATGCCCCCTAGTAATTGACCCCTCTACACTGGGCAAATGTCTCTGACTATCCACTCTGTCTATGCTCCTCATAATTTTGTAGACCCCTATCAGGTCGCCCCTCAACCTCCTTTGTTCCAGTGAGAAAACCTACCTACACGAACCTGTTGGGTCTTGATAATGAGTTTTTAGGTTTCATTATTCTCTAAACTAGGGCAATCTAGGAACAAGAATGTGCTAGGGACAAGAATGTTTAAGTATGATGTTCCTTTTATAGCTTAATTAGTTAAAAATCTGGTAAAAGATATAACAGCAAAGGTTAGCAAGTTCGGTGAGATCTTACCTGCTGAATCACAGCTCATGAGTGAGTAGGGAGAAAAGTAGAGAGTCCATGTGAGAGGGTACAGCTCTCTTCAAACTCTGTTCAGCTACACACAGATTGTTCATTACTGTCGAACCACAATCAAATGAGTCCATGCAGGCTTAGACCGTTGCTATGCACACACTGGATGTCAATATTCCTGTTAAATAGTATGGTAGAAATCTTAGCCTTGGCCTTACAGCACCCACTGATCACCACAAAGCTGCTCTCCAGCGGACCAATGGGAGTGAACAATGACCAGCCCATGTGAGTGATGAAGGGTAAGGGACCAGATAATAGAAACTTCCAAATCTAACCCTTTGCCCCCTGCCACCGTTCAGTCAGTACTCTGCATGCTGTCATGTCTCACGATGGTCAAATCTTCCTCTCCATGGCATCTGGTAGAACAGTCTCTAGCTGGGCCCTCAAAGGCTCAAATACCCAGAGGACATTGGCCAAGAACATCTCAGCAGTCAGAGCCGCCTGTCTCTACCTCTAATGAAGTCAGATGAGTTGTGCCTTATTGAGGTGATAAGAAAAATATGAGTAAAATATGTAACTGCACAAGATTGCGTACAAGGCTGTTTTAGGAGAATCCTGTGGAACATAATACTTTGCACACATTTTCCCATGTTGCCAATTCATGGTTCCTGCATGGCAACTTGCTGTTTCGGTTGTTCATTAATAAATGGGAAGATATGAATTGATTGAAATAAAGGACGGATGGCCCTATTTATTCATTTTCTCTTCAGTTTTTTCTTGGTTTTGTCCACAATGTGCACTTGTCACTTGTTCCTGCTGCCCTCCAATCTTTACCACCAAGCAATATTGTGTAAAGTGAAGCACACCACAAACACCCTGGAGACCTTTGCTGTTGAAAGCTGAAGGACACCTCCAGGTCTGTCCAGGCATCTGAAGCACATCTTGAGCATGCTTATATCTTGATCAGTGGTCACACTGTTGTACCACTCTTGGGTTTCGTTGGGAGATTTCCTCATGGGTGGCATCAGCAAAGTTCCTTTGTAGATTAGCAATCACTTGTCCAGTCTGCTTCAAGGTCCAAACTGGGACCAATGGCATCTGTGGAAAGCCAGCCAGGAGCACAAAACTGAGCTTATTCTGGCGTGTATCACAGACATGGATGACATGCCCTGGCTCATCATGGCAACCTACCCACCATTAACCTGCCTTATGTATTTATCTACAACTGACTGGGGGATAAGACATGTATCTACAGCAATACCAAGAAGAAAATTAAGGCAAAAACATTGAGGGTGGTGGTGACTTTGACAGATACTGATTATGCATGGCCCCCAGGTCCAGCGGGGAACCAAGATTCTTCCAGGAGGCTGCAGATGTCTACCACATCCACCTGACAAGACAATCTTGGCTTCCAAAAGCACTGTTCTTCCAAGAGATCAAGGAAGCTCAGCCTTTGCTTTGTTATGTGAGAAATCCTGGAACTTTGAGCCTTCTACTGCTCCAGTCCCTGCTGCTATTCCCTCATTTGTGAGCACTTGCAGGTCCCTCCAAAGTAGAGAATTGCTGTTGTGATAGCACCTCACTCCTTATCCAAGCTCCCATCCAAGGGAACCATAGCATAGCGTCACCATCCTGGTCATGAATCCCACTGTCTCCAAAGAGCAGAAATTAGCTCAAAAGCGCAAGTACTCTCAACAGAGCCTTTCCATGGGGAGATACAGAAACACGAGCACGGGTTATTTATTGATGTCCATATGCTTGGATTTTAATGAACCCTATGAATTGCTGTTCACCTTTTCACCTTCAATTCAATGACATGTTTCAGGAAACATGGGAAACCAGGCTGAATTTAAATCCACATTAAAATCTTGTCAAAAGTAGTTCAATTAAATATATTTTTTCAGTTTTTCCAATTAGGGGGCAATTTAGCATGGTCAGTCCACCTAACCTGCACATCTTTGGGTTGTGGGATGAGGCCCATGCAGACACGAGGAGAATATGCAAACTCCACATGGACAGTGACCCGGGTCCTCGTCGTTGTGAGGCAGCAGTGCTAACTACTGCGCTACCGTTCCACCCTTTATTTAAATATTGTAAGACCCACCTCTTCAGATGGCATAATGCAAATGCATTGAAACATGACTTAAAGTCAGAACCTGGAGTTAGCTTCTAGATTTGCTGACATTTCCACTAACTTTAACACTCCTCTCAGGCCCTAACCCACACACTCATTGCTGTTAAAATTCCTCTGTTTCAAAAATGCAGTCCTAAAAATGGTAAATTAATGTAAATTACTTAGTTGTTAAATGCTTGGTGAGCGTACCCAGGATTATAGTTTCCCTGTACAGCTTTTGAAAGGAGTACTTTCTGTCAAATTAATAAGAATCCATCACAACAAATACCACAAGATCACAAGCTCAACTACAACAAGCAGAACAGCCTGAACACAAGCACTTTTACATTTAGAAAATGCTAGTTAGCTTCATTATCTGAGGAGAAATGCTCTTGCTGTCAAACTGCAACATTATTTTAGATGTTTCTTACAGAATGTGCTTCCATTTTGACAGTTAGCCAAAGACAGAAGTTAGTAGATAGCTCCCATAGGAGTTTTTATAACGCCTTAATGATACCATTGCTATCGTTCTTGTATTTAAGGAGCCAAATCAACAATGACAGTAGCTGAACATATTCAGATTTCCACTATTAGCTTTAAAAAGAAGAAACCATATTTTGTTTCCATGAAGGCCAATAAACATTGGCAATTTATTATATTTCAAAGTCGTGTCTCAAAACTTTTGTACCATTTTCATGCACATTGAAGTGAATGATATCACGTTCCATTCAATTTTGCCCACAGTAACAATTTATTTAACATTTTTAAAATTGTTTTCTGCATTCTATTGTCCCCAGTGTGTTTTGATATACTGTAATTACTTTGTTCCATGCAATTCTGTATGCATAAAACTACGCACACTAAACATGATTGCAAGCGGCTGTCAGATTCATCTCATTAAAGAAAATTATATTTTGCTGAAAGAAACAGAAGATCATTATGAAGATGCTTCAGTGTAGATTACATAAAAGATTAGAAATGTGTACTAGAATTACTTTGCAAATGGAAAACGAAAATAACAACAAAAATGATATGGATCAGAGAGGTCGAACAACGATTGTACTAATAAATTGCAGAGTTTATTTTACATAAATGTTAAAACAAACTGAATGCATCAATGCCTCGGAATGTGTTCTCCATTACGATCGCGGACCAGATCCGAACAGTGACTAGGATACTGGACAGAATCCCCAATATGTTATAATAAGTTTGTAAGACTGTGAGGAAAGGATACCTTGCTCCAGCATGATTTCATACAAAATCGGGACATGCTATATTAAAAATAAACTTTCTTATTAACACAGTGAGCAGAATTCTTCGCTTCGTGATGCCGCAAATGCGAACTGTGATCAGGCGGAGAATCGGGTGTTCAGCCAAAATCGAAGTCCGTGACGGCCGCCGAATCGGACGCCATTCTCTGGTCCCTTGCTGGGATAACAAGGTTGTGCGTTCCCCACCAGCAGTGGCATGCAAAAGCAGCAATTGCATTCACTTCAGTGTGATTAGTGTGTTTGACCTATTAAGCTCCAGACCTCCGTGATGCTCCACCCCCCTTAGGCAGAAGTCACGTGGGTGCATTTTACTGCAGCTATTTACAAATGGGGATTGGGAGCCATGGCTGCTGAGGGTGAAAGAGAATCCAAGCAAAGTTTTAAAAAACATTAAGAATTGTACCACTTGCTCGGGTGAGGAGTGGCTCTTGGGCTACAAGGGTTACCCGCTGAGGTCTTGGCTAATGACGCCTGTCCTGAGGCCCCAGGCTGATGCGGAGAACCATTATAACAACACCCATGCAGCAACCAGGAGTGTCATTGAGCGGTGAATTGGTGTCCTAAAGATGGGCTTCTGAGGCCTGGACCACTCTGGTGGAGCACTCCAATATAGCCCTATGAGGGTCTTTAACATCGTGTTGGCGTGTTGCATCCTGCACAGCATCGCGCAGCAGAAGGGGAACATGCTGGAGAAGAAGGTAGGACATCAGGCCTCATCTGACGAGGAGGATGAGGAGGATGGCCAGGAAGAATCAGCATGGTGGCCGGGCTGACACATCAGGCTGCCCAATAGATGCTCCAGAGCCGCTGCAAATGCAGTATATGTTAATATGTTATTAAATAGCCTTGTTCTTTTATTCATGTTGGCAGATGTTTTAATTGGTGGGAACTGGTTAGCAGGGCAATCTCTTACATGGTAAGAGCCAGTTGTATATGGGCGAAGAAGTAGTGACAACTCAGTGATTTGAGTGGTGATGTTGGAGTGGCTTGTCTTTGTTCATTTCGGATTTGGAGTTGGCTATAAATGCAGAGGTCACATGGGTGTAAGGGCTAGATCCCACTGTTGGGATCAGCTGGAGTTCAAAGGTTTCTGACTGGTGTGATCAGCCAGGTTCCGAGTACATAGCCCAAGATCCATTCACTCACAATCCATTCCTGCAGACATAGCGAGTCTCGAATAGCTGTGGCACCTGGGAGTTGAAAAGAATACATGCATCATAAGAGCTCCCTGGGAACTGAGCACACTCCTGGAGGATCTTTTACGGTGATCATATACTAATTGCAGAAGAATTGAGTTTATGAGGGTAACAGGCTGGTTTCAGGGTGTTCCAATTACCCCCTGCACCTGTGGAAAATTCACAATGACTGAAGTCCACTGATCTTGCAGCCTGGACTCTGGATCTTTACTGAAATGCACAAACTCTCTGACTTATCAAATAGCACAATGTTGGCCACTCTAAAGTAGTGATGTGCAGCTGCCTGTGGGATGCTACACATATCCTCAGTGTGGTCCTGGAAGGAACCACTGGAATAGAAGTTCAAGGCTCACAGTTTAAGGGGCCACCGGTCATCCTGCAGGAGAGCACAGGTCAGCGACTGCCTCTCTGGACATCGCCAGCCATCTTTGGCATTGCCTGTCAGTTATTGGCAGGGAGTTTAGTCATGTGCAGTAGATCTTAGGACAAGCCATTACTCATAACTGCATTAGTCCCTGGTTGCCTTATCCTTATCAGCCTCATGATCAGGGGCCGCCTTATTTTGGCCTTCTGGCCCCTGTTGACCTAATCCATCTTCTACATTGCTCCACTCAGCCTGAGGCTGCAGGAACACAGGGCAGATGAGACCCATTTTGGCTCCAGGAATGGAGAGAGGGCAGAAGCCAGGCAAAGATGTGCTGGTAACTGTTGATCTGCCCTTCAAACCAAACCTTGTCCCATTGGAAAAATGATAATTATCCTGGTCTTCTCCAACCACACCCTGGTCTTGCACTCAATGTCCCTTTACTTTCTTTTAATCATCCTTAACCTTCTGTCAGTCATCCCCGATCTTCCTTCGGTCACTCGCTACAATGCCCCCCACCCCTATCTTTGGATGGGCCGCACTTTAGTCATTTCCTGCACTGACCAGCTCAGCTCGATAGTGTAGGAAGACTGCTAGCGGATCAGGGCGCCATTTTTAAAGGCAATTCCGATCTTGTGACCCCCTTCAGTCACCCTACCCTGGTCTCCGGAAGCCCCTACTTCATCTCTTCTGGGCAAGGTAGCCCTGGCCCAATCCCTGGCATGGGCAACATGGTACCCGAGCACCTTGGCAGTGCCAGGGTGACACTTCCAGGGTGCCTGTGCCAAGGTTACCAGGTGCCAGCCGGAGTGCTGGGAGACCACTCTGCTCAATGTCCAACAAGCCAGGGGTCTCTCATGGCCTGAGGGACCGCCACAGGTGCTGTTACACCTGATTCACGTTTGTAGAAACCAGTACTAAACGACACCCTGGCGAGGTCTCCTAGGCACAGCTATTATGCCCTGGGCACTGGGAGAATCCGGCAAGCATATATTTAAATGAGCCTACTCAGCCCTTACCTCTGCCAATATTTTCTCCGTCATACATCTTAGAATGGTGAGGGCTTGATCATTACAAGCCTGCCCAGAAAGCTGTCCATCTTTTGCCAGCATTTTCCAATATTCCAACTCCCCTTCTCTCAATCTCGCTCTCTCTTTCCCTCTTTCTTACACCCGACACCTCTCCTTTCTTGTGACCTGCTGCGTTTATCCAGCCATTTCAATGGCCGCAGGTTTTTATCTGTTGCAGCCTCACCTGAATTCCTTCCCTTCCAATCACAGAGTCATGAATGAGATTCTGCCTGAAAACCAACCCTACCAACCAGCCTCACGGTAGCATGGTGGTTAGCATCAATGCTTCACAGCTCCAGGGCCCCAGGTTCGATTCCCGGCTGGGTCACTGTCTGTGTGGAGTCTGCACGTCCTCCCCGTGTGTGCGTGGGTTTCCTCCGGGTGCTCCGGTTTCCTCCTACAGTCCAAAGATGTGCGGGTTAGGTGGATTGGCCATGCTAAATTGCCCGTAGTGTAAGGTTAATGGGATTGTTGGGTTACGGGTATACGGGTTACGTGGGTTTAAGTAGGGTGATCATTGCTCGGCACAACATCGAGGGCTGAAGGGCCTGTTCTGTGCTGTACTGTTCTATGTTCTATGTTCTATACCATAAGACACAAGAAGTAGAAACTGGAGTGTGCCATTTAGCCTGTCGAGCCTGCTGCGCAATTATCACAACTCTCTTCACTTAAAGTGTGATCAGGTGCTCATGGGATCACTTCAGCAGGCTGCAAATCCACTTCCCCATTTTGATGATAACTACCAAGTAAATCCCTACCTCCCGTCCCCCCACCGCGCCTCAATCACTATCCAATTAATGATTGAATAGGACAATATAGGAGTGCATGTAGGAGTATGGATAGATGCAACTGTACTGAAATGGCCTGCCTTGGTCTAGTCGCACATATAAAAATTGCTACTTTAATCTGTTAAAGCAATCTTATTTACTTTGAGCCTTTTAAAAATTCTTTTGATTGTTCAAGTAACCTCAGCTAACATATTGGGCTGGATTCGCCGCCACCCGTTTCCGGTAGCAGAGTTCTCGATGCAGCGTAAAATCCAGCATCGGGGGCGCTGATTCGTTTCCGATGCTCCAGTCCCCCACTGGCGACAACATCGAGGTTCACTCCCCGCGCCAAAGGGATGATGTAAAAGAGTCAAAATTACCCATTTGCATCCAGTTAACAGGCTGCGCACCAGATTCTCTCAGCCTCTGTGTTTCTCCAGCTCTCTGGGACAGGATTCACACGGGCGTGGATTACTAAAACCATTTTCCATCATGGCACTGATGCGTGGACCTCACAGTAGGCCAAAGGGGTAAGCATTTAAAGTAGATGCTCCCCAAGTCCATCGGAGGGACCCTCCCCCACAAAGAAAATCCTGCCCACCTCAGCCCACCCATCATCAGAGAATCCCACCAGTGACCCCGAACTGACTCCCCACCAAAGATCCCCAACAGATCCCCTGCCAGAGACCTCCAACAGATCCTCATCAGAGACCTCTAGTGGACCTCCCACCAAAGAACCACACAGTGACCCCAACGGAGGCCTCCAAAAGTGACCCACATAATGTGGAATTCGTTTAACAGAGACCGCCATAACAGAGACCGTCATATCAGAGGAACCCCTCCCTCCCCATAACAGAGAGCCCCTCCCCTTCCGCAACAGTCACTCCTGCCTGGAAGCTAAAGAGCAGTCCAGACAGAAACAGTGAAAAAGAATCACTGCTTTAAAACTCACCTGTCCCTTACAGCTTCTGCGTCAGGCAGAGAAAGCAGCAGCTGTAACTTCATAGAAGGCAAAAACTACATCACCAGGGTTTAAACTGCCTCAGATCCTTTGGTCTGCAAGGCTTATATTCATTTTAAAGCAAAGTAGCATGCATGAGGCTATAATTGACAGCTTCCAGACAGCCAGATTTCTGGATTGTTTAATTTCATTCCCTTCGTGCTTGAATGGACCTGAAGTACCAGCTGCAAGAGTAACCATGATGCTGATAAACATCTAGGAGTTCAGTGCTTTCACATCCTCTTTTTTTTCAGCAGAAAGCATTTAACTGCTTTTGAATATGGTCATGAGCTGACAATCATAAGTAGTTGTCTCTGGTGGAGGTCTCTGTTGGGAGTCTCTGATGAGGTCGGTGTGGAGGGCCGGATCACCGTTATGTCTGATTTCTGTGGTGGGGAGAGAAGGGGGTGACCCAGAAGTCCCCATGACGAGGGGAGAGAATGCCCTTGCTTGGCAGGAAGGTGGTGAGCAAGATTTGCATTGCGGGTAGGCCGTCCGTACAAATGGTGGCCCGGTAATGAGACTCGCGATGGAATTCCTTGTGATCCCCAGCATGCATAAATCTGCGTGCCACAGGGGTAGTGAATCGCATGGGTGTTTCTCCCAGTTCCAGCATGAAACTGTAACCAGAAGCGACATAGCTCCAGCGGGAGAACATAGTCTCCCGAATGGAGAATTCTGCCCACTATTTCAGCGTCTTTCTCATACGCTGCAGGAAAGGATGTCACGAGGTATGGTACATTGGCGAGACCATGCAGATGCTGTGACCAAGGATGAATGGATATCGCGCGACAATCAGCAGGCAGGGATGTTACCTTCCAGTCGGGGAACACTTCAGCAGTCAAGGGCATTCAGCCTCTGATCTTCTGATATGAGTGATCCAAGGCGACCTTCAGGATGCAAGACAACGAAGAATCACCAAGCAGAAACCTATAGCCAAGTTCCGCACGCATGAGTAAGGCCTCAACCAGGATCTTGGATTCATGTTGTACTATATTCAACCCCCACCATCTGGCCTGGGCTTGCGAAATCCTACCAACTGTCCTGGCTTGAGACAATTAACACCTCTTTAACCTGTGATTATGCCTCTCTCCAGTCGCACCACCTGGACCTGTAAAGACTTAATTACATGCAAAGACTCGCATTCAAAGTATCATCATGGAGTGATTCGATCGACTTCAGGAGGCAGGTTTGGTGGTAAATCTAGCCAAAAGTGAGTTTAAAAATGCCCAAGTCACGTTCCTTGGCCATACAATTGGACTTGGACAAATGGTCCCACGGGGTGTGATAACAAAAGTTACTGGAGTGTTTCCATTAGCCTCAACACGAAGGAAAATAATGAGATTTCTTGGCATGTGTGGTTTTTACCATAAATATGTGCTGAATCCTAGCAGCGTGGTTGCTCCACTGACAGACTTGCTGAAGAAGCGTAGCAAGTTTCAGTGGACGGCTGAGTGTCAACAGGTATTTGAAGGTTTGAAGGCTGTGTTAGCTACTGCTCCTGTGTTGGAGAATTACAAGAGGCCTTGTGATTGGATTGAACAAATGTACCTAACCTTAAAAGAAAGATGCAAGTGGCATTGAGAAATGGATGTATTGTGTAGAGACCTTCTTATTCAAGGAGACTGTCAATCAAGAAGGATTCCAGTTGCAGAAAGACAAAGAACTGAAATGGACAAACTTATTGAAAATGTTTGCTTGTTTTTTTTTTGTCTAAAAAATGTATGTTTATTGTCAATTGTTATTAATGGGCAAGTGAAAAGGTGAAAAATGAAACCATCTTTGAAGTTGATGGGTTTTTTTTCTTGGGGGAGGTGTCATGCAGGTAGCCCTTTCAGAAATGTTTTTGTCTTATCACATGACTTCAGTGATGTCATTGTATGGGTGGAGCTGGGATGTGACTCAGTGGGTTTTACTTTTGTTTTGAGTTTAGACTAGTTTAGAACTGCACTGGTTGAAAGAAGTGACTCTCCATCTTCATTTTAAAAGTTGCTTTCAGACTACTTGGCAACAGAGTATCACTAACAAGTCTTCAACCAGTAAGAGTGCCATGTGCTGGGGCACACCTTTGAAAAGGGGTTTCTAGTTTTACTTGGATATTGTTGCTGAATTGGAACAGTTAAGAGGAATTCATAAGAGTTATACATAGATTACTGTAGCTGTGTGGGGTCTTTATGTTTGTAGTTGATAGACGTTCTTACTGTGTGTGTTTATAAAAATGTTAACTTAATCCGTGGAATAAACTTTGCTTTTGATTAAAAGCGCTTGAGAACTCTGTTGAATAACGCCTGAAAGGCAGGTTCCTGTTCTCATCGTAACCAAAATCAATAAACAGTTATGGGTCAGATGAACTCCATAATATACTTTGGTGTTTTCTAAACCGTGGCCTATAAACAAATGGAAAAGATATCAGCTAAGTTCAAATTGTCTACAGTAGTAGTTGAGAAAAAGACAATTATTAAAGTAATGTTTTAATGCATTATTAATAATATAACGTGTTAAATTTAACATGTGCCCTATTTGAATATTTAATAGGAAGACAAATGTTTGATATTGAAATTGAGAACAGATAGTGAAAAATCCTGTGTATAAACTGCTCATTTTAGCAGAGATGGCAAATAGAAGAAATGTGATTTCTATTGTACTGAAATTGGTATTAGAAAATCATTACAGTTATGAATGAAAATGTTCACTACCGGCACTATGCTTATTTCAGGTCAGTACAGAAAAAAAGTCATAATTTTTAATTGGATTTATATAATCACCCAATAGAACTGCCAATATTTAAAAACAGTGGTTTAGATCATTTCAAATTTATGTTTGACAAGCTATTTGTACATTTGCAACTTTGGCAGTCTGAACAGTTTATTTTTCCACATGAATTTAGATTTAATTCTATATCTATGATTTTTTTAAAAAGGAATTAAATCTAGAATGAGGTAGAATGGAGTAAACAAATAATGACAGACAGGAAGAAACAAGCCAGTATAAAATAAGGAGAATGAACGTATACAGCAGATTTTATGGCACTTCAAAGTTCTCTATTCTAAAATTAGATCAACACATTTTCTTACTGAAAATGAACGCAGTGAAAATTCAAGCATGTTTTCTGCAGCGATTAATTTCACACAGTTACTACATTGTATGTCTGGTCGGCAGGGTAGAATAATTCTGCCTTCAAATACGTTTGGAGATTCTCCTTGATATCTGCCAGGCGATGCCCTTAATTTTGAAGGAGCAGGAATTTTCTCTGACAAGAGATCCTTTCTTCTCAACATTTTGAGGCAGATCATGGAATATTAAAAAAATCTTTGAAACAGGCCATTAGGCACACCAAATGTACACAGCCTAGCCACCCACAAGCTCATTGCATCCTTCAATCACTCCTTCTCTCCAGAAACGCACCTTAGAATTTCTTTAAGTCATTTATTGTCATGAAAGGGAAATATTGCAGATACTGGAAAACTGAAATTAGAGCACAAAAATATAACAGCCAGTCTGGCATCACCTGTGAAGGATCTGTGAAGCGAACACCTTGAGTTAAACAGAACAGAGGGAGAAATGTGATGGGTTATAGACTGTTGAAGGGAGGAGGGGAGTAGAATAAAGAGAAGGTCTGGAATAGGTGAGACCAGCGTTTCCTAAACTCGATTCTACAGAGCCCTGGAGTTCCATGCGACACATCCAGGGG
This sequence comes from Scyliorhinus canicula, assembly GCF_902713615.1. Lineage (NCBI taxonomy): Eukaryota > Metazoa > Chordata > Chondrichthyes > Carcharhiniformes > Scyliorhinidae > Scyliorhinus > Scyliorhinus canicula. The sequence continues at coordinate 125,173,177 of NC_052153.1, forward strand.
TTCAGCCATCTTAAATTTGAACTAAAAATGTCCTTCCAGCTTGTCCAGCCAAACACAGATTTTCAGTTTGTTGGCTGAGGATTGGTCCAGATGTTAGCCTGTCAGCAGCTAAACCAATGAGAAGTTGGCCTCTGGCTAGATTAACTGGAAACAACAGCAAAGTCCAGGCAAGTGCGAAGATGACTGGATGGCAGAGCAAGGCAACCTGCAGCCATAGGCCAGAGGAGAGACCAAGGATGGAGTATTGGGGCCAGATATCCAAGAGGCCAATGGCTCGGAATCCAGAAGTCCGACTTTCAAAGTCTCAGAGTCTGAGGCCAAAGAGTGGCTTGTGAGAAATAGAGATGGTGGGGAGAGAGAGAGATAGGAGATTGGGTGGTAGAAAGAGAGGTCAAAGGATGGGTGAGAGAGAGAGAGGGAAAGGTGGAAGCACAGGTAGGAGAGAGAGAGGCAGGAGTATGTATGTGTCTGAGAGAGACACAGGAGTGTGTGTGTGAGAGAGAGAGAGGCAGGAGTGTGTGTGTGAGAGAGAGGCAGGAGTGTGTGTGTGAGAGAGAGGCAGGAGCTGGGTGTGTGAGAGAGGCAGGACTCTGTGTCTGAGAGAGAGAGGCAGGAGTGTGTCTGAGAGAGAGAGGAATGAGGGTGTCTGAAAGAGAGAGGCAGGAGCTGGGTGTGGGAGAGAGGCAGGAGTGTGTGTGTGAGAGAGAGAGAGGCAGGAGTGTGTCTGAAAAAGAGAGGCAGGAGCTGGGTGTGGGAGAGAGGCAGGAGTGTGTCTGAGAGAGGGAGGCAGGAGCTGGGTGTGGGAGAGAGGCAGGAGTGTGTGTGTGAGAGAGAGAGAGGCAGGAGTGTGTCTGAAAGAGAGAGGCAGGAGCTGGGTGTGGGAGAGAGGCAGGAGTGTGTGTGTGAGAGAGAGAGGCAGGAGTGTGTCTGAAAGAGAGAGGCAGGAGCTGGGTGTGGGAGAGAGAGAGAGGCAGGAGTGTGTCTGAGAGAGAGAGGCAGGAGTGTGTGTGAGAGAGAGAGGCAGGAGCTGGGTGTGGGAGAGAGGCAGGAGTGTGTGTGTGAGAGAGAAAGGCAGGAGTGTGTCTGAGAGAGAGAGAGGCAGGAGTGTGTGTGAGAGAGAGAGAGGCAGGAGTGTGTGTGTGAAAGAGGGAGGCAGGAGTGTGTGTGAGAGAGAGAGGCAGGAGTGTGTGTGTGAAAGAGGGAGGCAGGAGTGTGTGTGTGAGAGAGGGAGAGGCAAGAGTGTTTTAGTGATCTGCACATCTGCATGTATACAAGGAGTTAATGTACTATGATGTGACCATCAATTCACAAGACACGTGGTTGGAAGTGAACAGTGGTTTTAATAGTCTTACAACTGAGCCTGCCTGCGACGAGATGAACTGGCAGCAGGCTCACAACTGCAGATCTTTATACTTCCAGTTAGTGGGAGGAACTATGGGCGGAACTATGGGCGGAGCCAAGGGTGGAGCCCAGTACAAACTACTCATCTCCCCCTATGGGCAGAGCCGCGCAACTGCTCGGATACCGAGCTTACAGAGACACAACACATACAATATAACACAGTGTGAATTACTAGGATTGTGATTCACCACATTCACCGCATGTAAAAAAAATCAAGTCCAGTGGGGGTGATTGGTTTACAAATTGAGTCGGTCCGGCGGTCGAGTCGTCCTCTGAGAAGCACCGGGGTTGCAGCCTCTTCTGGTGGCTGGGTGGTGGCGGTCGGCGAGGGTACCATGGCGGACTCCGGGGGTGATTCGATCCGAGCTTCGTACCCGACTGGTTCGACTGGTGGCGGGGAGCGCCGGAAACCCATAGGCGCGGGGGCGCGGAGCACGGGCAGTGAACCTGCAGGCTTGGAGGCGCCGGGCGCGGGGTGTTGGGTGGGGTGTAGTGTGAGGGGCGCCTCGGCGGTAGTGGTGTCGGAGTTGGATCCTGCAGGCGCCAGGTCCCGAAGGGAGACAGTGTCCTGGCGGCCGTCAGGGTATTCAATGAACGCGTATTGGGGGTTCGAGTGGAGTAGGAGCACTCTCTCCACGAGTGGGTCAGTTTTGTGGGTCCAGACGTGCGTCCGGAGGAGAACCGGGCCCGGTGTCTTCAACCAAGCTGGGAGCGAAACCCCCGTGGTAGTGCCCCTGGAGAAAACAAATAGCCACTCGTGAGGGGTCTGGTTGGTGGCGGTGCATAGGAGGGACCTAATAGCATGGAGCGCGTCGGGGAGGACCTCCTGCCAATGGGAGGTCGGGAGATTCCTGGACTGGAGGGTCAGTAGGACGGTCTTCCAGACCGTCGCGTTCTCCCTCTCTACCTGCCCGTTCCCCCTGGGGTTGTAGCTGGTAGTCCTACTCGAGGCAATGCCTTTGTCGAGCAGGTACTGGCGCAGCTCGTCGCTCATGAAGGACGAACCCCTGTCGCTGTGTACATAGCTGGGGAAACCAAACAGGGTGAAGATGCTGTGCTGGGCCCTAATGACTGTGTGGGAGGTCATATCGGGGCACGGGATAGCAAAGGGGAAGCGGGAGAACTTGTCTATGATGTTTAGGAAGTACACATTCCGACTGGTCGAGGGGAGTGGCCCTTTGAAATCGATGCTCAGGTGTTCAAAGGGCCGGGAGGCCTTTACCAGGTGGGCCCTGTCTGGTCTATAGAAGTGCGGTTTGCATTCCGCACAGATCGGGCAATCCCTGGTGACGGCTTTTACCTCCTCGGTGGAGAAAGGCAGATTTCGGGCTTTGACGTAGTGGTCAAGCCGGGTGACCCCCGGGTGGCAGAGGTCGTTGTGGATAGCTTTCAGGCGGTCGTCTTGCGGCTGGTGCACGAGCCGCGGGACAGGGTATCTGGGGGCTCGTTGAGCTTCCCCGGTCGGTACATAATATCGTACTTGTAGGTGGGGAGTTCGATCCTCCACCGTAGGATCTTATTGTTTTTAATTTTGCCCCTTTGTGAGTTGTCAAACATAAAGGCAACCGACCTTTGGTCAGTAATGAGCATGAACCTCCTACCTGCGAAGTAGTGCCTCCAGTGACGTATAGCTGCCACGATGGCTTGTGCTTCCTTTTCGACCGAGGACTGTCGAAGTTCCAAAGCGGAGAGGGTTCGGGAGAAAAAGGCGACTGGTCTCCCTGCCTGATTTAGGGTGGCTGCGAGAGCGACCTCTGAGGCATCGCTCTCTACCTGGAAAGGGACGGATTCATCCACCGCCCGCATGCCCGCTTTGGCGATGTCCTCCTTGATGCAGGTGAAGGCCTGGCGAGCCTCATCCGATAGAGGGAAGAGTGTGGCCTTAAATAGTGGGCGGGCTTTGTCCGCATACTGAGAGACCCACAGGGCATGATATGAGAAAAACCCCAGGCACCTTTTGAGGGCCCTGGGACAATGAGGGAGAGGGAGTTGTAAGAGTCCGGGTCCGGTCCCAGGACTCCGTTTTCCACGACATAGCCGAGGATGGCTAGCCTGGTCGTGTGGAAAACGCATTTCTCCGTGTTATACGTGAGGTTGAATTTCTGGGCAGTCTGAAGAAATCGATGGAGGTTGGCGTCGTGGTCCTGCTGGTCATAGCCGCAGATGGTGACGTTGTCCAAGTACGGAAACGTGGCCCGCAGCCCGTACTGGTCCACCATTCGGTCCATTGCTCATTGGAACACCGAGACCCCATTCGTGACGCCAAAGGGAACCCGGAGGAACTGGAAGAGGCGGCCGTCGGCCTCAAACGCCGTGTAGTGACGGTCCTCCGGGCGGATTGGGAGCTGGTGGTATGCAGACTTCAGATCCACCGTGGAGAAGACTTTATAATGGGTGATCTGATTCACCATGTCTGCAATCCTGGGGAGGGGGTACGCATCGAGGAGCGTGAACCGATTAATGGTCTGGCTATAGTCCACTACCATTCGGAATTTTTCCCCGGTCTTGACGACCACCACCTGAGCTCTCCAGGGGCTATGACTGGCCTCTACGACCCCCTCACGTAGAAGCCTATGGACCTCGGTTCTGATAAATACCCTGTCCTGCGGGCTGTATTGCCTGCTGCGAGTGGCTACGGGTTCGCAGTCTGGCATGAGATTGGCAAAGAGTGGAGGGGGGTCGATTTTTAGCGTAGCGAGGCTGCAGATAAGATAGTGAGTGGGGGCAAAGGCCCGCCGAAGCTTAGTGTGAGGCTTTTGAGGTTGCACTGGAAGTTGAGTCCCAGTAAGAGTGGGGCGCAGAGTTCGGGGAGTACGTATAGCTGGAAGTTCAAATAGCTAGTGCCCTGGATCGTTAGTGTTGTGGCGGTGCGCCCTTGGAGGTGAATGGAGTGCGAGCCCGAAGCGAGGGAGATAGTTTGCCGTGCAGGGAAAATAGGGAGCGAACAGTGTCTTACCAGATCTGGGTGTACGAAGCTCTCGGTGCTCCCGGAGTCAAAGAGGCATGGTGTCCTGTACCCGTTGATTTTAACGGTCATCATTGAGTTGCGGAGGTGTTTCGGACGCAACTGGTCCAACGTGACCGCGCTGAGTTGTGGGTAGTCGGCGGCTCAATCAGCTGTGCTGGAGTGGCCTCGTGATGACTGCCCTCTGAGTTCGTAGTCTTCGAGGTGCGTTTCAGAGTTTGAAGAGGATGGATCCCAAGATGGCTGCCCCCATGGATCGCATGTGGCGGGCAGTGAGGAAGATGGCGCCCAAGATGGCGGCCCCCATGAGTCGCACGTGGCCGGCCGCGTGGAGGGGGGTTGCCAAGATGGCGGCCCCCATGAGTCGCACGTGTTGGGTGGGGGCGGAGTACAGGCCGCAGCATTTTGGTGCCTGCGGGCCTGTGAGTTTTGGAAATGAGTGCTCTGGGCTGTGGGAGAGTTTGGATAGGGGGATTTCTTCGCCAGGCAGACCCGGGCAGTGTCCTTTGCGACCGCAGCTGCTGCAGGTCGCGTTGCGGGCCGGGCAGTACTGCCGTCGTTGCTGGGGCTGTCTGCAAATATGGCACACTGGGGCTGCGTAGTGGGTGGTCGCGCGGCGCAGGCCTGGGGCAGTCGTTGGTCGGGGGCCCAGGATGGGGGTCGCTTGGTCTGAGGGGAACGAGGTGAGGCTGCGGAACGAGACCTCCATGGTGGTAGCCAATTCTACAGTGTCCTCCAAGTTCTGGGCCACTTTTTCAAGCAACCGCTGGCGCACATAGTTTGACCTGAGCCCTGCCACGTACACATCTCTGACAGCAAGCTCCATATGCTGATACAGCTTGGTAATTACAGTCCCGAGCTAAAGCTTTTAAATCCCGCAGGAATTCATCCAACGACTCCGCGGGGCGCTGGCGGCGGGTCCTAAAAATGTGGCGCGCGTAGACCTTGTTGATGGGCCTCGCGTACATTCGATCTAGCATGGCTAGGGCCTCCGTATACGAGGTAATACTGTTAAGTTGAGTAGAGATACGGTGGCTCACCCTTGCGTGCAGTAGACTGAGTTTCTACTCCTCTGTAGTTTCTGACGTGCTTGATTCAGCCAGGTAGGCCTTGAAACATCTGAGCCAGTGTTGAAAGATTTCTTTCACCTCTGCAGCCTGCGGGTCGAGTTCTAGTCGATCAGGTTTGAGTGCCGATTCCATTGTCGTTTTCTTCAAGTTTCCTAAGACTTTTAAATTGATGTGACCATCAATTCACAAGACACGTGGTTGGAAGTGAACTGTGGTTTTAATAGTCTTACAACTGAGCCTGCCTGCGACGAGCTGAACTGGCAGCAGGCCCACAACTGCAGATCTTTATACTTCCAGTTAGTGGGAGGAGCTATGGGCGGAACTATGGGCGGAGCCAAGGGTGGAGCCCAGTACAAACTCCTCATCTCCCCCTATGGGCAGAGCCGCGCAACTGCTCATATACCGAGCTTACAGAGACACAACACATACAATATAACACAGTGTGAATTACTAGGATTGTGATTCACCACACACTACAACTAAGTAATCACTTGAGGGAGCACTAGAGAGATATAAAATAGACAGACGGGAGCCAGGATTTCACTTGACAGGAACGGCAGCTAGTGACCAGACACAGACAGGCAGCTCTTATGTAACATCTAGTATAAGCTCTGGACAGAGAACAAAGTTACTCAATAAAACATTTACTTAACTGGAAGACTACGAGCTTTATTCAGACATAAGAAATAATATAGAGTGTGTGTGAGAGAGGGAGAAACAGGAGTGTGTGCATGAGAGAGAGGCAGGAGTGTGTGTGTGAGAGAGAGGCAGGAGTGTGTGTGTGTGTGAGAGAGAGAAGCAGGTGTGTGTCTGAGAGAGAGAGAGAGAGGAGTATGTGTGAGAGTGAGAGAGGCAGGAGTGTGTGTGAGAGAGAGAGGCTGGGGTGTGTGTGTGTGAGAGAGGCAGGAGTGTGTGTGTGTGATGTGATCATCAATTCACTCGGAACACGATTGGAAGAAAACTGTGGTTTTAATAGTCTTACAACTGAGCCTACCTGCGACCAGAAGAACTGAGGACAGGCTCACACCGCTGCAGCACTTTATACTTCCGGTAGTGGGAGGGGCCATGGGCGGAGCCATGGGCGGAGCCGAGGGTGGAGCACTGTACAAGTTCCTCATCTCCCCCTATGGTCAGAGCCGCGCAACGGTTCACAGACAGAGCCCACAGGGACACAATACCATACAAAACAATACAGTGTGAATTACATTCACCACAGTGTGAGAAACTGGAGTATGTGTGTGTGAGAGAGGCAGGAGCGTGTGCGTGAGAGAGGCAGGAGCGTGTGTGTGTGAGAGGCTGGAGTGTGTGAGTGAGAGGCAGGGGGTGTGTGTGAGAGAGGCAGGAGCGTGTGTGTGTGAGAGGCAGGAGTGTGTGTGAGAGAGGCAGGAGCGTGTGTGTGTGAGAGGCAGGAGTGTGTGTGAGAGAGGCAGGAGCGTGTGTGTGTGAGAGGCTGGAGTGTGTGAGTGAGAGGCAGGGGGTGTGTGTGAGAGAGGCAGGAGCGTGTGTGTGTGAGAGAGGCAGGAGTGTGTGTGTGTGAGAGGCAGGAGTGTGTGTGTGAGAGAGGCAGGAGTGTGTGTGTGTGAGTGTGTGGTGGTATGAATAGGAGCACTGCCATTGGTGCAGAGCACTGGTTTCCCATTGGCTCTAGCTGGTCATGTGCCTCTCGGCTGATTGGCTGGGACTAGTCATGTGACTGCTCACCAATTGGTCGCGAGGCAAGTAGACCCCACCTCCGAGGTGGGGTATAAGTACCCAGAGTTCCCGACGGTTGGCCTTTCTCTGTAGTCGACCACCGGGCTAACAACTAGCTGATTAAAGCCACAGTTTGAATTTTGAAATGGAGCTACGTATCAAGCCTGACTGCCTCCTCATCAGCCCGCATGCTGCAAATACGACTGCAATCTTTAAACACTGGCAGGCGTGTTTTAACAGTTACCTGACGACTGCAGCCAGCAAGCCCACCAAGGAGCAGAAACGCCACATCCTCCACTCGTGCGTGGGCACGGCGGTATATTCAATCATTGAGGACGAAAACGATTATGACGTGGCCATGGATCTCCTGAGAGGACACTTTCTCCGGTTGGTCAACAAAGTATACACACGGCACCTCCTGACTACTGGACAACAGTTCCCTGGTGAGTCCCTCAACGAGTTTTACCGGGTCCTCGCGGCTCCAGGGAGAAATAGCACCTGTCCCCAAGTTTCTGCGACAGAGAACATGGAACCTTTAGTCAGAGACGCTTACGTTGCCGGCATGCAATCCACCTCTATCCACCAGCGATTACTGGAAAGGAATGCCCTCAGCCTAGCTGAGGCACGGACCCTCGCAGCCTCCCTGCGCATACGCCCCTGGCCACGCGGCAACCCCTTGGGCTTCATGGCACGCACCACCTCCGACCTCCGCTGACCCTGACCCCCCCCCCCCCCCAGGACGCTCCGACAAGCTAGCGGGGCTGCGCTGCTATTTTTGTGGCCTCTCAAAACACCCCCGCCCGCGCTGCCTGGTCCGCTCCGCTCTGTGTAACAGCTGCGGGAAGAAGGGCCATTACGCTGTGGTCTGCCAGACCAAGTCGGTCGCTGCTGTTCTGTGCAGCAACCGCGGATCGCCCCCCCCCCCCCCCCGGGCCCTCCCAGGGCCCAGCGCCGCACACCGACCTCTCCGGCCCACCTCCCGGCCCCCGCAACAGGCCCACGGTCCTCCCTACTCCCGCTCCCGGCTGCCCTGACCGGCCCGCAGACGCCGCTGACCCTGCCCCCAGCCGCCATGAGGGTCCCACGGGCGCTGCCATCTTGTGCCCTGGCTGCCACGCGCAGGTCCTGGGCGCCGCCAACTTGGGGCCCCGGCTCCACGTGCAGGTCCTGGGCACCGCCATCTTGGGGCCCCGACTCCACGTGCGTGTCCTTGGCGCCGCCATCTTGGGCCAACACGGAAGGCCCTGCCAGCGATTACTCTGCCACCGAGGATGATCTGGAACTCACGCAACAACTTGGTTCCATCACGCTCGACCAATCGCGACCACGCACGCTCGCCAAGACAACGACGTCGATTCAGCTCAACGGGCATGAGACGAAATGCCTACTGGACTCCGGGAGCACGGAAAGTTTCATCCACCCCGACACGGTAAGACGCTGCGCGCTCCCCATCCACCCAGTTAAACATAAGATCGAGTTAGCCTCGGGTTCGCACTCCGTTCAGATCACCGGGTGCTGCATAGCGGACCTCACGGTCCAGGGGAGGGTTTTCAAAAACTACAAACTTCTCATCCTCCCCGATTATGCGCTCCAGCACTCTTGGGCCTGGATTTCCAGTGCAACCTGCAGAGCTTGACCTTCCAATTCGGCGGCCCTATTCCCCCCCTTACTGCCTGCAGCCTCGCATCCCTCAAAGTGGACCCCCCCCCCCCCCCCCTCCTTGTTTGCTAATCTCACCCCCGATTGTAAACCTGTTGCCACTAGGAGCAGACGATACAGTGCCCAGGACCGGACCTTCATCGGGTCCGAGGTCCAGAGGCTCATAAAGGAAGGAGTCATCGAGGCCAGCAACAGTCCCTGGTGAGCCGAAGTGCTGGTAGTTTGGACTGGGGAGAAAAACCGGATGGTCATTGATTACAGTCAGACCATCAACAGGTTTACGCAGCTGGACGCGTATCCTCTTCCCCGTATTTCCGACCTCGTTAACAGGATTGCGAAATACAACGTTTTTTCCACGGTGGACCTTATGTCTACCTACCACCAGCTCCCCATCCGCACGGGTGACCGCAAGTACACCGCGTTCGAGCGAGATGGGCGCCTCTATCATTTCCTAAGGGTTCCATTCGGTGTCACAAAGGGGGTCTCGGTCTTCCAATGGGAGATGGACCGAATGGTCGACAAGTACGGTTTACGGGCTACCTTCCCGTATCTCGATAACGTCACCATGTGCGGCCACGACCAGCAGGACCACGACACCAATCTTTAAAAAATCCTCCGCACCGCAAAACTCCTTAATTTAACTTACAATAAGGATAAGTGCGTGTTTAGCACCGACCGTCTAGCCATCCTTATCTCCCTATCAGAGACCTCCCTATCCCCTGTTGGCAAGAGGTCATCCCCGACGCCCTCCATAGGCCCCGATCCCGAACGCATGCGCCCCCTAATGGAACTCCCTCTCCCTAACACCCTCAAATCCCTCAAACGCTGCCTGGGCTTCTTCTCCTATTACGCCCAGTGGGTCCCCAACTACGCCGACAAAGCCCGCCCCCTCATCCAGTCCACCTCCTTTCCCCTGTCGATGGAGGCCCGCCAGGCCTTTAGCCACATCAAAGCGGATATCGCAAAGGCCACGATGCATGCTATCGACGAGTCCCTCCCATTCCAGGTCGAGAGCGACGTGTCCGATGTAGCTCTGGCGGCCACCCTGAACCAAGCAGGCAGACCCGTGGCCTTCTTCTCCCGGACCCTCCACGCTTCCGAAATCCGCCACTCCTCGGTGGAAAAGGAGGCACAGGCCATAGTTGAAGCTGTGCGATACAGGAGACACTATCTGGCCGGAAGGAGGTTTACCCTCCTCACGGACCAACGGTCAGTGGCTTTCATGTTCGATAATGCACAGAGGGGCAAGATCAAGAACGACAAGATCTTGCGGTGGCGGATCGAGTTGTCCACGTACAACTACAATATCTTGTATCGTCCGGGGAAGCTCAACGAGCCTCCCGTTGCCCTATCCCGCGGTACCTGCGCCAGCGCGCAGATTGACCGCCTCCGCTCCCTCCACATGGACCTCTGCCATCCAGGGGTAACCCGTTTTTACCACTTTATCAAGACCCGCAACCTGCCCCACTCCGTTGAGGAAGTCAGGGCCGTCACCAGGGACTGCCACAATTGCGCAGAGTGCAAACCGCACTTCTACCGCCCCGAGCGAGCGCATCTGATCAAGGCGTCCCGCCCCTTTGAACGTCTCAGTATAGACTTCAAGGGTCCCTTCCCCTCCAACAACCGCAACACATATTTCTTGAGTGTTATTGACGAGTACTCCCGCTTCCCTTTCGCCATCCCCTGCCCCGACATGACCACAACAACCGTCATAAAGGCCCTCCTGTCCATCTTCTCCCTGTTCGGTTACCCCGCGTACATCCACAGCGACCGGGGGTCCTCCTTTATGAGTGACGAACTGCGTCAATTCCTGCTCAGCAGGGGCATAGCCTCTAGCAGGACGACCAGTTATAACCCTCGGGGTAACGGGCTGGTCGAGCGGGAGAATGGCACCATCTGGAAGACCATCCTACTGGCCCTACGGTCCAGAGATCTCCAGGTTTCCCGATGGCAAGAGGTCATCCCCGACGCCCTCCATTCAATCCAGTCTCTCCTCTGTACCACCGCTAACCAAACACCTCATGAACGTCTTCTTGTTTTTCCTAGGAAGTCGTCGTCAGGATCCCCTCTCCCGACCTGGCTGGCCACCCCCGGGCCCATCTTGCTCCGGAAGCATGTGCGGGTGCACAAGTCCGACCCGTTGGTTGAGCGAGTCCAGTTACTCCACGCCAACCCGCAGTATGCGTACGTGGAGTATCCCGACGGTCGGCAGGATACGGTCTCGCTTCGGGACCTGGCACCCGCCGGCGTGCGGCCTCCCCCCCCTACATCAACACCTGCCCCCATCCCAATTCCCCCCAGCGCCCCCTGCACCCCCACGACCCAGCGCACAGACCCCCCCTTCCCCGATCACAGCGTCTCCACCACCGGCCCGGGGTACAGAGACACATCTACGACCGACGCTCCCGGAGTCAAGGACGGCCACCGGCCTACGTCACCGGCTCCACTGCGACGGTCCACCAGAACACCACGGGCACCCGACAGGCTGATCGTGCCCATCTGATGCAACCATGGGACTTTATTGGACTCTATTGTAATTTTTTTGCACCCAACTGTATTCGTTTTCGTTCACTTTTGCCACGAGCCAATGGGCAGCCCCCATCTTCTTGATTGTCTCTACTCATACCACCAGTCCTCGGCTGCCCCCTCTCTCTCTTATCCCCTTACAACACACCCCACCCTGGCTTCTTTCTCCACAAGGGGTGAACGTGGTTGTATGAATAGGAGCACTGCCATTGGTGCAGAGCGCTGGTTTCCTATTGGCTCTGGCTGGTCATGTGACTGCTCACCAATTGGTCGAGGGCAAGTAGACCCCGCCTCTGAGGCAGGGTATAAGTACCCAGAGTTCCCGGCGGTCGGCTTTTTACTGTGGTCAACCACCGGGCTAACATCTAGCTGATTAAAGCCTAAGTTTGCACCTTCATCGTGTCTTGCGTCCAAGAGACAAGAGTTTGTGTGTGTGAGAGGCTGAAGCGTGTGTGTGTGTGAGAAAGGCTGGAGTGTGTTTGTGTGAGTGAGAGGCAGGAGTGTGTGTGTGTGAGAGAGGCAGGAGTCTATGTGTGAGAGAGGCTGGAGTGTGTGTGTGAGAGAGGCTGGAGTGTGTTTGTGTGAGTGAGAGGCAGGAGCGTGTGTGTGAGAGAGGCAGGAGTGTGTGTGTGTGAGAGAGGCAGGAGTCTATGTGTGAGAGAGGCTGGAGTGTGTGTGTGAGAGAGGCTGGAGTGTGTTTGTGTGAGTGAGAGGCAGGACTGTGTGTGTCTGAGTGAGAGGCAGGAGTGTGTGTGTGTGAGAGAGGCTGGAATGTGTGTGTCTGAGTGAGAGGCAGGACCATGTGTGTGAGGGAGGCTGGAGTGTGTGTGTGAGAGAGGCAGGAGTGTGTGTGTGTGAGAGAGGCAGGAGTCCATGTGTGAGAGAGGCTGGAGTGTGTGTGTGTCAGTGAGAGGCAGGAGAGTGTGAGTGAGAGAGGCAGGAGCGGGTGTGTGAGAGGCAGGAGTGTGTGTGAGTGAGAGGCAGGAGTGTGTGTGAGTGAGAGGCAGGAGTGTGTGTGTGAGAGGCAGGAGTGTGTGTGTCTGAGTGAGAGGCAGGACTGTGTGTGTCTGAGTGAGAGGCAGGAGTGTGTGTGTGTGTGAGAGAGGCTGGAATGTGTGTGTCTGAGTGAGAGGCAGGACCATGTGTGTGAGGGAGGCTGGAGTGTGTATGTGAGAGAGGCAGGAGTGTGTGTGTGTGAGAGAGGCAGGAGTGTGTGTGTGTGAGAGGCAGGAGTCTATGTGTGAGAGAGGCTGGAGTGTGTGTGTGAGAGAGGCTGGAGTGTGTTTGTGTGAGTGAGAGGCAGGAGCGTGTGTGTGAGAGAGGCAGGAGTGTGTGTGTCTGAGTGAGAGGCTGGAAGGGGGTGAGAAATGGCCTCCCAGAGTCAGCAGTCGAATAGCTATGCCGCTGTTCTGGAAAATTGATCCGTTTAGTCCGGCATTTGAATGTTCGTGCCAATATGTTGAAAAGTGTGTGTGTGAGAGAGAGGTGGGAGTGTGTGTGTGAGAGAGAGAGGGTGGGAGTGTGTGTGTGAGAGAGAGAGGTGGGATGTGTGTGAGAGAGAGAGAGAGGTGGGAGTGTGTGTGTGAGAGAGAGAGGGTGGGTGTGTGAGAGAGAGAGAGAGAGAGAGAGAGAGGTGGGAGTGTGTGTGAGCGAGAGAGGGGTGGGAGTGTGTGTGTGAGAGAGAGAGGGTGGGTGTGTGAGTGAGAGAGAGAGGTGGGTGTATGCGTGTGAGAGAGAGAGTTGGGAATGTGTGTGTGTGTGAGAGAGGTGGGAGTGTGTGTGAGAGAGAGGTGGGATTCTGTTTGAGAGAGAGGGGTGGGAGTGTGTGTGAGAGAGAGAGAGGTGGGATTCTGTCTGAGAGAGAAGGGTGGGAGTGTGTGTGAGAGAGAGGTGGGAGTATGCGTGTGAGAGAGTGGTGGGAATGTGTGTGAGAGAGAGAGGTGGGAGTGTGTGTGTGAGAGAGAGGGTGGGAGTGTGTGTGTGAGAGAGAGAGGTGGGAGTGTGTGTGTGAGAGAGAGGTGGGTGTGTGTGTGTGTGAGAGAGAGGTGGGAGTGTGTGTGTGTGAGAGAGAGGTGGGAGTATGTGTGTGAGAGAGAGAGGTGGGAGTATGTGTGTGAGAGAGAGAGGTGGGAGTGTGTGTGTGAGAGAGAGAGGTGGGAGTGTGTGTGTGAGAGAGAGAGGTGGGAGTGTGTGTGTGAGAGAGAGAGGTGGGAGTGTCTGTGTGTGAGAGAGAGGTGGGAGTGTGTGTGTGAGAGAGAAAGGTGGGAGTGTGTGTGAGAGAGAGAGGTGGGAGTGTGTGTGTGAGAGAGAGAGGTGGGAGTATGTATGTGTGAGAGAGAGAGGTGTGAGAGAGAGGTGGGAGTGTGTGTGTGTGAGAGAGAGGTGGGAGTGTGTGTGTGAGATAGAGGTGGGAGTGTGTATGAGAGAGAGAGGTGGGAGTGTGTATGAGAGAGAGAGGTGGGAGTGTGTGTGTGAGAGAGAGAGGTGGGAGTATGTATGTGTGAGAGAGAGAGGTGGGAGTGTGAGTGTGAGAGAGAGGTAGGAGTGTGTGTGTGTGAGAGAGAGGTGGGAGTGTGTGTGTGAGAGAGAGGTGGGAGTGTGTGTGAGAGAGAGAGGTGGGAGTGTGTAGGAGAGAGAAAGGTGGGAGTGTGTATGAGAGAGAAAGGTGGGAGTGTGTGTGAGAGAGAGAGGTGGGAGTGTGTGTGTGAGAGAGATGTGGGAGTATGTATGTGTGAGAGAGAGAGGTGGGAGTGTGTGTTTGAGAGAGAGGTGGGAGTGAGTGTGTGTGAGAGAGAGGTGGGAGTGTGTGTGTGAGAGAGAGGTGGGAGTGTGTGTGTGAGAGAGAGGTGGGAGTGTGTGTGAGAGAGAGAGGTGGGAGTGTGTGTGAGAGAGAGGTGGGAGTGTGTGTGAGAGAGAGGTGCGATTCTGTATGAGAGAGAAGCGTGGGAGTGTGTGTGAGAGAGAGAGGTGGGAGTGTGTGTGTGAGTGAGAGAGGTGGGAGTGTGTGTGTGTGAGAGAGAGTTGGGAGTGTGTGTGTGTGAGAGAGAGGTGGGAGTGTGTGTTTGAGTGAGAGAGGTGGGACTGTGTGTGTGTGAGAGAGAGGTGGGAGTGTGTGTGTGAGAGAGAGAGGTGGGAGTGTGTGTGTGAGAGAGGTGGGAGTGTGTGTGTGTGAGAGAGAGGTGGGAGTGTGTGTGTGAGAGAGAGAGGTGGGAGTGTGTGTGTGAGTGAGTGAAAGGCAAGAGTGATGTGAGATAGAAAGGTGGGAGTGTTTATCTGTGAGGGAAAGAGTGTGTATGGGTCAGAGGGAGAGGTGGGAGTGTGTATTTATGTGTGTGTGAGGGGCAGGAATGTGTATGTGAGATAGAAAGGTAGAAGTGTATGTGAGAGAGAAAGGTGGGCGTGTGTGAGAGAGAGAGAGGGTGGGTGTGAGTGAATAAGAGAGACAGTGGTGGGTGGGTGTGGCAGCGCAGCCCCTTTAAGGGGTGATACTTTGCAGGCCATGTGATAGACCCTGAGCCCATGGGGACGGAGCGAGGGTATGTTAGCCTACCAGGTATGAAGGCATGGATCTGGCTGGGAGTCATGGAAACAAGACCTGTGTAGTAGCTCTCGTGTTTTGTGTACGTAAGTTAGTTAAATAAATCCCTGTTGTGATTAAGACTGCCTCATTGCTTACTTCGCAATACACCATTGGCGATGAGAATGAATCAAGCCATTGGAAGGAAACTTGAAGAAAGCTGGAAGGGGGTGAGAAATGACCTCCCAGAGTCAGCAGTCGAATAGCTATGCCGCTGTTCTGGAAAATTGATCCGTTTAGTCCGGCATTTGAATGTTCGTGCCAATATGTTGAAAAGCGTCGACACTTTCTGACCACCAATGAAATCACAGCAGAAGCCAAACAGAAAATAGTATTTATTAGTTTGCGGTCCACACACATATAACCTCACGTGAAGCCTAACATCTCTGGAGGCTCTGGGCTACAAGTCCTTTGATCAATTGGTGCAACTAGTGTTGCTCTTTTTAATGAGTGGAATATTATCCCACCAGCGTCACCAATAATGTTGCCAAATTAACTAGATATGGCAGTTATTAATGATAATATTGCTTTTCAGAGTCGCCAGGTATCAAATGATACCACCACAAGGCTTTACCGGATATCGATCAAAGACCAAACAACCAGTCGTTAGTTCAAGTTCAAAGATATTTTATTTACACACAAGGATTACTTCGACATGTAACATAAAACACTACAAGTTAAGCTACACCTAACAACTACAATAACTTATACTTAACTTCAGGGCAACCAGCTCTTTGCAGATGAACAAGACCTTTGTTCGGATCTTGCATGGCTGGGTAGAAGAAGTGGCTTTGTTTCTGCTGGGCTCATTCATCTAGTAGCGATCGTTGGTCTTGAACTTGTCTTCTGATCATAATGCTACACTTGGTTTTAGGCTGAGGCCGGGGCCAAGAGAGACCTAACACATGAATGTGTCTCCTTTTATCCCTCTGGGATTTTGCGCTCTTTGGGGCGGTCCTAAGCTTTGGACCCAATAATTCGACAGGCATCGATCACTGCCTTCGATTTTGGTCAATAAAGGGGCGGGTGCCTTGATGGCTGGGCGTGTCCTAGTGGTCATTGACCTTGGCTGTTTGGGCTTTCTTAGCAAAGGGAGTGGTGCCGGTTAGTCTACATTTGCATTGGTTACCTGAGTACAGTCCTTTTTTTCTGGTGAAATGGGCCATTATAATGCAAATAAGCAGGGGATTCGATCACGCCTAGCTATCTGGGTTGCAAATACACACACACATGCTCTGAGTGTGTCTGAATCCTCGGTTGGTCATAATTCTCGTGGACCTTTGCAGGTGGCCATCTGAGATGGCTACATCAGTGAGGGATCATTACAATTCCTGACCCTTCATTATTATACAGCATTATAAATTTCATACCATTAGAGGACCTGGAGAAATGGTAGCCTTTGACAGATGTTGGAACACTGTGAATTTGTTACTTCTCTCAGTGACGTGCTGCGTGATCGGTTGGTCTGTGGCATCAATAACTTAAATATTCACAAAACGTTGCTGGCAGAAACAAATATTCATGGACAAAGTGGTTGAATTGGCTCAAGAGACTGAAAGCATTGAACAATGCACGTTCAAATTACAAAGTGTGTAATGGAAAGTGAACCCGTTATGAAGGAAAGCGGTGGCTGCCTCGAGGTTCCTGAAGCGAGGTGAGCAGCAGAGCCAGAAAAGAAGAAAAGTGACCGGTAGTCACAAGGGGTAGAGGCTTGTTATCATTGTGGGGGTGAGCCTTAAGCTCTCCACCAAAAGGCGGAGGTGGAGTTGAAGCATCTGGAAGATCTGGGGCTAATTACTCCAGCGCAATTTTCAGAATGGGCAGCACCGATCATCCCAGTGTTAAAGCTGGACCTCACAATCCAAATCTGCGGTGATTACAGGGCTGCTAAAGTCAATAAATATTCTATCCCCGGGATAGAAGATTTATTCGCCAAATTGTCAGGTGGCCTCAAATACACCAAGTTGGATGTAAACCATGTGCATCAGCAGCTGGAGGTGGACGATGAGTGAAGAGAGTTTGTTACCATAAATACCCACAAAGCTTGTTCCAATATACAAGATAGCCTTTCGGTGTTTCATCTGCCTGTGCTATATTTCAGCTCACTGTAGAATTCCCTTTGCTAAGAATTCCAAAGATTGTCATGAATCTGGACGATGTCCTAGTGAAGGGGGCAACACTAGAGAAACACGGAGCAAATTTGGAAGAAGTCTTCAAGAGACTTAAAGAAACTAGTATTTGGTTAAAGCGAGAGAAGGACATGTTTCAGGCTGATGAAGTCACCTATTTAGGTTTCAGAGTTGATGCAAAGGAATTGCACCCATTTTAAGATAAGATAAAGGCAATAAAATGGGTTCCAGCACCAAGGAACATCCGGAATTGAAGTCCTTTCTCAGAAGAGTCAATTATTACGGTCGCTTTTATCCCAATCTATCCACCATTTTGGTATCCCTGCATCAACTGCTGAAGAAGAACCAATGTTGGAAGTGGAAAGATTCCCAAAGAAAGTTTTTTGATCAGGTCAAACAGGTCCTGCAGTTGTCAGCCTTGCTGGTCCATTTCAACCCGGATAAACCCATCGTGGTCACACACGATGCATCACCATATGGCATTGGTGACGTACCCTTTCACAAAATGGAAGATGGTGTGGAAAAGCTTGTCACTTTTGCATCCCATCCAAAATATTGCCGGATGCTGAGGCGAGATATTTCCAGATCGACAAAGGATGTCCCGGGGTTATTTATGCCGTAATAACATTTTATTAATATGTTTCTGGCTGGCATTTCACCATCACCTCGGGCAATGAACCATTACTTGGCATTTTTTGTGAAGATAAACCAATCCAACATTAGCATCAGTTTAAGTGCAAAGGTGGGCACTGCTCTTGGCTGCATATTTGTATACCTTTCAGCAAAGGCCAGGAACCCAGATATCTAATTCGGATGCTTTGAGCAGGCTTCTACCTTTGGGAATGGACAGGATGCCCATGAACAAGGTTTCATATCGACTTTGCGGGTCCTGTTTTGGGTATGGTGTTTTTGATTGTGGTAGATGTCCACTCAAAATGGCTGACTGTCCAGCCTATGTGTTCAACTACTACAGCGACCACTGTGGACAAGCTGCGGAAAATCTTTGCCATTCATGGCATACCCGAGGTGCCTGGACGATTGGTGCCAGGACGGGGCCAATATCCTATGTCATAGACCTACAGAGCTGTGAAGCTAAAAACATAATGATCATGTGAAAAGGAGAGAAACTCTCATCACCACAAAGGAGCAGGGAGACCCAAAGGGTGGCACGGAGGTTAGCATTGCTGCCTCACAATGCCAGGAACCTGGGTTCAATTCTGATGACTTGGGTGACTGTCTGTGTGGAGTCTGTACATTCTCCCTCTGTCTGCATGGGTTTCCTCCGGGTGCTTCGGTTTTTTCCCACATTCCAAAGATGTACAGCTTAGGTGGATTGGCTATGGTAAATTGCCCTTTAGTTTCCAGAGATGTACAGGTTATGTGGGGTTATAGGGTTAGGGTGAGGAGGTGCTCCTTCAGGTTGGTGCGGACTCAATGGGTTGAATGGCCTCCTTCTGCACTGCAGGAATTATATGATTGTAATTGTGGCGTGATTCTGCGATAGAATCGCAGCTACCAGTTACCAGTGTACCATTTGCTGAGATGGTGGTGTTAGAATCAAGATCTTCTGAAGGGAATCATCAGGGCCCACAGAAGGTGTTGAAGAGGTAGTCAGTATTGCCCCTATTTCCAATTCCACTGATTTGCATGCCCTTGCTGTAACCTCGGATGCCTCCAATCTGGAAGTGCGAGTTGCCAAGTTAAGATGTTCGGCATGAGTTAGGAAGTTGCCTGACAGACTCACATTAAGAACTTTGTTTTGAGCTCCCTTACTGAAACTCTCTGGTATATCACTATAAATTAGATTTTTTTTCTGTTTTTGTATTTCAGGGATCTGTAAATGAACTTAAGGAGGGAGGAATGTGGTAGTGTGACCCCTTTAAGGGGTGATACTTCACAGGCCACGTGACAGGCCCTGGACCCATGGGGACAGAGCGGATGAACATTAGGCCATCAGGTATTTAGGCATGGATCTGGCTGTTGGGGTTTTGCCAGAGTTCGCCTGGGAGTTGTGGGAACAAGACCTGTTCCCACCAAGACCAAGACCTACACAATGTGTAGTAGTTGTATTGTTTTGTGTATATAGTTCTTCTTAGTTAAATAAGTCACTATTGTGTCTGTATGTGTGTCTGTATGTGTGTGTATCTCCACATTCAAAGGATCGTCCTCCACCATTCCTGCCACTCCCAAACACATTTCCCCCCCCCCCCCCCCCCTTCCCTATTAGCATTCCGCAAGGGCCATTCACTCTATGCCACTCTGGTCTACTCCCGTAACACCTCCAATAACTTGTCTCCTCCCCATAACACTTTCCTATGCAATTGCAGGAGCTGAAACATGTGTCCAATGCCCCAAACACTGTTTCCAAAAGAATCAGCAATTTATTTGCACGTCCTTCACTTCAGTCTACTGTATTCACTGTGGTTTCTCTTCAGTTGGGAGACAAAATATAGATTATTTCGCCACTTTGTAGAACACCACAGCTCAGTCCGCAAGCATGACCTTGACCTTCTGCTTGTTTGCCATTTTAAATCACCACTGTGCCCTCAGACTGACATCTCCATTCCTAGCTTGCTGCAATGTTCCAGTGAAGCACAAATCAAGCTTGAATAGCAGCACCTTACCTCCTGATAACAGCCTTCTGGATGTAACACTGAGTTCATCAAATTCAGACCATGAAATCAGCTACAGAGATGTATGGACTGTTTCTCCCACGTCTCCCTGACTGAAAGCATCAAGAAAACCATGATCTCCACCCCTGGTCACAACACAAGTAACCTAGCTGTTGATGTAGAATTTGCCACACGCATAGGGAAAACAGCTACCCCCTATAGTCGGCAAAATGTGCATGGAATAACATGAAGCCAACCCTTAGGGACAAGCTGATGGTTTATAAGGCCAATGGTCTCAGTACCTTGCTGTGTGACTGTGAGGGATGGAAGACATGGAACTGTTTTCCTTGGAGAAACAAGTTTGAGAAGAGATTTGATAGAGGGACCATGAGGGGTCTGGATAGCGTAGCCAGGGATAAACTGTTCCCAATCATGAAAGGATTGAAAAAGAGAGGACACAAACTGAAAGTAATTGGGAAAAGAAGCAAAAGCAAAATAAGGAGAAAAGTCTTCACACAGCGAGTGGTTAGAGTTTGAAATGCACTGCCTGGGAGTGTGGTGGAGACAGCTTCAATCAAAGCTTTCAAAAGCAAACTGGAGTATTATCTGAAAAGGAAGAGTGTGCAGGCGGAAGAATTATTGCTCATTTGGCGAGCCGGTGCAGACATGATGGGCTGAATGGCCTCCTTCTGTGCTGTAGAAATTCTGTGACTCTGTGACTTACAGCTATCAAGAACAGAAGCTCAATAATTTCTATTTTTCCTGCTTTCAGTACATCATGTATATATATCCTGGAAGGACAATGTCACAAAGAGGACAGACCTCTTTGTGGTGGCTTCACTGGCTTGGACATGTCTGCAGGATGGAAATGATCAGATACCCAAGAACTGTTCACATGGTGAGGTAGCTGGAGCCACCCAATCAGCAGGATGCCCAAAAACGTCACTTCAAGGAAGCTTGTAATCGTGACATGAAGACCTTTGATCACCTGGGAGTGACAGAGGAGAATGGTGACACCTGTTGTGGGCTGGCGTGCACCACCATCATGACCAGTGGTTACATCAACTTGGCAACAGACACCAATGCTGAAAACTACAACCTACAACACATGGCAATTCATGTGTGAAGTTTGGAATGGAACGATGCCAATGACAATATTAAGCACACATTTAGTACATATATTGTACAATTTTCTTTTCTTTTAGAGAACATTAGAATTGCTGTACGCCTTCTTTACAATTTGATTGTAGCTTGTAAAATGCACAAACTTCTGTGATTGCACCATTGATAACTTAAAATAACACAAACTGATTGACTGTCAAGTGAATAAAGTAATCTCCATTCTAAATTAAAATCAGACTCAGTAGTTCAGTTGCTACAAGCCCGAAGTACTGTAGCGATAATGAGATAACTTCAATATCATCCCCCATTGTGAAGAAAATGTAAAAGCTATCAGCCTCGTAAACTTCTTCATTATGGCAAGTTCAAAGTGGGTTAAATTGGATAGCCCCCAAAACTGGATGCAGAGATTACTACGTATGTTGCAGATTACCCTGCATACTTTGAAAATGAAAAATAAAGCATGGAAACTTGGTGCTGCCTGTTAATTATAAATATTTTAAAAATTATTTAATGGGATGTCAACATTGCTGGCTCAATCAACATTGACCACCCATCCCGAATTGCCCTTGAGAAGGTGGTGGTGAGCTATCTTCTTGAACCAGTGCAATCCATGTGGTGCACATACACCCACAATGCTATCATTTAGGGATCTAGTTCCAAGATTTTGAATCAAGAACAGTGAAGGAATGGCGATATAGTTCCAAGTCTGAATCACTTGGATGGGAACTTGCTGGTGGTGTCGTTCCCATGTGTCTGCTGCCCTTGTCCTTCTAGGTGGTAGAGGTCACAGGTTTTGCAGATGCTGCCTAAGGAACCTGATGAGTTTGTGAATTGTCAAGTGCAGTCCAGTGCTGCATATCTCAGCAAAGGACCAAACTTTATGTGAGGCTAACACCACTTACGAAGCTAGAGTTTGAAGAAGAGTCATACAGATTCGAAAAATTAACTCTGTTTCTCTCTCCACAGATTCTGCCAGACCTGCTGCATTAGCACAGGGCTAAATCGCTGGCTTTGAAAGCAGACCAAGCAGGCCAGCAGCACGGTTCGATTCCCATAACAGCCTCCCCGAACAGGCGCCGGAATGTGGTGACTAGGGGCTTTTCACAGTAACTTCATTTGAAGCCTACTCGTGACAATAAGCAATTTTCACTTTCACTTTTTACAGCCTTTTCTGTTTTTCCCAGAGTACATAAAGCCAGGCTGCACCCCTTAAAGGCAAGGTGCATTCTGCCTGTAGCTGGGGCTGGAAATGGTTAAAAAAGAGTTGAAGAGCTTTTGGAAGTACAGAAAATGTATAACAGGCCAGAAAGAGGGAGTTTGCTATGGTTTTCAGATGTCACGCTGGAGCATTGGTACATGAGGTGCAAAGGAAGAGAGACAGTGGCAGGTTTCCTCTGAATGTGTGGGGTTTTGAGGGCTCCAAAGTATTGGGTTCTCCTGCACTCCTAAAACTCATCTACAGGAGCTATTGGGGTCAATGGTAAAGGGGCTTGGCCACTAAGCCTGAGGTATCCTGAGAGGAAGGCACCAGAGCATCTGGCACCATCTCTTCCTCTATCTGTGTGCACCATGACACCTCCCTATCTCCCTGAGGAGATAGGGTCCCTGGAGGGAGGTCCGGTGGCTTTGCCCTCTCTCACCTCCCCACTGCTGCACTGAGCCCATGGTTAGAGAAATGGAATACAAGTCAGAGTGAAAATGGATCCAATGCTTGACGTGATGCCCTATGACAGTTGCCATCCTCTCCATGGATGAAACCATGGGCCAAAATCGGGAAACATGACAGGGCGAAGAATCGGTTCCAACGCCAAAAACCTGATGGGCGAGATTCTCCGCAAATGCGGAGATCGTAAAGGCTGCCGTGGGACAGGCCGTGACCCATGGCAGCCTTCACGCCCACTTCCGGGGCCGATTCTCCCCCCCCGGGCGGGGCTAGGAGCGCGGCCCTGTGCGTCACGACGGCGCGGCTTTGATGACGGTCAAGGCCGCACGTCAAGCGTTACGCCAGCTGACGCGGCCAATGACGTCGGCCACGCATGCGCAGGTTGGACAACGGCAATCCGCGCATGCGCAGTTGCCGTCTTTTCCCTCAGCTGCCCCGCAAGACGTGGCGGCTTGATCTTGCGGGGCGGCAGAGGGAAAACAGTGCATCCGTTACGGATGCACGGCCCTCGATCGGTGGGCACCGATCGCAGGCCTATGCCCCCTTGGCACGGCCGTGGTACCGCCGTGCCAATCGGGCCCCCAGGTGCCCCAAACGGGCATCTGGCGCCCGTTTCACGATGGCAGCGAGCAGGTGTGTTTGCTGCCGTGTTGAAACGGGCGTGATGGCCTGGCTGCTCGGTCCATCGGCCTCGGAGAATCGCCGCTCGCCGTAAAAAACGGCGAGCAGCAATTTGTGGCGTGGGTCGGGCGTGGGGGGGGGGGGGGGGAGAATAGCGGGAGGGCGTGAAAAATGTTGGGAGGCCCTCCCATTATTCTCCCACCTGGTGTGGGGGGTGGAGAATCGCGCCCAATATGTTTGACGTGCACCCCCACCCCCCACTCCCCCGGGCTGTGGAGTTGGCGCCTGGGCAATAGGGGCTGTCCTCTGCAGACATGGCTGAGGACCCTATCCGGAGGCCAGAGACCGACGCCCATGCAGAAACCAGGTGCATGATCAAGTCATGCTTTGGCCTCCTGAAGATGTGGTTTAGGTGCCTGGACCCCACTGTGGGGACTCTCCAGTATGATGCTGAGAGAGTTCCCTGCATCGTGGCAGCCCGCTGTGTCCTCCACAACATCGCGCAGCAGAAGGGCGACATGGTGGAGGAGAAAGGTGAACATTAGTCATCGTCCAATGAGGAGGGAGAGGATGGGCAGGACATGGGGCCCAGACAGGCTAAGGAGGCCGCACGATGTGTGCACCAGGGCCAACACATACTGGATGCTCTGATCGCCTCCAGGTTCACCGACTGGGATGGGAGGGGAAGGGGGGGGAACCTGGCCAGGAGCACGGACACGCATCCCACCCCCATACTTCCCCCCCTCCAGCCACCCCTGGCCACCCCCCCACCTGCAAAACCCTCAATGATACATACGTGCTGCACTGCAGGGTGTGGGCCCTGGGTTGGCAGTAGCATCGGGTCTGGTCCATAGGATGGAAGATGATGACAACCCGCTCTGGTATCAGCATTTGAGCTCCGCATCACTTGACACCATCTGACTCCTGCACTTTACACCGTCCACCTGGGAGATCCTTGCATGCGAGCTGGCCATTCCATCACACAGTCGCTTGGGATTCCTGGGGTGACTATGGTCGGAGGGATGGGAGCTGGTGGGGGGAGCCCAGGCCACCCACGATGTCTGTCCATCCCACCACCCCCGCGCACCTCTTTCTGGCCAGCCCAGACCAGCCCACCCCTCACACCCATCTGACAGAGCACTGAGGCAGGTTGTAAGAGTGTGAACAGGTGTTTAATGTGCACAAATATTTACAGATACATGCCCTTGCAGGAGGTTGACACATATGTCACGGTGAACAGCAACTCAATGGAGTCTTACTTCCTCGCCCGAGGTCGTTCTCCACCCCGGCAACCTTTCTTTCCCATAATGGTGCCGGCATGTGGTGCAGGGTTCGCCCGCCCTCTGGGCGGGGATGGGGGGGGGGGGGGGGGGGGGGGGGTTAGGTTTATACGGGTGTGTGGGACGGGGTTACTGCTAGGGGGACAGTGTTGGATATTCACTCTGGCCTCTCTGAGGAGGTCATGCAGTTTTCTCCGGCACCACTGGCCAGTCCAGATAGTGTCGCTCATGGCGCTGTCCGCCTCTGCCACCAGCGCCCAGGCATGCTGAATGGCAGCAGCTGGCAGCCTCCGTCCCGTGTCAGGGTAATGGTGGCCTGCCTCTCCTCCACGACATTCATCAGGGTCGGCATCTGTAATTCGTGGTGCCGTGCATCTCGCTGCCATCTTGTTAACAGGGATGGTATGTGTGGGGAGTGAAGTGTGTATATGTAGCTGCAGCTTGTCAGTCTCCTGAGTGTCAATCGCAAATCCGGCAAAACCACGATGCACTGGTTCCAGCCCCTAAACAGTCGCTGAATCAGTCCAGATAATGTCGTGGAAGTCCACGAATCCTGCGCCGGCGGCAACATTTAGTCTCAGGAACGGTGAATCTTGCCCCATGTGTTTGAATACCTGAGACATGGCAGGACCCATGGCAACCTGGACTCCTCCATAACCTGTGCGTAACCCCTGCATCACCAGGGGAGGCGGTGGCATAGTGGTATTGTCACTGGACTAGTAAATCAGAAACCCAAGGTAATGCTCTGGGGACACAGGTTCTAATCCCATCAATGCAGATGGTGACATTTGAATTCAATAAAAATCTGGAATTAAAAGTCCAATAATGACCATGAAACCATTGTCGTAAAATTTCATCTGGTTCACTAATGTCCTTTAGAAAGGAAATCTGCTGTCCTTTCCTGGTGTGCCCTACATGTGACTCCAGACCCACAACAATGTGGTTGGCTCTTAACTGCCCTCTCAAGGGCAACTAGGGATGGGCAATAAATGCTGGCATGCCCACATTGTCCCATGAACGAATAAAACATAACAGCATATTTTCCTCTAGACTCTGCTGCAAGTCCAGCAGGCATTTTGTGGCCATGACCAGAGGCAGGTCATCAGCACATGGCTCAAAGGGCTCTCCAGCAGTCACTCCCCCGGGTGTCTGGGTACCCGGCTGTCACATTCCCCCTTAGCTGTTGGGGTGTTACTGTGCTGCGCTCACCAGACTGTGCTCCCAAATCAGCAAATAAACCCCTCATGGATAATGTGGGTGGAGCCATACTGGTGCAGATTGATGATGGGGCAGATACCAATACACCTCTGGGGTTACCTGTGTCCTTGGGCTGGCATGGACAAGATGGGACAAATGGCCTCTTTCTGTGCTGTAACTTTTCTATGGCATTGACTTCTTCATCCCTCAAGATGGAGTCTTCAGGCTTCTTTCATGGCTGCAACCTGATCCTTGGAGGAGATGGCATGTAGTTGAGAATAAATAGAATACCATTTTGAATCATCACAGTTTGTGTGCTCCACATTTAATCGCATTCATTCTGAGTGCCTATTTCCTACCAGCAGGATGATTGACTCAACCTTCATACGCTTGACCAGGGCAGCCTCATTGTTCCAGGTTGTGCTCGCACCTTGTGGTAGCTCAAGGCATACACTGGAGGCTTGCAGTAGTTAACAAGAGGTTTATTAATAAAAGGCAAAGGCAGAAAGTAACAGGCACAGAACTCAGTACAACAGGTTTGTTCATTTTGGCATGGTTGGCCCCAAGCCAGACACATGGTCCGTCAAGCCCACCCACCTCCTTAAAGGGGCCATACTACCACAATCCTCCCCCTCAAGTCCCTGATTACAAAGTGCACCAAAAACAGATCTACAGAGTTTATTAACATTATAAGAGACAACAGGAGCAAGAGAATCAGCCGGAGACCTCCAGGTCCTCCTGGACCCACATCCGAGGCACCCTTTGAGGTAGCCAAGTTGTCAGCAGCCGGTGATACTGCAGGAGGTACTAACTCAACAGGAGAACTGGCCTCTCTGGCTCCCACAGATGCAACTGGTTGGATTCAAGAGCCTCCCGGCTCTCCTTGGTCAGAAACATTTACGGGTCCAACCTGATGGCTCCAAATTGGGGGTTACCATCCCGGACGCCTGACATGGCTAACATGCCTTTTGACAGTTTTATTGTTCACAATTACCATGTTTGACACCAGTCTGACTGGGCCACAATCTGTCCAGCTAGCCAAGGTGGCCCAGAGCCATAATTATGAATGAAAACCAGGACCCCAACCGGAACACTGCTGTCCACAACCGGTTGACTTCCCTGGGAGGTCTGATTATGCCTCCAACCTCTCCGCCAAATTAGAAAGCAAAAGATCCATCTGGGTTCTCAGGCGACGGCCCCTTAGCGGGTGTGACCCACTTGGTGGTTTGAAGTGTTGGATTTTAAACTAAAATAAAAAATTGACCAGTGTCACTGGCATTACCGTGCCACCCTGTTCTGCCCATTGCCCTGGAGATGCGCCAGTTTCAGGAAGGCGGGGGTTCAGACGAACTGGAGACCACTGTAGTCTCCTTGGTAGCAGACCCAGGATTGGCCTTTGGCCCTTCCTCCTCCCTGATGGTTCCTGTAGGCCCCTGGGGGATTCCATAGGATGAAGGGGCAGCTGGGGGCGCTCCAAAAGCCTTTGAATCATCTGACACTGCCAATTTGGAGCCTCCCCATTGTCTGCACCATGGTGATAACGCCCTCAGCGATGCTCCTTAGTGATTTGGCCATGCTCCACAGTTACTTGGCAATGTTCACCGGCATCTGGGGCACGTCCCTCAGCTACTGGGACATGATGTCGAGGCCCTCAGCCATGGTCATCAAAGACTGAGCCATGATTCGGACACTGACACTCAATATGCTCCAGGTTTTCTACTGTGGTCGACACCCAAATTAGGGTTAGGGTTAGGCCTCAGCGCCACGCACTGCATGCTCCATCTCTTACCCTTCAGTTTTTGGGACTTCTCCAATTGGCCTTGCAGTCATTGGAATGTCACTGCCAACTCCTCAAAATCTCACAGCTGTGTCCAATCATCTGCATCTGTTCTGGGAAAACTTTGCCCAGAGGCCCTGCACAGCTGTGTCCTGGAATCCAACAGACCTCTGACTGAGGTCTCCCTTGGATCTTCCTGCCTTCACCTGATGTGGATCAGCAACTGTGTGGTGTTCAGCATATTGTGCTCCAGAAGCCTTTCCACTAATGTCACCTATCAAGGTGTTTGTCTCTGCGGTGGTGGAAGCTGTGACGCCTCACCGATGTTCTCCTCAGAGCTCTCCTCTGGGATGTTCTCTTGGATGGTGGGGGGCAGGGAGAGAATGACTTTGGATGGCCCTGCCTCATCAAATGGAGATCCGACAAGACAATGGACATGCGGTCAAAGGATTATTTTGTCTGATATGAACAACTCACTACAGACAGGCCATCTGGATGAAGGGGCAGTGGATCCTCACCTCTCTAATGCAGGCCAACCTCGCTGTCGGTGACTGCTCTCTCCTCGGGCAACCCCATGATTTACAGGGCCTGTTTCTCATAGGGGGTGAGGACTTAGAATCTCTGGGACTCCACCTCCCCGTCTAGGTCCTTTCCCATTAATTATAGGCTATCTTCACCAACGGGGACAAAGAGAGGGCATTGTGAGCCACACACTTGATGGGTTAGGGGGAGCTATAGTAGGTGACATGTGTAGGCCCTGCACTTGGACATGAAGGGGTTGTGCTGGTGAGTGCCAGGGGGTTCTGAAGAAGAAGCATGAAGATCAGTTGTGGTGAGAGTGTGAGGTGTCAGCCAGTGGATTGGGGTGTGCGGGGTTTGGGAATTTGAGGCGTCAAGCCGAGTTGGTGAGTGACTTCCTGGGCTCACCTCCGAAAACTGGCTGAGACTTGTGAAATCGGAGTGATACTGAATGAGACACTCAGGGACTGTTTGGTGTGTGGACTCCGCAATGCGGCCACACAACGGAAATTACTAGCTGAAGCCCATCTGGACCTGCAATGCATGGTGGCGATAGCTATCTCCAGAGAAAGCACTTAACAAGGGGTCCAGGAACTCAAGGGACTGACAGTGCTCAGTCTGGGATGCAATCATAAGCAACTATCACACTCGACTAGACCTGAGGAGGTTGACACCTACAACAGGACACGTACCGGAGGGACACGGGCCCCTGTAATAAAGGCCGGGGATCCAGCTGGACATTCTCCCTCTGACCAGTAGGAACAGGAATATGACCACCAGCCAGCGTGGGCCACAACAGGCTGTAGAAACCAAGGAGACAGGAGGCCTCATGAGGATTTACCCGCCCGCCGCCCTGCTTGATGCGGCCACCCCACACGTGACAGGGTTTACTACGTGGAAGATGTGGTCAGCACCGACCAGCAGTTAGACTGCATGGCTGCACCAAGAGTAGCACCCATCTGGCTCTCCCTGCAGTTTAATGGACATCCAATCTGCATGGAACGCGACACTGGGGCAGCATGTCGATAGTCAGTCGCCATACATTCAGCGGTATTTGGTCTGGCCTTCAATCACTAACCCTGTTGGACCCTGAGGCTGGCCACTCATACAGGGGAACCGTTGGCAATAGCAGGCACTTCAACGGTTCCTGTCGAGTATGGTCAACAGTCTGCAAACCTTTCTCTGGTGATGGTCCATGGGAGCAGTCCAAACCTGTTGGGGTGGGACTGGCTACGCCATTTGTGGTTAGATTGGCAGCGGGTGTGCCGTATCCACCCACGTGACCCTGAGGGAGTTCTGTCACAGTTTCCATCGGTCTTCCAAGATCGTTTGATCTGATCATCCCTTCGCCTCAAGATTGGCCGATGCAGAGAAGCAGTATGCCCAGATTGAGAAGGACAGTTTGGCTGTTGTATTCGGAGTCAAGAAATTCCATCAATATATCTATGGGCATCGCTTAACCATTCTCACAGACCACAAGCTATTCAAGGAGGATTGGGCGATTCGACCCATTGTTTTCACTCGCATCCAGCGATCGTTGGAGCACTGCTCTGGGGCCAAGATTCCCTACACCAACGCGTGAAGTCTTCTGCCCCTGCTGACTAGGCCACCTACACCAATGACGGCCAGCAAGGTCATTGCCGCCCTCCATTTTATGGACTCATTGCCAGTCACGGCATCCCACATCCAAGGATGGACTGACCCTCAGCTATCCCGCGTCTGTCACGTGGTGCAGTATGGGACAGCACAGGGCTGTACCGCTGGGCCTAAAGGCTACAGCACAAAGATACAGGAGCTTAGCATGGAGAACAGCATGCTCCTTTAGGGGACCTACGTGGTGGTCCCCAAATATGGATGCAGCCCACACTTGATGGACCTCCACAATGGTCACCCAGGTGTGTCCAAGATGAAAATGTTAGCTCAAAGCTACGTTTTGTGGCCCGGCATTGATGCAGACATCGAGCGCGTGGCCCCACACCTGACGTTGCCTCCTGTAGCCTCGTTCCACTCATGGGAATAACCAGGTCATCCATTGACTCACCTCCATAAAGACTTTGTGGGCTACTTTCAAAGGGCGATGTTATTCATTAATGCCCACTCAAAGTGGATGGAGGTCCTCAAGGTACAAGCAATGACAACTTGGACAACCATAGAGAAACTCTGACACATTTTGAGCACACACGGCATACCGGAGGTGCTCGTATTGGACAATGGCACGGTGTTTATGAGTGCGGAATGCAGCATTCATGTCTGCCAACGGGGTCCATCACATGAGGACCGCCCCATACCACCCATCTTCGAATGGGTTGGCCAAGCAGGCAGTGCAAACCTTTAAGCTCGGCTTGAGAAAACAAACATCGGAATCCTGGGACACACACTTAGCAAGGTTCTTATTCTGCGACCGGATAACTCCGTATGCCATGACGGGCATCATGCCAGCCGAGATGTTGATGGGTCGCCATCTTCGCACCCGATTAATTTGCGTTCTTCTGGTTATTGGTGGAAAGGTCGGCCATGCTCAGGACCGAACCGAGCCAGACACCGGTCGCCACAGGCCACTGCACGAGTTTGCACCAGGAGACGATGTATACGTCCGAAACTTCGGCAGAGGAACTGCTTGGATTTCAGCCGTCACATTGGGGAAAACAGGCCCGGTTTCTTACCAAATAAAGGCACAAACTTGCGAGTTTAATCGCCAAGTGGACCATCTCCGAAGCCCCATGCCGGTAACTCCCGTCATACCAGCCATTGATTCAGATGTCTCAGCTTCACTACCCCGGTCACTCCTGTTAGCACCAACACCCCCTGCTCCGCTGGTTTCTGAGGATTCAGTGGTGATTTTTGAGGGTACCGAGATGCCGGTCGAAGAATCGGCTAGCTCCAACTTGGAAACCGAGATGGAGATTCTGACACTGTTTTAAATGTCTGTGCCAGCTCTGGTGGCCACGCTGGCATTGTCTCCATCACCCAGATGCTCGTCACGTAAACGCAACTTCCCGATCCATAATGCACCTCCTGATGCTACAAGTTCAGTACCTGCACGCCATCCACAGGCGAAACAGTCGAGTGACCCAGCACACATACCGATGGAAGTGGAGGTTGCTCCGGACTTATGTGTTATAACCCCAATAGAGGTCCTGGGATCAGGACTATATGATTTCCCGTGACCTCCCTGGAATATGAATTTCCCCTTTAAGACAGGTAGGCCTTCCCCTTTAACGGGCGGGGTTTGACCTTTACAAGGAGAGTCCCTGTTGTATAAAAACCCCAGCCTTGCTGCAGGTCAGAAGAAAACCCTTAGGGGAGTGGAATAATATTGTAAATTTATCGAAATAAACCTTGTTCTGTAATTTCTACTTCCATCTATGTATTCTGCCTACTGCGATTCAACACCTCGATTGGCATATCTTCTTAACCTTCATTGCCCTAAGAAGAACAATGTCAGCTTCTGCAGTTTCTCCACATAGCTGAAGCCCCTTTGCCCCGGTACCATTCTAGAAAGTCAATTCTACACCTTCTTCAAGGCCTTGCACACCTTGTTATACTGCGAAGTTCAAAATTGAACACAACACTCCAGCTGAGGCAAAAACAGCATTTTCTGAAGATTTGGCAACATTTCCTTGCTTTTGCAATCTCTCCCTCTGTGAATAACAGCCTTCTCAGCATGGCCTGCTCTCGTCAATGATTTCTGTATGTATTTGAGACATTTTCCAAAGTGTTAGATGCAAATGTTTTATCTGTTTTTTAAGGGCAACAAAGAGTCCACACCGAGTAGGTTGAAGCAAAAACGTACTTGATTTTACATTAACTATTGTAGACAGCTCCAGTAGTTCACGACTATGTCATCTCTTGCTGGTGCCTTACTGGGGGACTCTATTTATACAGAACCAGAGATTGTTAAAGGTCCCTGTCCCCTTAGTGGGAGAGCTCATATTCTGCAAGACGAGGCAGTTAATCATCACTACTCCATAAAATCTGTGCTGGTTAAAAGATGCCTGACCCCCCCTCCATCCCCCAAAGTCCAAAGAATTCTCCTGCGGGGAAAGAAAGTGCCGGACTCTCTTTACATTCGGTTGGGCATTGCGCACCTGAGGTGCCGTGTCAGATGGCGTGTACCTGGTAGGCGAACGACGCTTCCGCTTGGAACTCCGTGGTGGCTGCTGCACTGGTGGCAGCTGTACTGTGTGTTCTGCATCAGGGACTTCCACTAACATGAATTTCCATCTCCAAATCCATGTCCATGCCCACAGATATATTGGCATCCTGACCCCATTGGGGTCCTGTCATGGGTAGCTGTGGCATCAGAGTTGGCTGGATGACACCTTTCCACTCACGTGAACGTTTTCAAAGAAGCGGTCGCCTGGACTGAAGGTGATCAAGGTGCCTTTGCCTAATAGGACCCAGGGCTTACACCTGGTAAAAACTGGCCCTGCCTGGTGGAGGATAACACAAGAGCTCCACTAGGTAAAGTTTTGAACAAACTCCTCGTCACCTGGTACAAAGTGCCTGGAAGGTCGATGTCAAATGGGGCAATGCCCTTGTTGTTCCTGGTTCTGGCGCACATTTGCACCTTAGACTAAGGTGGTTACGGAGTTTCCGGCCCATCAGCAGTTCCGCGGGTTCATGCCAGTCACTGCGTAAGGAGTGGTCCTGTAGAAAAACAGGAAACAAGGCAGCCTAGTGCCCATTGATCCAGAAGACGGTTTCTTGAGGCCCCGTTTAAATGTTTGCACCGCTCGCTCCACTAACCATTAAATATTTCACTGCGAAGGACACCATCAGACCTTTTTTCTCGATCTGTGGGTACTTCCTTTCCGCTGCGCCCAATGTATGGGAGGTGAAGGTGATTGGCCGTTTCCTGCCATTCCCCATCCGGTGGGACAGGACGGCCCCAATACCATTGGGTGAAGCATTGCAGGTGATGAGCAAGGGTTTGGCAGAATCATAATGGGTCAGTAACCCAAAAAATGACAACTACTTCTTCACCGCTGAAAAGAAGTTTCCTGTGGCTGTCCCCAGGCCCATAGGGGATTTTTCAGGAGGATGAAGTGAGCTCCAGTTGCCCCATATCATCTACTCTGCCAGCCATGGAGGCTACCCATTGTTTGCACCAAGGTGTAGATACCTCAGTCCACATGCTTCTGGGACACGTTCCTCAGTGACTGGGCCATGCTCTGAAGCACCTCGATAATGCCCACCTGAGACTGGGACATGCTCTGCAGTGCCTCAGCAAAATCAACCTGAGACTGGGACACGTCCTCCAGTGACCAGGACATGCTGTCGAGGCACTCAGCCATGGGCGTCACTGACTGAGCAGCACCTTGGATTCCACCTCTCATGCTGCTGACATTGTGCTCCAGGCTTTCCACTGCAGTCGCTACCCTAGCAGTGTTGGCCTCAGTGTCACGCATCATCGGCTCCTTTGGGACGCCTCTAATCGGCTACTGGCGGGGGGGGGGGGGTGTTGGTACCATCAGATGAAGATCTTGTGGGACAATGAACAAGCGGTCAGTGAGAGGGAAGGTTCATCATGTTTGGCATTGTTATGGGCCAGGGTTTAGGGAACCCCAAAGTTTATCATGAAGTTCACCTGACCCACAACTTTTAATAGATTGTGGTATGGGGAGCACACGGCCGCTCTACAGGTGTGGAACAGCAGAAATGGAAAAGTATTTTTTAAAGCAAAATAATGTTTATTCTATGAACTCAAGTTAACCTTTTTAAAACATAGAGTGAACATCTCAGCAACCATCAATTCAAATACAGCCCCCAAAGAATACAACACTAAGTAATGGGGGGGCAGCAGGGTAGCATGGTGGTTAGCATAAATGCTTCACAGCTCCAGGGTCCCAGGTTCGATTCCCGGCTGGGTCACTGTCTGTGCGGAGTCTGCACGTCCTCCCCCTGTGTGCGTGGGTTTCCTCCGGGTGCTCCGGTTTCCTCCCACAGTCCAAAGATGTGCGGGTTAGGTGGATTGGCCATGCTAAATTGCCCGTAGTGTCCTAATTAAAGTAAGGTTAAGGGGGGGGGGGTTGTTGGGTTACGGTTATAGGGTGGATACGTGGGTTTGAGTAGGGTGATCATGGCTCGGCACAACATTGAGGGCCGAAGGGCCTGTTCTGTGCTGTACTGTTCTATGTCTGTTCTATGTCTATGTCTATGTCTAATCCTTAATAACCAAATGATCAAGAGATAGTCTTTTGATGGCAGAGAGAACAGCAGTTCACCTGCTCTGTCTGGCTTCAGCGCCAACACTGAAAACAAAACTAAAACACACCCTGCAGCAAACAGCCTAAAATGAAAGTAAAAAGCTGACAAACAGCCCAGCTCCACCCATACTCTGACATCATTGCAATAATATGAGCAGCCAAACATTTCTTAAAGCGACATTCTCATGACACCTCCCCCCAAGAAAAAAAAAACCCATCAACTTCAAGATGGTTTCATTTTTCACCTTTTCACTATCCTTTAAGAAATACACACGGTAAATATGCTTTGTGTTTCAAAAAACAACACATGCAAACAGGTATAATAATATAGTCCATTTTCTTTCTTCTTCCTCCAACTGAAATCCTTCTCGATTGACAGTCTCTTTGAACAAGAAGGTCTCCGCATGATTCATTCATTTCTCTATGCTTCAGCATTTCTCTTTAAAGTCCCTTGTAATTCTCCAACACAGGAGCATTGGTTATCACAGCTTTCAGGCTGTCAAATGCCCGTCGAAACTCTGCTGCCCACTGGAATTTGTTATGCTTCTTGAGCAAGTCCGTTAGTGGAGCAATCACGCTTCAAAAACTTTTCACCAATGTTTGAACAAATCCACTCATGCCAAGAAATCGCATTATTTCCCTTCATTTTGAGGGTATCGGGAACTCCTCAATAGCTATTGGCTTCACATCCCATGTGACCATTTGACCCTGTCCGATTGTATGGCCAAGGAAAGTGACTTGGGCTTTTCCAAATTCACTTTTGGCTAGGTTTATCACCAGACCCGCCTCCTGAAGTCAATGAATAACTCCATCAGATGTTTTAAATGTTCTTACCATGTCTGGCTGAAAATTACCAGATCGTCGATGTATACCGCACAATTGGTAATCCTGAAACAACTTTGTTAGTTAACCGTTGAAATGTGGCTGGGGCGTTTTTCATACCAAACGGCATAACTTTGAATTGGCATATACCATCTGGAGTTAGAAAAGCTGAAATCTCCTTCGCCCTTTCGGATAAAGGTACCTGCCAGTAACCTTTCAGTAAATCCAGTTTGGAAATAAAAGCTGATTGTCCCACTTTCTCAATACAATTCTCCAAACGTGGGATAGGATAAGAATCCATTCTTGTAACTGCATTAACCTTTCTGTAGTCCACACACAACCGTTGGGTACCGTCCGGTTTAGGTACCATCACTATGGGTGAGCTCCATTGGCTGCAACCCACTTCAATTATGCCATTTTTAAGCATACTCTCAATCTCTTTGTTAGCCTGTGCCAATTTTAAAGGGTTAAGTCTGTATGGATGTTGTTTGATTGGAACAGCATTTCCCACATCTATATCATGTATAGCCATTTTAGTACTTCCAAATTTATCTCTACAAACTTGCCCATGTGACATCAATAACTCTTTCAGGTCAGTCCGTTTTTCCTCTGGAAGGTAACTCAATAATTTATCCCAATTTTTAAGAACATCCTCATTTTCCAATTTAATTTGAGGTATGTCAACCTCACAGTCATCTGGATTTGATTCGTCACTTTGAGTTAGAATCATTAAAACCTCTTCCTTTTTCTCTCCTTCCCTTTCAAAGTACCTTTTAAGCATATTCACATGGCAGACTCGGTGAGATTTCCTTCTATCCGGCGTTTTAACCACATAATTCACCTCACTTAAATTCCTTTCAATCTGAAAAGATCCACAAGACCTAGCTTTGAAAGGCTCACCTACCACTGGTAACAACACTAAAACTTCATCTCCACTGGCAAAACTACGAACTTTGGATTTCTTGTCCGCTACCCTTTTCATCACATTTTGTGAAACTTTTAAATGTTATCTAGCCAATTCACCTGCTCTATTTAATCGTTCCCTATAATTTGACACCTAATCCAATAATGTAATTTCCGATTTCTCACTCACCAATTTTTCCTTTATCAATTGAAATGGTCCTCTTACCTCATGACCAAAAATTAGTTCAAAAGGACAGAATTTGGTTGGCTCATCAGGTGCATCCCGAATTGCCAATGTACCATGCTTTGGGACATCCTTTCCTGGCGAGACCATGCACACGCTGCGACAACGAATGAACGGACATCGTACTACAATCACCAGGCAGGAATGTTCCCTTCCAGTTGGGGAACACTTCAGCAGTCAAGGGCATTCAGCCTCTGATCTCCGGGTAAGCATTCTCCAAAGCGGCCTTCAGGACGCGCAACAATGCAGAATCGCCGAGCAGAAACTTATAGCCAAGTTCCGCACACATGAGTGCGGCCTCAACCGAGACCTGAGATTCATGTCGCATTACATTCATCCCCCACCATCTGGCCTGGGCTTGCAAAATCCTACCAACTGTCCTGGCTTGAGACAATTCACACCTCTTTAACCTGGGCTTACCCCTATCTCTGGATCTGTAAAGACTTAATTTCCTGCAAATGCTCACATTCAAAGCATTGTCTGACATCTTTGAATTTGTCTATGTCTATGTTTCTGGAACATACCTCTTCATTCACCTGAGGAAGGAGCAGTGCTCTGAAAGCTAGTGTTTGAAACAGACCTGTTGGACTTTAACCTTGTCATAATATACACACAAGTATATGATGGTGCACAGACAGACATTGATTGACGCACAGGATGACCAATGAATACACAGAACACAGCAGCCAATCACCCGACAGTACACGGCCACTATAAAGCCAGAGGGCACTAGTTTTCCCGCTCTCTCGGGATGCAGCCTCTGAGACAGCCAGAGCCTGTGAGCAACAACTCGAACACCCACCGTGTGGTAGTAAGATAGTCTGGTCAGGTTAGCCTCACGTCTCTGGTCAACTCAGCATAGTGTCAACCCACCGTTAAAGTATGTTTAATAGTTAAGAGTTTAATAAAATAGAGTTGCATTTCTCCAAATGTTGGAAGCCAGTCTCTCTCACTGCTATGGTAAACACAGTCCTCACAGACCCAGCATACCCACCACATCATGGTACCAGTACGTGATGTTAGAGTTTGACGGACCTACCGTGAGATAGCCTGCCTTTGACCAGCAATTAGCCATCCGGTAACATGGACAGCGTACGCCCTCCCCCGCCGCTCCGCAACGCCGGCAACCTCGGTGCCAACTGGAGGATTTTTAAGCAGAAGTTTCAGCTGTACCTTGAAGCCACCGACCTCGAAGCCGCATTGGATGCCAGAAAGATTGCTCTCTTCCTCTCTACAGCCTTTTCAGTCCTTTTCAGTATTTCTTAACCCATCTCCGTGTCCTCGCGCAATCCTGTAACTACGGCTCCACTTCCGACTCCATGATCCGCGACCAGATCGTTTTCGGGGTCCACTCCAACCCCCTTCGCCAGCAGCTCCTTAAAGTGAAGCAGCTCACCCTCGCCATCGAGACCTACGTCCTACATGAGCACGCTAATAACCGGTACTCCCGTATCAAGGCGGCAGAGACGGCGAGGCAAGGCCCCCACAATGCGGAGCAGGTGCAGGCCGTAAAACAGCTACAGGGCCTGAGTCTGGATTTGGGTAGCCATTTCGCTGTCCTTTTCCCGGGCTCCTGCGCATGCGCTCAATGACCGAGGGGATGGCGAGGCCGAGGACTGAACTGCGCAGGTGCGCACATCGTTCGATCGCACCACGCATGCGCGGTGGCGCACGGAGCGTCCTGATGTCAGCCCCATGGCGTGCAACAACTGTGGCTCCTCCCACTTAAAGCAGCAACGTCCCGCAAAATCTCGACGCTGTCTCCAGTGTGGCAAGCTTGGCCACTACGCAGCCCTGTGCAGATCTGCTCAACTGCCCACCACACATCGATCCCAGCAGCAGCACAGGAACAGGACACCGAGGATCTCACATCCCCATTCTGGGTGGGCATCATCACCAAGCATACAATGCTTTCCTCAAAAAAGGCCAAGCCCCTTCAGTGATGAGCATTGATCCAGACGACGAGTGGTGTGCCACCCTTACGGTCAACAAATCTCGCATACGCTTCAGGCTGGACACCGGCGCTTCAGCCAACCTCATTTCGCAGTCTGACCTGGATAACATCCACGTCAAGCCGAGCATCCTTCCATCGGCCTGCCAGCTTCTCGACTACAATGGCAATGCCATTGCTGCCAGTGGCTCATGTCAGCTTGTGGTATCACATCGTTCTTTAAGAGCCACTCTGCGTTTTGAAATTGTAGGGTCCAACAAAGCTTCCTTGCTCAGTGCTCAAGCCTGCAAGATCCTGAATCTTGTACAGCGGGTTCACTCCATGTCGCCCACTGAGGCATCAGCCTCGCCAGATGCCAACTTTCAAATCCAATTAAATGCCATCATTGCACGATACCACAGCGTCTTCGAGGGTATGGGCAAACTCCCCTACACATACAAGATTCTTCTGAAACCGAATGCCACACCAGTGGTTCATGCACCCCGTCAGGTGCCGGCGCCCCTTAAGGACCGCCTCAAGCAGCAGCTGCAAGACCTCCAGGACCAGGGCGTCATTTCTAAGGTCACGGAACCCACGGACTGGGTTAGCTCCATGGTTTGTGTCAAAAAACCGTCAGGGGAATTGCGCATTTGTATCGACCCCAAAGATTTGAACCATTATATCACGAGGGAACACTACCCTATCCCTAAGCGCGAAGAGCTCACCAGCGAGATGGCTCGCGCCATGTTTTTCACGAAGCCGGATGCCTCCAAGGGGTTTTGGCAGATACAACTGGACGCATCAAGTCGAAAGCTCTGCACATTACCACCCCGTTTGGCCGGTATTGTTACAACCGGATGCCCTTTGGCATCATCTCTGCCTCGGAGGTGTTCCACCGAATAATGGAGCAAATGATGGAGGGCATCGAGGGGGTGCGAGTGTACGTCGATGACATAATTGTCTGGTCCACGACTGCGCAGGAACACATTGATCGCCTCAAGCGAGTGTTCCAGAGGATCCACGAGCATGGTCTCCGACTCAACAGAGCCAAATGCTCCTTCGGTCAAGCAGAAATAAAGTTCCTTGGCGACTATATTTCGCAGTTCGGTGTGCAGCTAGATGCAGATAAGGTGTCGGTGATCAATGCTATAAAGACACTGGAGGACAAGAAGGCAGTCCTCCGCTTCCTGGGGATGGTCAACTTCCTTGGGAAGTTTATCCCCAACCTTGCATCTCACACCACAGCTCTCCGCAATCTTGTAAAGAAAACCACTGACTACCAGTGGCTCCCCGCTCATGAGCGAGAGTGGCGTGAGCTCATGGCGAAACTCACCAAGGCCCCGGTACTGGCATTTTTCGACCCTGCTAAGGAGACGAAGATCTCCACTGACGCGGGCCAGGCTGGCATTGGGGCAGTACTCCTCCAGCGCAACAAATCCTCCTCCTGGGCCCCAGTCGCATGTGCATCTCAAGCCATGACACCGACTGAGCAGCGCTATGCTCAAATCGAGAAAGAATGCCTGGGCCTCCTCACGGGATTGACAAATTCCATGATTATGTGTATGGACTCCCCAAATTTACGGTTGAAACGGACCACAGGCCATTGGTTCACATCACACAGAAGGACATCAACGATATGATGCCACGCCTACAACGTATCCTCCTCAAACTCCAACGCTATGATTTCGACCTGGTCCACACTCCGGTCAAGGAGCTCATTGTGGCCGATGCATTCTCTCACTCCATCACCATGCCGTGCGAGCAGTCGGACTTCGGCTGCCAGATCGACGCCCATGTTGAATTCTGCGCATCCAACTTTCTGGCCACTGACGAAAGGGTTGTACAGATTCGTCATGAAACGGCCAGGGATCCTCTACTCCAACGGGTCATACACCATCTCAGATGGTTGGCAAAAGGGCCAGTGCCCACAGTTCTAAAATATAAAAGACGATCTGGCAGTGGTCGATGGCATACTGATGAAACTGGACAGGATAGTAATACCACAGAGTATGCGAGAGCTCGTCCTCAGCCAACTCCACGAGGGTCACCTGGGGGTGGAAAAGTGTCGTCGGCGGGCCTGAGATGCAATATACTGGCCTGGCATCAATCAAGACATCACCAACACTGTCCTCAATTGCCCAATGTGCCAACGGTTCCAGACAGCTCAGCCGAAAGAGACTTTGCAGCCGCATGAACTGGTGTCGTCCTCGTGGACCAAGGTTGGCATTGATTTCTTCCACGCAAAAGGCCGGGACTACGCCCTCATTGTGGATTATTTTTCTAATTATCCCGAGGTGGTCAGACTGCATAACCTCACATCAACAAACTGTCATCAGGGCGTGCAAAGAAACCTTTGCCCATCATGGCATTCCACTCACGGTCATGACTGATAATGGCCCGTGCTTCTTCAGTCCGGAGTGGATGGATTTTGCCCGACGGTACAATTTCACGCATGTCACCTCGAGCCCCCACTACCCCCAGTCAAATGGGAAAGCTGAAAAGGGGGTACACGTTGTCAAACGACTGTTGTGTAAAGCGGCTGATTCAGGTTCAGATTTTAACCTGGTGCTGCTAGCCTACAGGGCGACTCCCTTGTCCGCTGGCCTGTCCCCAGCACAGCTGCTAATGAACCGCACACTACGGACGACGGTGCCGGCTATCCACATCCCGGACCTGGACAATTTTCCAGTCCTGCAAAGAATGCGACTGTCTTGGGCCCAATGCAAGTCGGCGTATGATGCCCACGCCACAGATCTCCCTGCTCTCGTCCCTGCTGACTGAGTTCGTGTTCAGCTACCTGACGGTGGCTGGTCTGCCACAGCTGGGTGGTCAAGCAAGTGGCCCCCAGGTCATTTCTAGTTCACATGCATGATGGCCCTTTTCTTCGGTGTAATAGGCGGGCACTGCGGCTGCTTCCACGCTCGCTGCCTGAACGTGACGTCCCGCCTCGCCTGCTGATTCCTCAGGACACACCCTTACAAGAGGTCACCGATCTGCCGCTTCTTTTGCCACCCTCTACATTGGATGCAGCTCCGCCCATTCCAGTGCAGGCGGCCCCTGACCCTCCCTTGAGGCGGTCAACCAGAATTTGTCACCCGCCACAGAGACTGAATTTATAGACTGAATGTTTCATTGCCTTGTGCTTCGTTTACACGTCTGTACATATTGTTCTTTCTAATTTGTTGTATGCACTCTATCTGCATTAGACACCTTCCCATGTAAATACGTTCACGTATTTTGTATATAGTCAGGCTCCTAATCATGTAAATATGCTCACATACTTTGTACATAGTCAGGCACATACACATACTCACTATTTATTGATATATACACATTTTTTAAAAGGGGGGAGATGTCATAATATACACACAAGTATATGATGGTGCACAGACACGCATTGATTGACACACAGGATGACCAATGAACACACAGAACACAGCAGCCAATCACCAGACAGGACACGGCCACTATAAAGCCAGAGGGCACTAGTTTTCCCG
The DNA here is from genome assembly GCF_902713615.1 of Scyliorhinus canicula. NCBI lineage: Eukaryota > Metazoa > Chordata > Chondrichthyes > Carcharhiniformes > Scyliorhinidae > Scyliorhinus > Scyliorhinus canicula. The sequence continues at coordinate 125,214,592 of NC_052153.1, forward strand.
CTCTCTCGGGATGCAGCCTCTGAGACAGCCAGAGCCTGTGAGTAATAACTCGAACATCCACCATGTGGTAGTAAGATAGTCTGGTCAGGTTAGCCTCACGTCTCCAGTCAAATCAGCATAGTGTCAACCCACTGTTGTTTAATAGTTGGTAGTTCAATAAAATAGAGTTGCATTTCTCCAAGTGTTGGAAGCATGTCTCTCTCACTGCTATGTTAAACGCAGTCCTCGCAGACCCAGTATACCCAACACATCAAACTGGTGTTGTAAGACTTCTTACTGTGCTCACCCCAGTTCAACGTCGGCATTGCCACATCTTGATTTAAGATGGCTGCACGGCGCCGAGGACCCGGGTTCGATTCTGGTCCCGGGTCACTGTTCATGTGGAGTTTGCACATTCTCCCTGTGTCTGCATAGGTCTCACCCCCACAACCCAAAGATGTGCATTGGCCAAACTACATTGCCCCTTAATGGAAAAAAAATGAATTGGGTAGTTTAAATTATTATTTTTTTAAGTAATCGTTTAAGTTCTTCGCGCCCTTTCATCTCTTGATTTAAACTTATTTCTGAGATGTGAGGGGGACATTCCGTGCCCCCCATGGTGTGTTTCTTGGCAACAGGAGGTGGCCGGAGTTGACCGGCGGCGGAATCTTCTTCACTGAATCCAGCCCCTGTTGCCAGGAAACTCGCCGCAGTGGTTCACGTGAACGGCCAGAAACCATGCCCCACACCCCACCCCCCTTCAGTCTTTGTATCCTCTGTAGTGAAGACAGACACAAAATATGTGTTCAGTTAGTCTGCTGTTTCGTTATTTTCCATTATTAATTCCCCAGATTCACTCTCCAGAGGACCGCGCTCACTTTACTTATTCTTTTCCATTTAAACACCTGGGAAAGCTAATGCAATTCTCTTTAACGATGGTCCCATTGGCACGAAGCAGTTATAAGTAAATTCTTCCTTTTGATGGGAAGGAAAATTGCCCGAGTCACAATCAAGAAAAGTGCAAGAGGTATAATTGGATGCACTTAAATCATTGAATTTAGATGTAATCGTGTTCAAGGTCAAAAAATGCAGCAGGATTGAGAGTGTTCTTCCATTCTCTGATAAAAATTGACATTCCTACTTCCAACATTCATTACAACAGTGTGATTTAGGTAATTTTTCATTTTGATTGCTCAATGATGAAAGAAATATTCTTGCCAGTCCTAAAACAGCGTTAAACATATGGAAATATAAAGGCAACTGTTGCTACTACACAACTGATAGAATTGTTAGAATAAGTTGGACATCCGTTCTGTGGTTTGACAAATACACTGATATCAGCTGCTATTGAAAAACTTAATTTCAACCTGACCTGTTGATTGACCTGCGCAAAACATTTAGTCATAAAAATGAATGCTGACTTTCTGAAAAATGTGAGATTAAATTATAAGCTTCAACCTCAATAATATTTACAGCAAGAAGGTTATGATGAGGGGAAAAAAGGCATTTCAAAAACACAGACATGTTTAAAAATCACTTTTTCAGTATCTCATTGCGACAAAGTAATGATAAGGACAATGAGGGGGGGTCGGGGGGTGGGGGGTTGCCGCTACGACAATGACGGCGAAAAATCCCACAAGACCGCCGGAACAAAAATGTCTCCCTCACCTGCCCTTAAAAGAGATTACACTAACAGAAATTGCCATTGATGCTGTTTCGAGAATCCATTTTGGGCTAGATTCCCCGTTCCTGAGACTAAGTGTTGACACCAGTGCAGGATTCATGGAGTTCCACGACAGCAAAACTGGAGCCGCACCTGGACTGTTTCAGCGACCACACACACCATCCCAGCCAACAAGATGGCAGCGAGGACAGCAGCCCCAAGATTCAGCGAATCCGAGCTAGAGACCCTCCTGGATGCGGTGGAGGAGAGGAGGATGACCCTGTACCCCGGCCTGGGAAGGAGGCTGCCAGCCGCCACCATTCACCATGCCTGGGCACAGACGACAGAGGCGGTGTGAGCCACCAACAACACCATCCGGATCGGCCAGTAGTGAAGGAAGAAACTGCACGACCTCAGGGCAGCCATGGTAAGTAGGCAACACTATCCCTTCCCACACACCCATAAACCACCCCCCTGCTCCCCGGTGGGCAGCCGAACCCCCACCCTGCACCACATGCTGGCACCCATACTGGGCGGCATGGCTGGGTGCCCTGGCCACTGAAGCTACCCATCCCCTGGGCTGCATGTGTCGGACTGTCTGACGCTGATATTTCTGTTTTCCCCACATCCCAGGAGAAGGCAGTCCATATCCGCTGCGAGCAGGAGAAAACTGGAGGGGGACCCGTCACCATGGCTGAGCAGAAGGTCATGGATGGGGTTGGCGGCCCACACGGATGGGAGACCGCCAGTGTGGAGATCGGCCGTGGGCACGGAATTGAGACCCTGCTGACTTGCAGTTCCCCATGACACGTGCGTTGATATCCCCCCAACACCACCCTACATCACCCCGACCCTCACTCCCACACCACCCGCACCTCACACTACCCGCATCATCAACCTCACCCTCAACCCCACACTATCCTCCCCTCTCCATCTCCAGCCTGTGTTCTATTCATGCGTTAGGGATCAGGGGTTATGGGGCGAAGGCAGGAGAATGGGGATAAGAAAAATATCAGCCATGATTGAATGGCGGAGCAGACTCGATGGGCCGAGTGGCCTAATTCTGCTCCTATATTTTATGGTCTTATGGTCTTGTTTTGTGTCTTGCAGGACTTGTTGGAGATGGGGCAGGTCCATCTGGTGTCCCCAGACCCCAGCCAGTGCCATTGCCGGCGGCCCCCCATGAGCCCAACAGTGAAGAGAAGAGTAGTCTGAATGGGCAGCGTGAGATCCGAGGCGCAGGACACCCCGGAGCTTAAGTCCGAGGTTGACATGGATTTCCAGTCACACCTGTGCATCAGGGCCAAGGAGCATGGGATACTCTGATCACTTCCAAGTTCATCGACTAGTGGGGGGGTAAAGATTAGCCAGGGGCACAGACACCGCATCGCACCACCACACTGCCCTCTGACCTCTTCCCCCTTGGGTGTTCCTATCTCCACCTGATGTACCAGATCAACTGTGTGGTGCACAGCAGAGAGTGTCCCAGGAGCCTCTTCACTAAAGTGCCCAACCAAGGTGAATGTCTCTGGGATGCTGGGGGGTGTTGGAGACAGCTGTGACGGGAAATTCATGTCAACCTTGTGATGTCCGCCGGTGGGTGGTGACCGGTTTGGGGGGGGGGGGAGGGGGGTATGGTGGAGGGTTAGGTGCGGGGGGGGGGGGGGGGGCGATGTCATCCAAGCTGCCCATATCACTCTGCGTAGCCAGGGCTAAGGTCGACAGTCAGTGGGGTGTACAGCAAGATGGCTGCCTTGCAGCCATGGCAATGGCGGTCCATGCCTGGACACCGTCCCAGTCCCATTGGGGGTCACCCCGGCCACCCGGCCCATTTCCCCCTCCCCACCCCTAGCCCTGTCAGGGCTCCCCCACCCCGAGCCCTTTCAGGGCACCCCCCCCCCCCCCCCCCCCCCCCCCCCGCCCCTCCCCCACCGCCGCAGCCAGTCTGGCCAGTGTCTGACCCGGCAGCCCACAGCCAAGCCTTTCTCTGTCCAACCTCTTCCTCTCTCTCCCTCAGCAGCTATGACGTGTCATAATATACACATCAGTATATGATGGTGCAGAGACACACACTGACTGACACACTGCAAGACCAATCAACACACACAACACAGCAGCCAATCACCAGTTAGGGCACGGTCACTATAAAGCCAGAGGGCACTAGTTTTCCCGTTCATTCGGGATGCTGCCTCTGAGAAGGACAGAGCTCGCAGCTTGTAGCACAGATCTTCACCATGTGCTAACAGTTTAGACTGGTCAGGATAGGCATATGTCTTCAGTTAATCTAACATAGTGTCGACCCACAGTGCAAGTATGTTCAACAGTTCTTAGCTTAATAAAATAGAGTTGTACTATTACAAGTGTTGGTAGCCTGTCTATGTTACTGCTAAGGTAAACGCAGTCTCTACAGATCCAGAACACCCAACACATCATGGTAACAGTATATGATGTTAGAATTTATTAGACCTACCTGCAAGTGATCTGCCTTCGACCAGCAATCAGCCATCCTGCAATATTGACAGCGTCCACCCCCACCGCCGCTCCGCATCACTGGCAACCTCGGGGCCAACTGGAAAATCTTTAAACAACGATTCCAGCTTTACCTTGAAGCCACAGACCTGGAAGCTGCTTCAGACGCCAGGAGGATCGCTCTCTTCCTCTCCACGGCCGGGGACCACGCCATCCACATCTTCAACTCTCTCACCTTTGCTGATGGTGAAGACAAGTCAAAATTCAAGACGGTCCTCCTCAAATTTGACAGTCACTGCGACATCGAGGTAAATGAAAGTTTCGAGCGCTATGTCTTCCAACAGTGTTTACAGGGTAAGGATGAACCTTTTCAATCCTTTCTCACCCACCTTCGCATCCTTGCACAGTCCTGTAATTACGGGTCCACCATCCGACTCCATGATAGGCGACCAGATCATTTTCGGTGTACAGTTGGACCCCCTACGCCAGCAGCTCCTCAAGGTTAAACAGCTCACCCTTGCGATTGCCATCAAGTCCTGCGTTCTGCATGAACACGCCACTAACCGATACTCGCACATTCAAGCGGCTGAAACGGCATGGCAAGGTCCCCACGAGGCAGAACGGGTGCAAGCAATCAAGCAACTCCAGGGCCTCAGCCTGGATGAGGGTGGCCATTTTGCGCACTTTTTACGGCCTCCCGCACATGTGCGCACTGAACGAGGGAACGGCGACGCCGAAGATCGCACTGCGCAGGCGGCACCACATACGCCCGCACCGCGCATGCGTGGTGGTGCACCGAGCATGCGGCAACTGTGGCTCCAATCACTTAAAGCGGCAATGTCCTACAAAATCCTGATGCTGACTACAATGTGGCAAGCTTGGCCCCATACTGCTTTATGCCGGTCTACTCAACCTACTACCTCTCGTCGCTCCAACTAGCTACGCAGGGATGTCCGCGCCATCCAGCCCACAGTCACCGAGTCTGATTCTGACCTGATGCCGGACCGTGACACCGAGGTCCCTACAGCACCATTTTGGGTGGGCATCATTCCAAACACAAGATGCCCCCGAAGACAAAAGTCAAGCCTCTCCCGATATTCAGCATTGATCCGGACGGCGAATGGTGTGCCACCCTCACGGTCAACCAATCCCAAATCCGATTCCACCTGGACACCGGCGCTTCAGCCAATCTCATTGCGTGGTCTGACCTGAAAGCCTCCGTGTCAAGCCTACCATCCTGCCATCAGCCTGCCAGCTATTGGACTATAATGGTAATGCCATTGCTGCCAGTGGCTCTTGCCAGCTTGAAGTGGTGCACCGGTCACTAAAGGCTAACCTGCCGTTTGAAATAGTGGGATCCTCCAAAGCCTCCCTACTTGGTGCGCAAGCATGCAAATTCCTGAACCTTGTCCAAAGGGTTCACTCCCTGTCACCTGCTGACGCGTCTGCCTCTCAGGACACTGACTTTAGGATGCAGCTGGACGCCATCATCAACCAATACCACTGTGTATTCAAGGGCGTAGGCACACTCCCATACACTTATAAGATCTTGTTGAAACCAAATGCCATGCCTGTGGTGCACGCACCTTGCAGGGTCCCAACACCCCTTAAGGACCGCCTCAAGCAGCAGCTGCAGGACCTCCAGGACCAGGGAGTAATTTCAAAACCGACTGACTGGTTCAGCTCCATGGTGTGCGTGAAAAAACCTTCCGGCGAATTGCGAATATGTATTGGTCCCAAGGACCTCAACCGCAATATTATGAGAGAGCACTATCCCATTCCAAAGTGTGAAGATCTCACCTGTGAGATGGCTCGCGCCAAATTCTTCAACAAGCTAGACGCATCCAAGGGGTGTTAGAATTTAAAGTTAAATAGCAACTTCCTGCAGCTAGTCTTTTTCCGTTGTTCAGTCTGAAGTGTCGCTCTTAGAGAAATCAGATCACTTCATTGGAAATCTCATCCATACCTTCCAGCACTAGGTGCTAAACATTTTATTTAAACATGTCAGTGAAAAACGATCTCATAACAGGAGGCAAAGGCTGCTCATCCAGACCCAGAATTACAGGACCCACATTATCAACCTATTTTTCTTTACATTTGTTTTCCATTTTAAAATGTATTACAAACATTTCATAAGAGTTCATTTCTCAGATATTTTATTTTATTCTTTCCCTCAAGTTCTATTTCATGCCTGGTGCACTGATCTAGGGAGTTCTCAGTGATTCTGAATAGGTTTATATCGCTCATACTATAGAGCTGAAATAATGTTTTATCATTTACATGCCTCAGATATTTTGATGTGACGGATGTGTCATAATGTTACTCAGGCTGGTAGCTTTTAACAGCATGTTTACCATATTTGAAACAATCCATTGCTTTTTACTTTTGTCCTTTTTGTCAGAATTTGATGTGTTTTATCCTTTTTTGCTTTCTCTTCCTAATTAGTTGACTGATTAGCCATGACTTGTAATCCAACCTAATGAAATGGCAAATTAATTTTACGTATAATGGTCATCAACCAGAAAGGTTGATGGACTTGTCTAAGAATGATACTGACTGAATTTGAACAAACATCTAGAATTTTATTTCAGGAATACATGCCCTTGCTTTAAGAGGGGTGGTAAGTGCAAGCCTTGTTTTTATATATACCAGGCCTGACTTACACTTCAACGGAGAATCAATGATGTCAAACCCGTGGGAAGGCGAAGGCTGTGCATGACTGGAGCGTCAGCCGTATCCATGAGGAGCATAAGTGTACCAGGCAGTACAACTTTTCCTGTGTGCCAAAATCTGTGGCAGTTGGCGATGCTGTGACAAACGTAGCTGGTTCCTGACATACAGGGCACCATTTGAGGCAGCCACATAACAGTTTGGTTGGGGGCGGGGGAATGGCTGTAGACCACTGCCAGTTTGTCACAGCTAGGTGTGGTTTGCATTCTGACTGGAGAGTCAGGAACAGCTCCAGTGTGTAGAGCCTGTGGGCATTGTGGTCATAGTATCTTTTCCCTCTTTGTCACCATTTCATGAGGGCAGCACGATGGCACAGTGGTTAGCACTGCTGCCAGGGACCAAAGTTTGATTCCAGCTTTGGGTGACTGTGTGTAGTTTGCACTTTCACCCCGTGTCTGAGTGGGTTTCCTCCAGGTGCTCCGGTTTCCTCCTATCGTCAAAACATATGCAGGTTAGGTGGATTGACAATGCTAAATTGCCCCTTAGTGTCCACAAGGTTACCTGAGGTTATGAGGATAGGGTGGGGAGTGAGCCTGGATAGGCTGTACTTTCAGAGGATTGGTGCTTACTCAATGGAACAAATAGCCTCCTTCTCCACTGTAGGGATTCTATGAGAGCTCCCTCATGTTCATTTTCACTTTGGGTTGCGCGACAGGTATAATGGTTCTCATGCACCTGGAGAACATTCTCTTGCTGGTGAAGGCGGAAAATTAGTTTGGAATTTTCATCTCATCACTTTCATGGTAGGCCAATGGCAGGTTGGGTGTCCCACTGATCCATTTTGGAAATGCCAGTTTATACATCACCATGTCATGAATACTCATAAAAAACGCTACTTGCTGGAATTATGTCCCCTCTGTGCTATGTCAGTGGGAAATTAGACCAGTCTGATTGTCGTTTGGTTAATAAGTGGCATGCAGCTGTCAGCCTTTATTTCACTCATGACTGCGAGGAGAGTGTCACGTGAAAGATTTTTCTGCAACACTGCTGCTCCAGGCTCTCACCAATGGATATGAGAGGCTACAATGGTGGAAGTGCGAGGTTGCTTTGCTCACTGGCTTCTTCCATTCTCCGGGAGAGTGTCTTCTGCGGGGCTCAAGCAAGGAGCCTGGATAGAGAGCTGCATAGCGCCAGGTAGTGGAAGTGGTGGTGGGGTGTGGTGGTGGTGGAATGACGATGGAGCTATGTGTTGTGGTTGGAGGTTGAGGCAGGGGGCGGCAAGGAGGAAGGACGCACTGGTAGGAATGGACAATAGTGGGGTTCTGGGGAAAGGGTTGGAGAGAAAATGGCAGGTAGATAGGAACCCAAGGGTGGGGAAGTTGGAACCCGGCATGGAAGTTGATGGGGATCAGACTGCATGGGAGGGGATAAATGAATAATCCTGAATACAAGGGGAAGGGGGCGTGGTTGTTTTAGTGTAGCACAAGCAGAATGGGTTGCACAGAGACTCATAGAAGTGGGGGAGTGGAACGGTTTGCACATGAGGAACAGCTTAAACAAGGCTCATGGGGGTTAAGTTTTTGGAGACTGATGTTATCAGTTAAGAAGGAATGGGAAAGCTTATTGAAAGACATTCATAGGGCAGGGAGACTAAGGATTGTCCGATTGCTGACGCCGAAATCGCGTTTGGCGATTGGCCGGAGAATCCACTTTTACGCTGAAAATCGGGGTCATAGGAACATCAACAGTGATGGGTTCAGGGGCCGGGCTGGAGTGTCCACTATGTGACCACCCAGGGTTACTGGGGGAGGCTGGAGAATAACCGGAGGGAGCTGTACCTATACATCATGAGGTTTCACGAAGATTGGAGGTACCCGATCAATGGCGGTTTGATGTTGGTCAGAAAATAAAAATGCAGTACAATCATCTTGAAAGCCCAAAGTTGTTTCACAGTTTAAAATCATAACTGGAAAATAATCTTCATCGGAGGGGTCTGAGGTAGTGTGAGAGGAGCCCAGGGGTGCACTCTGGAGCCCAGACTGGGGACAACCTCAATCTGCGTACAGCGAGACCACTGAGACAGAGCCAGAACTGAGAGAAACGTGGAAGACTTCCTTCAGAAGTGCAATTGGAGACCCTGCCTTTTGGTGCACGTTAACGAGAGACTACAGGAGTCAGTGGCTTCACAGGACAGTTGTTCCATTTGACCTTTAACGGAGAGGTGAAAATAGAAAATTCCAGCAACTGTTAAGGAAGCGTAGTTGCCGCATATCTACCAATTCATCAATGTAAACCTCTAATGTGCTTTCACCAATTGGGATGGATAATGGGTCAAAGGGCATCAGCCATTGCTGAAGTACAAGTTGAGCTTGATCAGCAGAAAAGCTCAGAGATTTCAGGAGTGCCTTTGGTAAGGTGACACATGTTATGAGTGTGCCCAAGCTCTGTGAGATAGGGATGTCAAAGATGTAGAGATATTCCCTCACAGCGCCAGGGACTTGGGTTCAAATCTGGCCTTGGGTGACTGTCTTTGTAGAGTTTTCACGTTCTCCCCGTGTCTGTATGGATTTCCTCCAGGTGCTCCGGTTTCCTCCCACAGTCCAAAGATGTGCAGGTTAGATGGATTGTCATGCTAAATTGCCCCTTAGTGTCCAAAGATGTGCAGGCTAGGTGGAGTTATGAGGTTATAGTGATCAGATGGAGGAGTGAGGTCTAAGTAAGGTGCCCTTTCAGAGGATCAATGCAGACTTGAATGGCCTCCTTCTGTACTGTAGGGATTCTTTATGATGGTTGACATTGTGGTCAGCTAGATATTTGAGTGTGCTCTTCAGCTACAAGGCTTTATCAATGAAAAGAGAGTAACACAGACACATCTTTCTGTTTGTGAGTGCCAAGTTTACTACATTCATTAATCTGTTGCAGCTATCTGTTCCAGGGAGTTAGAGGATTAGAAAATAGAGCCTGTGCTCAATGCTGCCTTCTTAATGGTAGTGATTCGATTGAGGAGGAGAAGGACCCGATGCCCCTAATGCAGCTTCAGGATGAGTCTCAGCCTATGGTCCAGGGGAGCCACAGGAGGAGCCAGAGGATTTGGAGGTTAGTCCCGTTCCATGGAGGTGACCCGCGCAACCAAGTGTCTACCGAAGATGACTTTCTTATCTGGAGATGAGTAAGAGACAGCACCACTCACCTCTGCTTATTTCAAGAGATGTGGTGGCTCATATCTGCCACATTCTGCAGGAGGATCTAATGTCCCATAGACTGTGAGGACATCCCCTGCCAGTGCCCCTGAAAGTCACCCCACACTCCATTATTTTACCTGCAATTCATTCCAGGGACCAACAGGTATCTCACAATCCTCAGCACATAAATGTATCAAGGGAGTGACGTATGATCTCTAAATATTATAATGTGAACTTCATACTCAATGCTAATTTTCTGGAGTTTGCAACGATCTCAGACTTCTCTATAATTCAGGGTGAAATCTATTGCACACATGTGGCTTTGAGGGCTCCATGGCAGTAGTCCCTGATGTTCATTAACAGGAAAGGGTTCCACTCCATCAATGTTCAACTGGTGTGCAATCATCAGAAGCACATCATGCATATTTGTACCAGGAAGGGGATGACCTATTAGTCCTGAGTCATTTCTATGAACCTCAAATATTCAAAGGGCCTTTACGATTACCAGCATGGTTGCTTGGGGATAAGGTGTACCTGGACAGATGATGGCTCATGACCCCACACATCATCTTTTGGGTCACTTGAATGAGAGAAAAATGGTGGCACATATGTCTGCACATTCCATTATCGAGCAGATCATTGACATCCTGAAGATGGGCTTTCAATGTTTGGACCGCTCAGGTGAGGCTCTGCAGCTCTCTCCATCGAGGGTATGCCCACACAATCTTAGCCTGTTACACTCTTAACAACCCAAACCTTCAAAGAGGGGATCCCTTGTCAGAGGGAGAAACGGAGGAGGCTGAGAACTCCTCAGACAATTAAGTGCAGGGAGGGTACGAACCTGAAGAGGGAGATGAGAATCAGCTTCCAGTAAAAGTGCCATCAAAGAAGCATGAGGTAGTAGATATACAGATACGACTGATTGCCACAAGATTCCAGGAGGAGTAAGGTGCAGGCAAGAGATGTGGCCACATTCCTGTTGCCCGCCAGTGCCATGCCAGTACACCGAAACACCATTACAAACAGTAACATCAAGTGGAAATTCAGCATTCAGACTTGCACCTTCAACCTTCATGGTTCACTAGGCCCTAATCTTTGGAAAGGTCAGCGGTGAACCCTGTATCCGTGTGTCCTGGGAAGAGAAAGTCAGAACAGCAGCATAAATTCCATATCAAAGGACTTGATGTAGACGTTGCCACCTTAATGAGAACATTTTAGTGGACTCTGAGGTATATTCACAGTTGGAGATGCCATTATGGCTGCTGGGCTTGTCCTTTGGCACTACCTATGAAAACAGCCATCTCATTTTGAGAAACAATTACAGCTGACCCTCCAAGATTATTGAGGAGGCCTAACCTGGTGCTGCCTTGTAAAGTTGCTAAAGCATTTTGCATACATCGCCAACAAAATTTTTGACACATCGCCCTGAATCACCTACACATCACAAGAATGTGAAACTCACAAAGATAGACAAATATTGAGTGTGAACATGGCTCACATTCACAATAATAGAGCTCATAGATGGAAGTGCTTGGCACTTTCAAAAGGTGAGACCATTCTCAAATAGAGGAAATGCATTTATATGTGTGATATATACAGTAATTTAAAGCATGACCAAGAAGTGATGTCAATATTTCTTAATGTTTCAAAGTCTACCGCTACATCTAAGTACATCCAGGACATCGCTGAGGAGACATCAGAGGGAACGCAATGAACACGTCCATTCTTCACTCTAGTCTGTTGACTACCTTCCGCAAATCTGCCTGATGTTAGCTGTCTGTTGTTGCATCTCCAGCATATTTGACAGCCATTTCCAGGGGCGTATCATCTAATTCGGACTCAGCCGAGGTCTAATCTCCAGCAGTCCTCTGAGTACCAAAGACCTGGGCTGCCGTGACCTCTGACTGCTGTGGAGCCATGTTGGTGAGGTCTTCCCCAGAATGTGACTCCAAGCATACTCAATAACTGTGACCTACTGTGGGGTGTGTGTCTCTGAGCTGGTGGACGGTGCAGTTGAATGCAGGGATGAGTCTTCTTCCATTGGCTCTTCAGCCTCCTCCTCTGAGGGGACCTGAGGGTTGTGGCTTATTTTGGCTCTGGTGGCCCATCTGGTTCCACTGGTGTGTCTAAGAGAGTGAAAATCGATTTGGTTCATAAGAAGGCAGAATACAACATTACATTTCGCTCACCGAGAATGTCAGAATGTGATCATCTCATGAAGGGGTCATCTGTACCAGCTAGCTGAGAGAGGCTGATCTCATTTTCCCCACAAGAGCAATCTCTGTCCTCACCCAACAACTTGGCAGCATCCTCCTCAAATATGGTCAGCCCCCACATGTCAGTCCTGCCTGCTCCAGTCTGGGATCTCTCCATCTTGCTGTGGGCAAGCTTGGCCTGCATGAAGGTAAATGCAATTGAACGTGGTGAGAAGAGATAGAGCAGAGCTTGGGAAGTATTCATGCCTGCTGTGTATGCTGAGTCCACTCCAGTAAGGGATGAGGATGGAGTTTGTGCAGCATGATAGAAAAAATGCTGGTGATGTTAAAGCATCTGTGAGACCATCGTGTTGATGCCTTCCCCACTAATATTGTGTGAGATCCCTGAGCAGTGTAACCTTTTGAATGCATGCTACGAAAATGAGAGTGTGAAACTGAAGTGAGATAGAACATAGAACAGTACAGCACAGAACAGGCCCTTCGGCCCTCGATGTTGTGCCGAGCAATGATCACCCTATCCAAACCCACGTATCCACCCTATACCCGTAACCCCCTTAACCTTACTTTTTTAGGACACTACGGGCAATTTAGCATGGCCAATCCACCTAACCCGCACATCTTTGGACTGTGGGAGGAAACCAGAGCACCCGGAGGAAACCCACGCATACACGGGGAGGACGTGCAGACTCCACACAGACAGTGACCCAGCCGGGAATCGAACCTGGGACCCTGGAGCTGTAAAGCATTTATGCTAACCACCATGCTACCGTGCTGCCCCCTTTGTCTTTGAAGATGAAGGTTGACTTACACTGAACAAGCGGATGAGATCATTCATCCTTTTCGTACACATTTCTCAGTCAAAGGACCGACCAGCTGACCTCCTTGTAATCATTTTCCTGGCCAGCGAGGTAAGACTGGGGGCCTCCTAGAGCCATCCCTTGGGTGGTGGACATTCCAATGCTGACAGAGGCCACGGGTGAAGGACTAAAGTGAGTCATTGCTGAACCTCAGTGAAGCTTTCTTCTTGGGTTTCTTCTTGAATGCAGCAATATCGAGATGTCTTCTCCACAAAGTTGGACGAGAGTGAGCGATTGTGTCTGTACAGTGTTATGGCATCCTGGGCTAGTGCACAGTCAATTCCAGACCCCTTGACTCAGAGTCGCAACACAATTGAATTGACCAATAATTATTAGAAAAATACGCAAAGTCTTTGGCCCTTGGCTGCCCAATAATTACAGTCAACAGGTTTTGTAAATTTAACACAATTACTTTTTATTTATAACAAGAGCTACAATGAAATATGCAGCAAATGCAACTGGTGAGCTATGTTCTAATTCCTATTCCCCCACTTTAACTTTCTCCCGCCCTCTACACACACACAAGACAAACAAACAAAGAGGGGAGGAGAGGGCTGAAAATAATAAATAAAAGGAAGAGTCTTTGTTCCAGATGGTTGTCTTTAAGCACACCTTCCTTCAAAATAAGCTATCAGATTCAGGTTGTTGTTTGCAGCCTGTAATGGTTTTCACTGTAGACTCATTCAGGTCTTTGCAGTTTTTGAAATACAGCTAATTTCTGAAGAGAGGGAGCGAGAGGGAGAGAAGAGCAGGTCCTTTCCCTGAGTGCCCAGGATTCAAACTGAGCTCCTTGGGTCTCTGAGAATCATTCCACTTGAGTCGGACCCAATCGCCACCTGTTGCTGGGCAGAATACAGTCTTTTGGTTAATTTATTTGCCACATGCCGACCAATCGAACCGAGTCCCACCATATCTCTCGGGTGCCGGGAAGTCTGGGTCTTGCTGTCCAAAGCTAGCAGCACCATAGACTATGTTGCAAATTCTGTAATTCCTCCTTCTCTCTGCTGCTTGACTTAAAGATGCATGTCCATTAAGCATCCATGGATCAAAATGATAAGAGCAAAAATAAATAATGGAATCAGCAAGGAAAACCCTTACAACAACTGACCTTTCAATATGGCTGGCTGACATTGCAGGAGCTCGGGACTGATTTCACGCTCAGAAGGTCATTAAATATGCAAAGCCAAGTCGCTCTCTGAATCACATTGCGGATGGGGAACTGATTTGTCTGCTCCATCATTACCTAAATGCATCAAAGTTCAGGTATGTGCGCTGCACCCACCACTCGGCCACCGCACGTAGTCTCAGAAATTCCACCCTTTGTTTCTGACTTTTTTTGATCCATTTATATTTCTTGCAATGTGAATCCCCAGCGATTTAGCTTTTATTGGTTCACTTAGATAATTTTGTGATTATTTGTCTGTACTGATTGGTCTTTGAATTTCATGGGTCTGCTAGCTGGGAAAGAAAAACCTAGATTTTCATTACTTGATCAATTTGAAGGACTAAGGTGAAGGAGCAATTCTTTCAGGATCATTAAAATTCAAGCAGCTGATCAAGTGATCTCAGAAGTATAAGCACGCAAGTGGAAATGGAGTCATTTAGAAGCTCCTGCTCTATGTCTTGCATAGAAAATTGTCTTGACAATTTAGAAGGATAAAATGATCTTTTTTATCATTACGTCCACAGAATTGAAGATTATCTGGAGTCATATGCACGGAATCACTAAGATGACGGTGAACGTCAAACAGCACCCCGACTTCTTAAAATCATCTATTTTATAGTTATCTGTTAGTGGAGTCTGTAACATAAAAAAAAAAGTCAGTTTATATTGCTCCAGTTCATTTTGTGTTATATTCCCATTTCCTAAAACGCTCAGGAGCTTACTGAGGTCTAATGATAATTTATTTTACTTTACAATTTTTATTGAAATCTAACAAGGAAAAAAATAATGCTTCATTCTTAAAACAACAACTTGATCTCAGCTAAGGGCAGCTGCAAACATGAAACAATCAACGGAGCAAATTTTTTTGAAACAGTAAGGTTGTAATTGTCTTTAATGTTGACATTGTTAATGTTCAAGTATAATGTTAGAATGTGCTACTATTACTGATGGCTTTTAGTGATGTAAAAGTTAACATGATTACTTCTTTAATATTAACATGATTGTGTTAGCTTTTGATTGATTTTGCTATTTTATAGAGTACATTGCCTTCTAAGTAGTGCAAAGTGTCATAATATTAATGTTAGCATTCACTTTATGACAAGTCAAAATAATGTTAAAATGGATAATTTTTTTATTTGAGCATAATCACCTTGAAATCCACATAATTTGGCCTGGAGTCGATCCCGAAATGATGACCACACCTACCCTACACACATTTTCTAGGTTTTTGGGGAGGCACTTTATTTGCATGGGGTAGATAGATGCAACTGTAGTTGCATGTCATGTTCCCACCTGCCCCATACAGCCAGCCAACTTCTGGTGGCAAGTTACGCAGACCTCATGCAAACTAGTATGAGCCCTTATTAGGCTATCTTCAGGAGTTCAGGCTGCCTTCCAGGCCTGGAACTCCCAACCCACCCTTCCCTGCTCAGAACTGGAGTCCATTGTCACCCATATGAAGGCCAGTATGCATCAGCTCACTCAGTATTGTGCTTTCTAGTACTGTACTGGATCCTAAATTAGCTAAGGATTTGATTTGATTCATTATTGTCACATGTATTAGTATACAGTGAAAAGTATTGTTTCTTGCATGCTATACAAACAATGCATACCGTACATAGGGAAGGAAGGAGAGACTGCAGAATATAATGTTACAGTTAGATAGGGTGTAGGGAAAAATCAACTTAACACAAGGTAGATCCATTCAAACATCTGATGGCAGCAGGGAAGAAGATGTTCTTGAGTCAGTTAGTACATGACGTCAAACTTTTGTATCTTCTCCCTGATGGAAGAAGGTGGAAGAGAGTATGTCCGGGGTACGTGGAGTCCTGAATTATGCTGGTTGCCCTTTCGAGGCAGCGGGAATTGTAGACAGAGTCAATGGATGGGAGGCTAGTTTGCGTGATGGATTGGGCTACATTCACGACCTTTTGTAGTTTCCTGCGGTCTTGGGCAGAGCAGGCTCCATACCAAGCTGTGATACAACCAGAAAAAATGCTTTCTATGGTGCATTTCTAAAAGTTGGTGAGAGTCATAGCTGACATGCCAAATTTCCTTAGTCTTCTGAGAAAGTAGTTGGTGGGCTTTCTAAACTATAGTGTCGGGATGGGGGGACTGGGACAGGTTGTTGGTGATATGGACACCTAAAAATCTGAAGCTCTCGACCCTTTCTACTTCGTTCCCATTTATGTAGACAGGGGCATGTTCTCCACTACGCTTCCTGAAATCCAATACAATCTCCTTTGTTTTGTTGACATTGAGGGAGAGATTATTGTCGTTGCACCAGTTCACCAGATTCTTTATCTCATTCTTGTACTCTGTCTCGTCATTGTTTGAGATCCGACCCAATATGGTGGTGTCATCAGCAAATTTGAAAATTGAGTTAGAGGGGAATTTGCTTGCACACAGCCATAGGTGTATATATAATGTATATAAGGAGATGACGACCTCCAGTTATTGGAGGCTGTGCACTTGTTTAGAGCCTCCAGAAGTGCATGGAGTTTCTGTCTTTCACAAGGCAGGCAGGTGAATCTCAGAAACAGCAGAGACTTGGCGCGTGCCAATTTGATTGGTTCCTCTGGTGTCCCAGTGGAACTATGTGAGAAGACTAGCTGATCTCCCCCCCCCCCCCCCCCCCCCCCCCCCCCCCCCCCCCACCCCCTGCCCACCGTCTATAGTGTTTCCATGTCCTCTCAGACATTCAGGCATCTGCACTGCCCGTCAATTTTTATGTTCCTACCAATATGGTGGGGGGAGGTGAGGCACTGCCAACTTTCAATACCATATATCATAACTAGTAACATTTATCACGCAAAAATGATCTGATTGCCATGGCCCAAATTCACCGACACTGGGAACTTGAACAATAAAACACAGGATCGAATTATGCATGCAAATTAACCAAGATGTGTCTCTTTTATATGCAGTAAGAAGTCTTACAACAACAGGTTAAAGTCCAACAGGTTTGTTTCGAGTCACTAGCTTTCGGAGTGCAGCTCCTTCATCAGGTTATAATAATCAGGATTCACCTTATGAAGGAGCTCCGAAAGCTGATGATTCAAAACAAACCTGTTGGACTTTAACCTGGTGTTGTAAGACTTCTTACCAGCCTTTATACACATGCAGCATCTGCCGATAACACAGGAAGATAATTCATCCAATGGTGGAGTACCGGGAATGTTTGTAGAATATTGGATCATGCTTTAATGTTTTCCCTAAATGTTCCAGGCAAATACAGTTACAATATATATGAATGCTTTCTAGTCTGTTGATCTTAGAAATTACCTCAAGTGGAGTGGCATGATAGTCACGTTTTTTTCTACTTTTTCTTGATGCTAAATCCAACATACTGTGGGCGGGTTGATCCAAAGCTAAACAAGCAATTGTAAATCCTAAATTGCATAACAAAAGGCTAATCTTGGTTAAAACTGTCTCAGCAGCAATGCAATTTAAAAGCTTCCTTCACACCTCCACTAACCAGGTTTGATTTCCAGGAGTGGCTGGAAATGTCATACCATCTGTTTCAGAAAGCAGTAAATGGGCCTCCTGCTGGCTGAACAGAGATTTTGTTTTGCCACTGGACTTGCCAAGGACAATTTGCACCACAGGCTGCTTTTACTGTCTACGTGCACGTTTTAACCTCTCAGCCAAGTAATGGTGTACAGGCCGTCATTAATGCACAATTAATGTAGGATGAGAATGAAAAAGAGGGAAAACAAACATGAAAATTTAAAAAAACCATCCAAAGATATCGCGATTCTCCGCAAATGCAGAGAGTCGTGAAGGCTGCTGTGAAACCGGCCGTGTTTCACGGCAGCCTCCGCGCCCCCTCCTGGGACCCGATTCTGCTCCCTGGTCGGGGCTAGCAGCGGGGCCCCGTGAACCACGGCATCGCAGGCTTAGCGAACTTCGCTAAGCCCGCGCGCCAAGGGTAACGTTGGCTGACGCGCACGATGACATCAGCCGCGCATGCGCGGATTGGACGGCTCCAACCCGCGCATGCGCGGATGACATCATCACGCATATGCGTGAAACCCGCGCATGCGCGGGCCGTTATGCCCCTCAGCCGCCCCGCGGACTGATCCAGTGGGGCGGCGGAAGAACAAAGAGTGCGCAGGGTTCGGACCCACTGCCCGCAATTGGTGCCCACCGATTGCGGGCCCCTGCCACTCTTGGCACGGCCATGGTGCGGCCGTGCCAATCGGTGTCATGGTTCTCGAGAATGGCACTTTGCGGCCGTTTACACGAACGGTGAGAGCAGGTGTGTTGGAGTTCGTGAAAACAGCCGTAAAGGCCTGGGAACTCGGCCCATCGGATAGGGGAGAATCGCTGTGCTCGCCGTAGAAAAACGGCGAGCAGCGATTCGTGTCGTGGGGCGGCCGTGGGGGGGGGGGGGGGGGGGGGGAGAATAGCGGGAGGTGAGGAAAAATGTCGGGAAGGCCCTCCCGCTATTCTCCGACCCGTCGTGGGGGGCGGAGAATCGCGCCCTATAAAGTAAATCCTTAACAACTTTGTAAAACTCTGACAATCATCAGAAACTAAAACCTGATTAATACTTTGGGGCCAACTTTTATCCACAAGTTCCCATAAACTGTGATACACAGTGGGCGGGATTCTCCGACCCCCCCGCCGGGTCGGAGAATCGCCGGGGGGGCAGCGTGAATCCCGCCCCCACCGGCCACCGAATTCTCCATCACCGGAGATTTGGCGGGGACGGGAATCGCGCCGCGCCGGTCAGTGGCCGGTCGGTGGCCACTCGCAGCGGCCCCCCGGCAATTCTCCAACCCGCGATGGACCGAAGTCCCGCTGGTTCTATGCCAGTCCCACTGGCATAGATTAGGTCCCTTACCGGCGGGACCTGGTGGCGCGGGTCGTCTCCGGGGTCCTGGGGGGTGGGGAGGTGGGGGGGGGGGCGGGGTGATCTGGCCCCGGGAGGTGCCCCCACGGTGGCCTGGCCCACGATCGGGGCCCACCGATCCGCGGGTGGGCCTGTGCCATGGGGGCACCCTTTTCCTCGGCCGTGTCAGCCTCCGCAATGGCAAACGCATAGGTGAACCCCCTGTGCATGCGCGGGGATGACATCTGCAGCCGTTGACGCTCCCGTGCATGAGCGGACTCGCACCGGCTGGCGGAGTCCCTTCGGCCACGGCTGGCATGGCGCCAAAGGCCTTCCACACCAGCCAGCCTAGCCCCTGAAGGTGTGCAGGATTCCGCACCTTTGGGGCGGGCCGACGCCAGAGTGGTTTATGCCACTCCGCCCCGCTGGGTACGGGAGAATCCGGCCCAGTGATTAGGAACTGAGGTGCATGCTATGTTGAACAAGGGAGACATAACACATATTATTACCAGGAGATGCGGATGTAGGAAGCTCTTGCCTGGAACTTTATTATAATAGTTAAATAGAATAGGCATGAGGTAATAGCACCTCCTGTATCTTATATGTCAGTTCCATGCCACTAAATCATTGTGAAATTAAAAGGCATCGGAAGTTGTTCGGCACCAAGCTACCTACCGAAGCAAGTAACATAGGGCAAAACATAGAAAATTGGAGGAGGCTATTCATCCCTTCACGCCTGCTCCGCAATTCAACATGATCGTGGTGATCTTCTATCTCAACACCATGCCCCCACTCTCTCCCCACTGCCCCATGATGCCTTGCAAGTTTGGAATCCATCTATTTCCTTCTTAAATATATTCAGTGATTTGGCCACCAAAGCATTCTGTGGTAGAGAATTCCACAGGTTCACCATCCTCCGAGTGAAGAGGTTTCTCCTCATCTCAGTCCTAAATGGCCTTCCCCGTATCTTGAGACTGTGTCCCCTTGTTCTAGATCCCCCAACCAGGGGAACATCAGCCCTGCATCAAGTCAATCCAACGCCGTCAGTATTTTACATGTTTCAATTAAATCTCTTCTCATTTTTCTGCATCCAGTGAATACAGGCCTGGTCAACCCAATCTCTGCTGACAACCCTGCCATTCCAGGACTCAGAAGATTCATTCATATACTCACTTTTATGGCAGCTGTTGATTATTGTCACTCTTTTGGTGGTTGTTTTTTTGCTGGCATTTAATTTTTCACAAACCTTTGTGCCAGTTGGTATATTGTTTCCTTTTTGCTGCTAAATCTATTAAAGCTATCAGTAAATTTTCCAATGGGAATTTGCCCCCTCTTTCACATCTCAAAGAAGAGGAGGACCAACAGATGGCAGCATTCCTGCAACTTGCTTAGTATGCACCTCATGGTACCAAGGTTTCTGCACCTACAGCTAGAAGTGAACATGCCTTGTGGTGGTATGTGATTGGTGCATGTAGACTCCAACTCCAAAGACAATGGCCAGGATTTTATAGCCCCGTCGAGACGGGACATGCTGAGGGAGATTCGGTGGCCAAATAACATTTGGCAGGACGGACAATCCCAGTGGTGGGCGGGGCTGGATAATCCTGCCCAATTTTATATTTTTATATTATTCCAAAGTGATTTAGGAACTCTGCGCATGTTTTCTGACTCAGATACCGGTGGACATTGTTGCAGGAGGGACATGAAAATTTGGAGAACTGCTAAACGTCCCATCTGCGATGATGCCTGCCTCTGTCAGGACCCGAAAGTCCCAGCCTATCATGCGTATGTGTACATGTATATCCAGAGCACCACATCAATCACTACCACCCGATTGTCAGAATGCCAAAGCAAAAATGTATTGTTCCATAATACATGGTAAGATGTGAGAAATACATTCAATGTCAAATCCGCTATCTGTGTAAAATATTGTGGTTGTGTGGTGGCTCGAGGCAATATCAAGTAGATGGTCGTAATGAAGAGCAAAGTGCTAATTGGCAATTAACAAGGGTAACTTACATACAGGTGTAGTCTCTGATGTAGATGTTAACACACTGGCTCCTGTATTCACTCTGACAAGAACCCCGCTCGCTGGGACATACACTGATCCCTCATTGGCAGGGGTTCACCTGCTCCCACACACGATATGCCACAAACCAGACACATGGACTGTGAGGGCATGCCTTTTAAAGAGGCCGTGCTGCCCATAATGCTCTCCCCGGTGCCCGCCCCCTGCCTCCGCTCAGTCCGCAGCCGCCACGCGAACTTCCCGAACGGCAACAAGTGATTAGAACCATGCCGTCGGGAACTCGGCCTTTTGGGAGTGGAGGATTGCTGGGTAGGCCTGTGGCAATGGCCGCCCAGCCACACGGAGTACTCCGCGAACACGGCGATTCTTGGGGCCCGGAGAATCACCAGGCCAGCGGCGGGACCGATTCCGGCGTGAAAATGGATTTTTAATTTTTTTTTAAATTTAGATTACCCAATTATTTTTTCCAATTAAGGGCCAATTTAGCGTGGCCAATCCACCTACTCTGCACATTTTTGGGTTGTGGGGGCGAAACCCACGCAGACACGGGGAGAATGTGCAAACTCCACACGGACAGTGACCCAGAGCCGGGATCGAACCTGGGACCTCAGCGTCGTGAGGCAGCTATGCTAACCACTAGGCCACCGTGCTGCCCGAAGATGGATTCTTCACCCTTGCGCTAAACCCAATTTTGTCGCGGGGCTGCGGAGAATCCAGCCCATAAATTTTAAATGGGTCAAATTGAATGTATGCAAATTTTAAATGTCCATCATTTTAAAAAGTCTGTAGCAGTCTCTTGACTGATTTTGCTGTTTCACCACCTTCGATGTGTAGGGTCTTCTTTATCCTGAGCTTGTGCTGTTTAAATGTATTATCGACTTGTGCTGCCAGCGCAACCTCCCGATTCGATTTTGAAGGAAGTGGCTCTGTTTTATTTGGCTTCAGGAATTTCCTTGCTGTACCAGGCCTCAACGTTGTGCTGTTCAATATCGGCCAGTGTCCATTTGCTGCAAGGGCAGTTGAATTTCAAAGAGGGTACATAAGAGCTGTGCATCCCGCAACCAGCAGAATTAGAATCATCATTAGGATCCGAAACACAGGGCTCAACCACAACCTTCGAGGGCATTGTCCCGGCATGTGGTTCCTCTTTGTGTGTCCTTGATGCCGTGCTGCAGGGCACTCAGCTCAGCATTTTGCTACTTGATGATTAGCCAATTGTTTTCTCTGATTCTTTTGTTTTGGTTTAGTTGTTCTTGCAGCTGCTGAGATATGCTTTGCATTGTGTTTATTAGCACAGTGGTTAGCACTGTTGCTTCACAGCGCCAGGGTCCCAGACTCGATTCCCAGCTTGGGTCACTGTCCATGCGTAGTCTGCAAGTTCACCCTGCATGAGTTTCCTCCGAGTGCTCCGATTTCCTCTCACAAGTCCCGAAAGACGTGCTGTTAGGTAATTTGGACATTCTGAATTCTCCCTCTGTGTACCCGAACATGCGCCAGAATATGGCGACGAGGAACTTTCCACAGTAACTTAATTGCAGTGTTAATGTAAGCCTAATTGAAATGAAAAACGCTTATTGTCACAAGTAGGCTTCAAATGAAGTTACTGTGAAAAGCCCCTAGTCGCCACATTCCGGCGCCTGTTCGGGGAGGCTGGTACAGGAATTGAACCGTGCTGCTGGCCTGCCTTGGTCTGCTTTCAAAGCCAGCTATTTAGCCCTGGCCCTGCTGACCATAATTGTGACAATAAATATTATTATCATTTTATTTGACTCACGGTTTTGGTTGCTGTATTGCTGCACGCTCTCAGAGGCTTCCCTGTCTTCTAGGCCCACCATGCTTTCGGTAGCAGCTTGACAGTGCTTCTTTCTGAGCAGAGCTGCGGCCTGAGTTCTCCGGCATCTGTTGTGTCTATTCATCCATGGCTGCCGTGTACGCCATCAATATGTAGTCGGTGTCTGTGTCTTGAATTTCTGTGTCGGCGATTGCATAATCACTGAGCAATTTGTTGAGTTCAAAGAAATGGTTGTCTTGGCCGTATAGTCGCTGGATGAGTTGTAGGGCCTCACATGCTGTCGCGCTTAGCGGTTACCACTTATCCACCTCTACAACTGCGAATTCCAATAAATATGATTGTTCATTAACCTCTACTTCCAGAGTGCATTTTCCAAGCCTCTTAATTAGTGCATCATGATTGTCTGTAAGACTGCACTCATTGTCTGGCTGAATGTGTGGCTGAATGCACATCTTATTAAGGTCTGCCTTATTTATTAAATTTGCTTTAGCACCAGTGTCCATTTTGATGAATGCGCTGGTTTGATTTATCGTTAGCTGAATTGTCCAATTGTCTACCTGGCCTGTTCCCATTTTTCCTATCTTGTAGGGTAATTCCATGTCTTCTTCGACGATATCAAACCCGCTTAGATTTGTGAATAATTATATAAACAGGCTAGACCATAATGTTCAAATATTTTTAACTTTGGCAGATTAACACATTTTTCAATTAGTTAAAAATTATCAACACTGGTGAATGATAAAAACCCTCTCGGATTTTGTTAATTTCTCTACAACTTTTCTCTCTCTCTATGTTGTGTTGCCATCAACAATGTTATGAGCTGAATAAATAACATAAGGAACATGATTGATATTCAATCCAGAAGAGAAAACAATTGCAGGACTACAGGGAAAAGAGAGGGGAGTGGGACTCGCTGACTTGCTCTTGCAGCGATCTAGTATGGACAACAGGGGCTGAATGGCCTCTTTCTGTGTGGCAATGATTCTATGATTCACAATATAATCAGTAGTTTAAATGTTTGAAAGTAGAAGTAAAATCCTGTACCACCTCTATTTGGAGCAAAATTAAATAAATGTTAAAGCAAAATACTGAATGAAATAGATCCACAAAATATTTCCACATTCTCTCAAACACATCAAAGATTAACATCATCAGTCTGATAGTAGCATAGGCCCTTCTTACCCTGGCAGTAATGGAACATACCAAAGTTTGAAAGAAAAACAATCTGTTATGTACTGGGTACCTTTGTGAATCTGGCTCTGACCCCAATATTGATTAGTTAATTACATTTACACTGCTTTCTACAGGCAATGAATCTAACTGAAATGAACGTACCCTGACTCACTCATTGATTCTGTAGTACTGTAGTTCTGTAGTGAATCTGCCCCACCCCCTACCGCTCTACACATTGTTAAAACATTGAAGTAAAACCAGATGTCGAACATCCAGGTAGACTTCATATTAATTCATATTGACAAACTTTTCTCGAGTTCAGGGTGCAATCGAATGCACACAAGTGGCTTTGAGAGCTCCATGGCAGAAGCCCCTGACGTGCATTGACCGGAAAAGGTTCCTGGACGAGCAACTGGTGTGCGATTAGCAGAAGCACATCATGCACATTTGTGCCAGGTAACCTGGGAGTTCCCATGACTCATGCATCCTGAGGTACGCCCAGGCGACTCATATTTGAAGGCCTCAGCGAGTACAGGGCTGTCTGCCGATAAAGAATACCCAATCAATGATGGCACATGACACCTATAAGTTACCCTCAAAGTACCTCTGAGGAGAGATACAATGCAGCGCATCGCTCAACATAATCCATCATTTAGACCCTTGGCATCCTGGAGGAGGCTGAGTGCTTCTCACACGACAAAGAGCAGGAAGGGCAGGAACTTGAAGAGGGAGATACGGATCAGCTTCCAGGTGAGGTTGCTATTGAAGAAGCATGACATGGAAGATGTGCTCATGTCACACTGTTAGCCACAAGATTCCAGGAGGAATGCGGTGCGGCCAACAAGACACGTCCACATTCCTTCTGTCCCTTAATGCCATGCCAGTGCACTGAAAGACCTTTACAACCAGTAACATCAAGAGCAAGTTCAGCATTCATAACTGCACCTTCAATTTTCATGATTCACTAATCTTTGGGAAGGTCAGCGCCAGATTCTCTATCCATGAGCTCTGGGATGAGAAAGTCAGAACAGCAGCACAAATGCTGCATCAAAGATCTTGATGTGGCCGTCGCCAAATTAATGAGAAACGTTTAGCGGACACTGAGGAGCACTCATAATTGGGGGTGCCATCATGGTTGCAGGACTTGTGCTTTGTCTGAAGACAGACATTTTGAAAAAACCAATTACTGCTAATCCTCCGACACAAATTTGCACTCCCAACTCGAGACTGCCTTGTAAGGGATAGAGGCAAATAAAGAGTTTGGTACATCACCCTGACATAACACAAGGGTCAAGTAACTTTCATAACTCAATTACACATTACATGGATGTGTGGCTCATAAAGGGAGGCGATCACTGAGTGGGAACATGGCTCACTCTCACTATAAGAGGGCACATAAGAGGTGCATGCACAATGCATTCAAAAGACGAGATCATTCTCATGAACAGCAAATGTGTTCACAAAGGTGTTTGATATTTACAGCGATTGAATACCTATGATCCAGAAGTGACTTCAATATTTCTTCATTTGTCTAATCCTACCGCTACATCTAGGTGCATCCACGACGTCTGCAGCAAAAGTGGAGGTGGCTTGCTGACTGCTACACCCTGTTGTCTTTGATAACGTTAGCAGGTGTCCTCTAGTGCAGTGATACCTGGAGGGCTCTGGCCTACAGTGGGTCAGGCGCAGGCTCTTCAGCTTGTACAGCTGGAGATGATGGGGTCACAGGCTGAGAGTATTCCTGTTTATTTCCTTTGTTCCCATTTCTTTTATTTCATTATTTTTGATCCTTGGACCCAAAATCAGAATGTGCCATTAAGCAGAAGAGTACTTGCCAGGACAGTGTGGTCCTGGGTTCTGTATTGTGGAGGGGAGACATCAGGCTCGTTGGTGCCGAGTGAATTTTAGGAACCAGTTTTGGTGGATGTTGGCTCAATTAGCTCAATGGCAACTGGTGGATTGGCCAGAGATAGTGGGCGGGATTCTCAGGCCAGGCCGGGCCGCTGGTTCTCCGGAGAGCAGCTCTACGCAGCCCCCCCGCCGGCGATTCTCCGCCAAGGATGGGCCAAGTGGTCGTAAAAAAAATCCGAGTCCACATGTGGTCTTACCCAGCGGGACCGACCGGGGGCAGCCTGGTGGGGGGGGGGGAGAGGGGTCCGGCCCGGGGAAAGGGGCACCGCTGTGGCCTGGCCTGCGATCGGGGCCTACCGATCGGCGCAAGGCCTCTCGGGCTGGGGGCCTCTTTGCTCCGCGCCAGCCCCTGTAGCCCTATGCCACATTGCATCGGTGCTGGCGCGGAGAAGGGAGCCACCATGCATGCGCGCAACCATGCCGGTCGCAATGCGCATGCATGCATTCGCGCTGGTCGCACTGCAAATGCGCAGACGAGCACCACCCATTTGACGCTGGCATCGACAGCTGGAGCACTGTGGGTGCTCCAGTGCCATGCTGTCCTACTGAGGGGCTCGGAATCGCTGCTCCTGAGGGCCTGTTGACGCTGCTGTGAAGCGCGACGGCGTTTACGACAGCTTCAACACTTCGCCTTAGCATCAGAGAATCCCGCCCAATGTTCTGCCTGACAACAATCAGTGATTGGTTCCTGCCAGGTGGTATTTTGGAGAGAAGTTGCTAGAAGCTTCTGGACCCTTAAAGGAAGAGGAGCTGTGGGCGGAATTCTCCGTTGGTAGCCAAAATCTGGGAGGCCGTCGTGAACTCGGCCGAGGTTCACGACGGCCTCGGTGCCCGCTCCCCCGCACCTAATTCACACCCATGCCGGGGGCTAGGAGCGGGCCTCCGTCTTTCCCGGCCACGACCTTATTACGCCGGAAATGACGCGCAAAACGGCGCATTTGTGAGGTCATCCGCGCATGCGCGGGTTGCCGGTTCCAACCCGCTCATGCGCGGATGACTTCAACGTGCAGACGGCGTGAACCGCGCATGCGCGGTGGCCGTCTTTCTCCTCAGCCGCCCGGCAAGACGTGGCGGCTTGATCTTGCTGGGCAGCAGAGGGGAAAGAGTGCGTCTATTTTGGACGCTGGCCCGACGATCGGTGGGCACCGATCGCAGGCTTGTCCCCTCCCGAACACAGTCGTGGTGCTCCCGTGCCAATCGGGCCCCTAGATGCCCCAAACGGGCATCTGCCGCCCGTTTCACGAATGCAGCGACCAGGTGTGGTTGCTGCCATGGTGAAACGGGTGTGAAGGGCTGGCCGCTCGGCCCATCGGGCTCGGAGAATCGCCGTTCGCCATGAAAAACGGCGAACGGCGATTTTTCCAAGGGAGGGAGAATCGCTGGGGTCGCCAGGGGGGCCGTAAAAAATGTCGCGATTCTCCCACGCCACATGGGGAGCAGAGAATTCCGCCCTGTGTTTTTTCCCTCTTTCTGCTGCCATTTGCCTGCTGCCTCTGTGAGTCTGTAGTGAAGAGCCAGAAGGTGATTTAATAGCTGCAGGATTCCTAGCCTCTGACCTGCTCTTGTCGCCAAATCATCACTTATATGACTAGTCCAGTTCAGTTTTTGGTCAATGGTAACTTCCAGGATGTTGATTATGGGGGATTCAGTGATGACAATGCCGTCAACTGTCAAGGGACGATGTTAGATTCTCTCTTATAGGAGATGGTCGTGGCTTGGCACTTCTATGGCGCAAATGTTGCTTGTGTGTGTGTTGGGTGGGGTCGTTAGAAGGAGGGGGGGCGGTTGGGAAAGGGGTATTAGATAGTGTGTTGCATTTTCTGTCAATTTAATTATAATTGTTGCGAATAATAAAAAGTTACCTGTGTTTCAATTTACAAACCAAGTTATTTTAGTCAATTAACACAGCCAAAGCCATGGATATTAATGTAAAATCTAATTTCACCTGTGTCTTGACTCCAGGCTGGAATTGGCCACGCATTCGCCTCGGGGGTCAGAGATATTCGGAGTGCCCGGCAACCATTTCACACTTGATTGAGCATCAATGGCTGAAGGTGGGACTGCCACACCTCATTCCAAAGGAAGACCGCCTTAGAGAACTACCGGCCAATCAGATTGGCCGGCAGCTCTCCAGTGCCTAGAGCAGCTAGCGTTGCAGTGCATGAAAATGCCTGAGACTAAGTCAGGGTGCCACAGACCAAGGTAAGTTGAAGGTCACGGAGGGTAGAGAAGTGCTGAATAGGGTCACTATGGGAGAGAAAGGAGTCTCAGGAGGCCGGCGGGAGGGGGTGGGCAGAGGTATGGTGAAGGGAGATCTGGAGGCCAGTGGACATTTGGGGGTTGGGGTGAGGCCAGACTTCAGAAGAGGGATTGGTGATAGGGATGTACCACAACCCTCAACACACCTTCCCACTTCCTGCCTGATAACAGTCTGCTGACTTTCAGGCTTCCCCATGCAAGGTCAATTCTCCCAGGGTCTGGCTGTCTTCCCATCCGAGGCCTTGCCCACCCCAGTGTAACATCACTGGATGCTGGGACAGGTAGGAACTTGGAGGGAATTCCATCCCTTCAATTACACGACACCCCTACCTAAACACCTGCTCAGTAAGAAGTCTTACAACACCAGGTTAAAGTCCAACATGTTTGTTTCAAACACTAGCGTTCGGAGCACTGCTCCTTCCTCAGGTGAATGAAGAGGAAGGAGCATTGCTCCGAAAGCTAGTGTTTGAAACAAACATGTTGGACTTTAACCTGGTGTTGTAAGACTTCTTACTGTGCTCACCCCAGTCCAACGCCGGAATCTCCACATCATAAACACCTGCTGGCAGGGGAGCATGAAATTCTGGCTAATGTGTGTGACCGGATGGTATTTACATATGGTGCCCAGGCCTTCCATTCCCATACATGAAGGCTTGGCAGACAACTTCATGCTTGCTCTGCCATGTGATTCGGAGAACTACTCATCAATCTCTGCCATGTGATTCAGGAAACTACATGTCGATCCATGATTATGAACCTACAAGTGTAAAATCGGTGCAATTTCCTGTCCTGCCACCCAACAAGAAATGTGCTGCGATACACACCCACCTGCGCACATGGTCTTCAGAAGAGAAAATTCTGCCCATTAAACAAATTGCTGGCAGTTCCTCACTATTTAAATATCACAATGAATTAAAACGCTAATTTGGTTAATGACTACAAGTGTACATACATCATTGTTATTTCTTTATTTAATAATATATAATGAATAAATAAATTAAGGGTTTTTTCTGCAGTGCACCACAATTAACATAGTTCTTAAACAGCAATGAATGTGCAGCCATACAGTGCATTATTACACTTCATCGTCTTGCAGCACATGGAAATTTACAAGATAAAGCTCTGTAAATATTTAGCGCTGAATAACCTGAAACAGAATTAGAGAAGTTTTTTTCAGGTGCAATTGAACAAAAAAAGAGACTACGAGTGACATATTGGATTTCCTAAAGACTGCTGAATGAATATCAGTCAAGAGATGTTGTATTATTTGATGTACTTTAGCGTAATAGCCAGATAACTGACCGACAATGAATGACCAGATTCAAAGTGAGCTTTCAGCTCTCCTGAATATATGTGACAGTCAATTAACAGGGCAATTGATTTGTCATGGGGATGCCATCCTTGCAACTCTTGCACTGATTACATTGAAGTGCGATTTGTTATATGAATACTACAATTTTGAATTTAAAAGCCTGGAGGCAAAGAATGTGCCAATTTCTGGACAGATCTGAGAAATAACCAGTCTCTTGCTGCAACAAATTCTTTTCCCAATCAATAAGGAGCTAGATATCCATTTACATCTGCCATATATGATAATTTTATTACAAGTGTGAAAAGGATTTTATATTTGGATTGGATTTATTTATTGTCACGTGTACCGAGGTACAGTGAAAAGTATTTTTCTGCGAGCAGCTCAACAATCATTAACTACATGGGAAGGGAATAAAAGAAAAGACATAATCGGGTGACAGAAGGTATACAATGTAACTACATAAGCCCCAGCATCAGATGAAGCATACAGGGTGCAGTGTTAATGAGGTCAGTCCATAAGATGGTCATTTAGGAGTCTGGTAACAGCGGGGAAGAAGCTATTTTGAGTCAGTTTGTGTGTGTTCTCAGACTTCTGTATCTCTTGCACGATGGAAGAAGTTGGAAGAGTGAGTAAGCAGGGTGGGAGGGATCCTTGATTATGCTGCCCGCTTTCCCCAGGCAGCGGGAGGTGTAGATGGGGTCAATGAATGGGAGGCAGGTTCATGTGATGGACTGGGCTGTGTTCACGACTCTCTGAAGTTTCTTGCGGTCCTGGGCCGAGCAGTTGCCATACCAGGCTGTGATGCAGCCAGATATATGCTTTCTATTGTGCATCTGTAAAAGTTGATAAGGGTTAATGTGGACTTAATATTTAAGAAGAAATGTAAGCTGCTTCTCATCACTCTTCAGGATGTGCCACAAATAGAAGCAGGAGGAAGCCATTCGGCCCTTCAAGCCTTCTCCGCCATTCATTATGATCCTGGCTGATCATCAAATTCAATACCTGTGATGGATATCATGTTCCCCGCAGAATTCGGTTTAAAATAAGGCATTAATACAAACAGCATTTTAATTCAAAGTGGAATAAAACCACTTCCGCTAAAGGTCAGGTAGAGGTTACCACCTGATGGGAGAAACTCGAGCTGGATCCAAAGACTCATTAATACAAACAAATAAAGGCTGTTCTTTTGACAAACCATAAATTCTTTGACAATAACTCCCTACACCTATAGGTAGTCAAAACATAAGGACAGGGGATTCTCCAGATAAATAGATACACAACTCTTTCCCTAACTCTACCTCTTGACACTTTGAATAACACCCTCACAAAAGTGTCTGTTTTGGTATCTAAAGAACATGACAACACTGAAAAAAGACAGGCCTCTATGCGAGTCCCCCTTGTCAATATATCTTAGGACACCTGACATTTACACAGACCCTACGACCATTAAAAGATGATAATATAATATAATAATAATGATAATACATCCAATTAGCCATTTGGCTATAGGTAATTAACCAACAATAAGTGACAGGATAACAGATGCCATCCTTGACCGATAAGGGAATTTTCATGTATATAAAGAAGAGGCATTTTAGCAGAAATGTACACTCCTTCTGACCCCACTTCGGGAGTGAGAGTCAGTTCTGTTCTTAAAAGCTTGTCTCGTCAGACAAAACCTCAGGCT
Organism: Scyliorhinus canicula; assembly: GCF_902713615.1. Classification (NCBI taxonomy): domain Eukaryota; kingdom Metazoa; phylum Chordata; class Chondrichthyes; order Carcharhiniformes; family Scyliorhinidae; genus Scyliorhinus; species Scyliorhinus canicula. The sequence continues at coordinate 125,245,793 of NC_052153.1, forward strand.
TTGTAAGTATGGTTTTGTTTAACTTCTTAGAAATGTATTAAGAACTTGATAGGAGATACTTTAGGATTTTCCATGTTTCAGAGATCTCATTCTATTGAGATAAGTTAGTGTGTTAGCAGATAACATAGGACTGTTAACGATTTATATTTTTAACTCTGCAATTCTGTATGTATCTATTGGGAGTATTTTTTATAATAAAAATACTAAAATTATATTGTGTAGGCTCACTCTCAAAGTCTAAACTTCTAGACACTCATTTAAGAAGTCTTAAATGACTAAGGACCCACGTCGCTAGAGGTAACGATTTAGTTATGAGTGACGCATCTGAACTCTTCCCATAAAAAGTAACTGAGATCCTGTTGAACTGTCTGAGACCTGGAAAAGCATTCTCCCTTCGTGAGATCTATTCTGAGTCTCAGCAGAGAAACAGATTTCCCTCTTTTGTGAGTTAACCTCGAGCATAGGTTATTTATAAAGTATTATCAGGTTCGGAATAACCTAAATCCTTCACAGTTGGCATCCAATGTGGGGCAATATTAATATCCTCATAAAAATATTAAATATAAAAAAATAATTTTTTTAAAGAAAATAAAAGCAGAGAAAAAACGGTGTGATCCCTAAAATAGAAAGTACTTTTGAGCCTGTAAACATGGCAAATACTCCAAATGCAGGGAGAATATATTGAGTTGCCCGAGGAATAAATGAACTAATAAATGGAACTGCCCGATTCCAAGTTGCAGTCAATTAATGGTAGTTAAAGCAGAAGTCCCTCAAAGGATTAACAGCAGCCAAAAGTTTTAGACTACAGATCAGTGCTTATCACACAGGCTTGGAGATAACAACTCCAGCATCCTGTGCTGTAATCCAATACCTTTCTTTCGAGTCAGAGAAATTCCAGCGAAGTTAAAATTTCAAATTACATAAAGGAAACTAGTGGATTGATGAGTTCTCCACTTCTTTGATAAAAGTTAATTATTTTAGCAAGCAATTGATTGGAATTGCCAGAATCGTAAGTTTGAACTACTTGAAATAATGTTCATTTCATTTTATTTGTGAAGTGATAGAAACTTAGTGACACCATTTTAACAGTGGATAACTGGAGATGACAGTTGACTTTGCAATGGTATAAATGACCGCAGCTAACTGGTTCGTCTCAAAAGCAGCCAACATTTTGGTGAATGTAAGAAAAATTGTTAAGATAAACAATGAATTAATGGTAAAAGTTATACAAGCTCTTGTTAAGCAAATCTTAAATTCCGTTCTGAGTTAAGATCAGAGCTAAGCTAGCAGTTTGTCAGTAATTCAATTCGAATTTTCAAACATTTTAAGTTTTAAAAGAAAACTTAAAACTTCTTTCAAACTTTGCTAAGTAACAAAAAATTGTCATTGGTTACAAATAGATAAATCAATTTTAAAAAAGAGAGGTAAAGATAGTGGACTCACAGCAGCAAACGATTTAAAAGACAATCTTCTAAAAGTGATAACTGTAAATCACAGGGACCTCAGTCACATAAATGACAAGTATTCTCAGGAGATTCTCCTCGACAACAACCACAGAGACAGCAGCCCCCTTCGTGAGATCTATTCTGAGTCTCAGCACAGAAACAGAATTCCCATTTTTGTGGGTTAACCTGGAGCATAGGTTATTAATGAAGTATTATCAGGTCCGGAATAACCTAAATCCTTCACATACCCTGATCCTGCCTTTCCCCTATATCCTTTGATCCCTTTCACCCCAAGACCTATATCTAATTCCTTCTTGAAAATATACAAGCTTTTGGCCTCAACTACCTTCTGTGGTCATGAATACCACAGATTCACCACTCTCTGTATGAAGAAATCTCTCCTCACCTCAGTCCTAAAAGGTTTACCCCTTATCTTCAAACTATGACCCCTAGTTCTGGATTCCCCTATCATCGGGAACATTCTTTCCGAATTACCCTGTCAAATTCTATTAGAATTCTATAAGTTTCGATGAGATCCCTTCACAAGATCCATCAATTCACAAGACCCGTGATTGGAACAGTGGTTTTAATAGTCTTAAAACTGAGCCTGCCTGCGACGAGATGAACTGGCAGCAGGCTCAAGACTGCAGAGCTTTATACTTCCGGTTAGTGGGAGGAGCCATGGGCAGAGCCATGGGTGGAGCCAAGGGTGGAGCCCAGTACAAACTCCTCATCTCCCCCTATGGGCAGAGACGCGCAATGGCTCGTATACAGAGCCCACAAGGACACAATACATATAATACAACACAGTGCGAATTACTAGGTTTATAATTCACCACATTCACCCCCTGTAAAAAAAATCAAGTCCGACGGGGGTGATGGGTCTACAAATTGAGCCGGTCCGGCGGCCGAGTCGTCCTTTGGGATCGGCGAAGCACCAAGGTTGCAGCCTCTTCGGGTGGCTGGGTGGTGACGGTCAGTGAGGGTACGATAGTGGACTCCAGGGGTGATTCGGTCCGAGCTTCGTACCTGACTGGTTCGACGGGCGACGGGGAGCGCCAGAAACCTACAGGAGTGGGGGCGCGGAGCATGGGCAGTGAACCTGTAGGTGTGGGGGCGCAGGGGGTTGTGTGGGGTGTAGTGTGACGGGTACCTCGGCGGTAGTGGTGGTGGAGTTGGATCCTGCAGGCGCCAGGTCCCGAAGGGAGACAGTGTCCTGGCAGCCGTCAGGGTATTCGATGAAAGCGTATTGGGGGTTCGAGTGGAGTAGGAGTACTCTTTCCACGAGTGGGTCAGTTTTGTGTGCCTGGACGTGCTTCCGGAGGAGAACCGGGCCCGGTGTCTTCAACCATGCTGGGAGTGAAACCCCCGTGGTTGTGCTCCTAGAAAAAACAAATAGCCGTTCGTGAGGGGTCTGGTTGGTGGCTGTACATAGGAGGGACCTAATAGCGTGGAGCGCGTTGGAGAGGACCTCCTGCCAATGGGAGGTCTGGAGATTCCTGGACCGGAGGGTCAGCAGGACGGTCTTCCAGACTGTCGCGTTCTCCCTCTCCACCTGCCCATTCCCCCTGGGGTTGTAGTTGGTAGTCCTGCTCGAGGCGATGCCCTTGTCGAGCAGGTACTGACGCAGCTCGTCGCTCATAAAGGACGAACCCCTGTCGCTGTGTATGGTGCTAACAATTGCACTCAAAGACGAGAGACAAGTACAATCGAGGCTTTATTGCTGTGTGATGCTATTCCTCCGGCTGCAACTGTAGACTAGGGTCTGAGTGACTCACACGCATATTTATACACAAGCTCCCTGTGGGCGGAGCTAGCCGGCAGCGGCTTACCGGAGGAACCTGTATTACAGGTACCGCCATACATCCCCCTACTGCAAGTATGCATATCTACAGTGGTTATCACCACACTGTGTACGTAGCTGGGGAAGCCGAACAGGGTGAAGGTGCTGTGCAGAGCTCTGATGACTGTGTGGGAGGTCATATCGGGGCACGGGATAGCAAAGGGGAAGCGGGAGAACTCGTCGATGACGTTCAGGAAGTACACATTCCGATTGGTCGAGGGGAGTGGCCCTTTGAAATCAATGCTCAGGCGTTCAAAGGGCCGGGATGCCTTTACCAGGTGGGCCCTGTCTGGTCTATAGAAGTGCGGTTTGCACTCTGCGCAGATCGGGCAATCCCTGGTGATGGCTTTTACCTCCTCGGTGGAGAAAGGCAGATTTCGGGTTTGATGTAGTGGGCGAGCCGGGTGACCCCCGGGTGGCAGAGGTCGTTGTGGATAGCTTTCAGGCAGTTGTCTTGCGCGCTGGCGCACGTGCCACAAGACAGGGCATCTGGGGGCTCGTTGAGCTTCCCCGGTCGATACATAATATCGTACTTGTAGGTGGAGAGTTCGATCCTCCACCGCAGGATTTAATCATTTTTAATTTTGCCCCTTTGTGAGTTGTCAAACATAAAGGCAACCGATCTTTGGTCAGTGATGAGGGTGAACGTCCTACCTGCGAGGTAGTGCCTCCAGTGTCGTATAGCTTCCACGATGGCTTCCTTTTTGACTGAGGAGTGTCGAAGTTCCGAAGCGGAGAGGGTTTGGGAGAAAAACTGGTCTCCCTGCCTGATTTAGAGTGGCTGCGAGAGCAACCTCGGAGGTGTAGCTCTCCACCTGGAAGGGGACGGATTCATCCACCGCCCGCATGGCCGCATTGGCAATGTCCTCTTTGATGCAGGTGAAGGCCTGGCGAGCCTCAGCTGACAGAGGAAAGAGTGGCCTTAAATAGTGGGCGGGCTTTGTCCGCATACTGAGGGACCCACTGGGCTTAATAGGAGAAGAATCCCTGGCACCTTCTGAGGGCCCTGGGACAATGAGGGAGAGGGAGTTGTAAAAGTTGCATACGGTCCGGGTCGGGGCCCAGGACTCCGTTTTCCACGACATAGCCGAGGATGGCTAGCCTGGTCGTGCGGAAAACGCATTTCTCCGTGTTATACGTGAGGTTAAGTTTCTGGGCAGTTTGGAGAAATCGATGGAGGTTAGCGTCGTGGTCCTGCTGATCATGGCCGCAGATGGTGACGTTATCCAAGTACGGAAACGTGGCCCGCAGCCCGTACTGGTCCACCATTCGGTCCATTACCCATTGGAACACCGAGACCCCGTTCGTGATGCCAAAGGGGACCTGGAGGAAATGGAAGAGGCGGCCATCTGCCTCGAACGCCGTGTAGTGGCGGTCCTCCAGGCGAATTGGGAGCTGGTGGTATGCAGACTTCAGATCCACCGTGGAGAAAATGCGGTACTGGCCGATCTGATTCACCATGTTTACAATCCTGGGAAGGGGGTACGCATCGAGGAGCGTGAACCGATTAATGGTTTGGCTATAATCCACTACCATTCGGAATTTTTCCCAAGGTCTTGACGACCACCACCTGAGCTCTCCAGGGGCTGTTACTGGCCTCTACGACCCCCTCATGTAGGAGCCAATGCACCTCGGTTCTGATAAACACCCTGTCCTGCAGGCTGTACTGCCTGCTGCGAGTGGCTACGGGTTTGCAGTCCGGAGTGAGGTTAGCAAAGAGTGGAGGGGGGTCGATTTTTAGCGTCGCTAGACTGCAGATAGTGAGTGGTCCAACGTGACCACGCTGAGTTGCGGGTAGTCGGCGGCTCGATCAGCTGTGTTTGAGTGGCCCCGTGATGACTGTCCGCTGAGTTCGTAGTCTTCGAGGTGAGTTTCAGAGGTTGAAGAGGATGGATCCCAAGATGGCCGCCCCGTGGATCGCACGTGGCCGGCCGTGTGGAGGAGGGTTGCCAAGATGGCGCCCCCATGAGTCGCACGTGTCAGGTGGGGGCGGAGTCGGCATACAGGCTGCAGCATTTCGGGGCCTTGTGGGCCTGCGAGTTTGGGAAGCAAGTGCTCTGGGCTGCGGGAGAGTTTGGAGTAGGACTTTTCTTCGCCAGGCAGACCCGGGCATAGTGTCCTTTGTGACCGCAGCTGCTGCAGATCGCGTTGCGGGCCGGGCAGTGCTGCCATGGGTGTTGGGGCTGCCCACAAAAATGGCACACTGGAGCTGCGTAGTGGGTGGGTGGCCGTGCGGCGCAGGCCTGGGGCAGTCGTTGGTCGTGGGCCCATGATGGGGTCGCTTGGTCCGCGGGGAACGAGGTGAGGCTGCGAAACGAGACCTCCATGGTTGTAACTAACTCTACAGTGTCCTCCAAGTTCTGGGCCCCTTTCTCAAGCAACAGCTGGTGCACATAGTTGGACCTGAGCTCGGCCACGTATACATCTCGGACAGCATGTTCCATATGTTGGGCGACTGATACAGCTTGATAATTGCAGTCCCGAGCTAAAGCTTTTAAATCGCGCAGGAATTCGTCCAGCGACTCCGCGGGGCGCTGGCGGCGGGTCGTAAAAATGTGGTGTGCATAGACCTCGTTGATGGGCCTCACGTACATTCAATCGAGCATGGCCAGGGCCTCCGTATACGAGGTAGTACTGTTAATTTGAGTAGAGATACGGTGGCTGACCCTTGCGTGCAGCAGGCTGTGTTTCTGCTCCTCTGTAGTTTCTGAAGTGCTTGCTTCAGCCAGGTAGGCCTTGAAATATCTGAGCCAGCGTAGAAAGATTTATTTCGCCTCTGCAGCCTGCGGGTCGAGTTCTAGTCGGTCAGGTTTGAGGGCTGATTCCATAGTAGTTTTCTTCAAGTTTCCTAAGACTATTAAATTGATGAGACCATCAATTCACAAAACACGTGATTGGAAGTGAACAGTGGTTTTAATAGTCTTACAACTGAGCCTGCCTGCGACGAGATGAACTGGCTGCAGGCTCGCGACTGCAGAGCTTTATACTTCCGGTTAGTGGGAGGAGCCATGGGCGGAGCCAAGGGTGGAGCCCAGTACAAACTCCTCATCTCCCCCTATGGGCAGAGCCACGCAACGGCTCGTATACAGAGCCCACAAGGACACAATGCATATACAACACAGTGTGAATTACTAGGTTTATAATTCACCAGAAATATAATCCTAACCGAATTAATCTCTCCTCATATGACAGTCCTGCCATCCCAGTAATCAGCCTGGTAAACCTTTGCTGCATTCCCTCTACAGCAAGAACACCCTTCCTCAGATAAGGACTCCAAAAGTGCACATAATACTCCAGGTGTGGTCTCACCGATGCCCTATACAATTGCAATAAAACACCCCTATTCCTATACTCAAATCATCCTGTTATGAAGGCCAATATACCATTTCTTTGCTGCCTGCTGTACCTGCGCGCTTACTTTCAGCCCATTTCAGTGTCGTTCAGGTCAAAGCCACTGTTATATTTCTGGAGGTATTCCCAATTAAGTGGCTTGCTGAAGTATTTCAGAATACATTCACAATCAACTTCTTCAAATGTGATTGAAGTCAGAAATAAGAGTTGCAGCATTCCTTCTTTAAAGGCCATTAATGAACCAATTTGAGTTTTAACAATAATCCATCAGTTTCCATGGTCACTTTCAGATTTATTGAATTGAATTTGCACTCATGGCATAAGGACTGCTATGTGTTTTGGCCAGACTCACTTCTGAGAATTTTCTATTCAAGGTGGAGTACTGTCAAGGTATAATTTCTTCCCATGTCCCGAGATATACCCCAACCGTGATCCATTTGCCACATTTGGGGTATGTACTGCACTGTGTACAGCATGCTGCTGAAGGGATTCTCCACACCAAAATGGAATGCATTAGCACGACAGACAAAATCCTTTGTGATGAATTATTTTATGAAAGCATGGAAATCTTAATGATGAGAGAGCTCTAAAGGTTTGGGCAAGGTCCTTAAAGTCGCAGAAATTCTTGAAGACAGGAGAACACTTGCCTGATGAAGGATTCTGCCAAAGCTAGAGTAATAAGCACTAAAGCGTCATACTGGAGGGAGATAAGATAACTATAAAGCCTCAATTTTTAATTTCTATCACTGGGGTCCAAGGTATGAATAAGTAGCGTATATGAATCAAGTAGAATTTATGAAAGACGAGTTTGCATAATATTTATTACAAAGCAGTGAAGACAACATAGAAGTTACTCATTCCTGAAGTTCCTAGGAATCCTTGAGCGTTGCCAGCACATGCAGTGTCTTTTTCCTCTCTATCTTTGAAGTGACATTGAACTGTGTCTAGAAGAATCATACCCAGAGGCCATGGTAACACGGTGTTACCAAAGATTACGATTTCCCAACTTTTATCCCCACCTCTTGTTATTCCTCATCTCTTATTTGGAAATAGTCCAAATTCACATCTTCCTGAGGATGTGATTCAGGGGTGCCACACCATCACTGTAACTAAAGCCAAATAGACTAAAGACACATGTTCATCTCTTGTTTCCGTGGCCACTCAGACATTACATTCCATTGCAAATGAACAATACATATCCTCGAGATGTGATAGTCACAAGCAAAGTCACACTCTCCTATCAATATATTTTAACCCATTCCCACAAACAATAAAACCATTAAGAACAAATGTTAAAAACACTTTCTATCAAAATATCAGAAAATAAATCTTTCAATGTAGCCATGTAAAATGGCCATCTGCAAAGGACCATGGGAATTGTGGTCAATTTGGGACCCAGACATGTACACAGCCTCCATGTATTGTACAAAGAAACCAGACTTGGCTGAAACTTGTATCCATTAAGAGTCGATCACCATTTCCCCCAGGACAATAGAGTTTGAATCAAGGAGTTACAACAGTAGCAGACTAACCGGCGCCACCCCCCCTTATTTGGAAAGGCCTTCGTGCCTGGGACAATGATAGCTGGGACCCGCCCAGCCATCGAGGTATCTACCCTCTAATTGGCTGAGATCAATGAGGGTGATTGAAAACCCTATCTATCCATTGGACCTGGAGTAAGGACCACCCAAAAGGACACGAAAGAGACAAAGGATAAAAAGCCCTGCGGTATAGAGATCTGTCTCTTTTGGGACCCGCCTGTGCGCGACCAAATGTAGCAGAAGAACCAGGTTCAAGGACCCGTGTCCATCCTGAAGGATGAGCCCAGCTGAGACGAACCCAACAACTTCCAACTGACCACGTGGACCCGGATAAAGGCCTTATCGCGCACAGTGCCAGTCACTCGAAGTTAAGTAATGGTCATCTTAGTTCTTAGGTGTAGTTAAGTACGGAGCCACGTGTATTATTGCATAGAGATACAAGCCTTGTGTTATTAATAAACTATGTTTTTGAGCTAACATACTGGTTGTGTGGTCATTTGGTCAATATAAGAAACAGCTTGTGGTTCACAAAAAGGGTAAGAAAAGGCAACATATCCTTCTGATACAGATCAACTAAAGAAATGCATGGTTTATTTAAACAAAAGGTGTCATTCTAAGAACAAATTACCTTTAGCCATTCTTTCAAACAGAGCTGCTGAATACGACTCTCAGGAAATTTAAGTCGTAAAACAATTAAATGTCCATTTCTCATTAACAAACCCTGTTAACTATCCAACTCAAAGAAAAAAACCCTAGGCTCATCTCTCCAGGCATCTCCCTTTCACGTAGCACTCACCAACCCTCCGGCTGTTCACATATCCCCGGAGCTGTGTCCCATCCCCTGGGTGTTTGGATGTTGGTTGTTGTGTGTGTAGTGTTGCCTTCCGCAGTGTTCAAGCACAGTGTCCGTGCATCAAGATGCGTTAGGGATGCTAGGTAATGACTCCCAACTGCTTAATGGCCCACCCATCCACAGGAATCCACTTGGGTTGTGTGAAGTGATCAGTGAACCACAATTGCCAATTCCCACTTTCAGCCGCATGACCAGTGGCCTTGGCAGTTGGTGGGGCAGATGGGAAGGGGCTAGGGGGTTGGTATGCTGGTGCCGTGAGCGGTTGCCCCCCCCCCCAAGCACCTCCCCGTCCCCCTCCCCATGGAAGCCCACCCCTCCTATTGGTTCCCTCCCACTCACCCGATTGTCCCCAACCCCCGCCAAGCACTGGGGTGGCATACCCAGCAGTCGGTGGTGGTTATGGGTGGTCAGTGGGGCAGGGACAAGGGTTGCCCCCGGAATGGATGCACAACCAGTATGATGCCTCTTGTCACTTTCTTCTGCAATGCAGCCCAATCTCCGAACCCTTGGCCCATCTATCCAGGCATCTCCCTCTCCTGTAGGGATTGACATGGTGCTGCTGCGTGCAGTTGTCCTCCCAATGCCTCCCCCAATGTCATGATATGTAGACATACACATAATGAGAAACAAAAAGGCAGCTAATGAATACAGAGAACAGGCCATAACCAATCAGCAGGCAGAATACTTGGGGGTGGTTTCCCACTAGAAAAGGCACGAGGCACTCACACTCTGCCTCTTTCCACTGGTGACACCTACAGTGTGAGTCAGGGTGTACATATCATATAACTCCTACAGCACGTGGCTAAGAGCTAGTCTGGTTCAGTCAGACAGAGTAATCACACTAGGTTAGCAGAGAGTCGAACTCACAGAGGATTGAGCTAACTGTGTGACAGGTTCAATAAATCATATCGAACTAACTTCAAGGTGTGGAGTATCTCTCAGGTAAAGCTGCATCCAGTTGCAGCCCATGTTATCTTACAGTGCTTAACCCGACACTCCCCCCACCTTCCCATAGCAGCCCCAAGCCGGGGGACCCCCATGAGCACTGGGGCAGTAAGCCCAGCACCCCCGGGCTTTGTGCCTGTAAGTAAAGATGGCTACTCACCTCCTCGGCTCCCCCCGCAGAAGCCCTTCTGTCAGGTTTACGTGTTTAAAAAGGAGTACTAATTGGCAAAGGCGTGAGCACTTGCTGGGGAGGCCGATCAATGACAGGAAGCCATTGGATATGGGGTGGCTCTCCTTAATTGTATGGAAATGGGGCTTAAGTGTTGATAATTGGTTTCTCTCCACACTACGGCAAGATCCTGATTTTGCCTGTGGGTGCGGGCCGGTTGCTTCGCGAACTGTTTGGCTCCTGGCGCGGTTCTTGTTTTTGACCTCTCCCGCTCTTCACCGGCCTCATTTCGCTGGAGCGAGAGCGCAACGAGGCTGGAGAATCGCACCCATTGCAAATAGGCATTGAGCATCTGGAGTCCTGTCTCAAGCTCCTGTGACATTATCTGGAGCACAAAGCATTAAGACATAAATTAGGACTTAAATGAGCAATTCAGACAGCTTTTAGTCAATTGACCCAATGCTTCAATATCTTTGGATTTCAGGAAATCAGTAATTTGTCCCAATAAGTCACCCATCATTGGTTCTTATTTTGAGAGGAAGAATCAAATTGTGCTGTTGCGGCAAGTGATTTATTTTGGTTAACAATTGAAAGAAGGTTCATTAGAAATGGGGCCATTAGTGTGAATACCACCAGATGGTAAGGGCTGGGACAAGACTGTATGTCAAAGGACAGTTTTCTGTTTCTGCCATAATTTCTCACTATTTTTTCTGATTAAAATGGATCTGTCATTGGCTTTCATTGACCACGTCTTGTTTTCAGCAGGACAGAGTGAAGTCAGAAAAAAAGCCTGCTTTGCATTACAATTGACAGCAATTATCAAATAGCAACAGGAATGCAGATGGCACATAAAACAAAATACGCAGTAAAAAAACTTGTGGAAATCATCATGAGCTGGAAGTGTGCCAGACACCATTTTAGTAAGGGTTGGATAAAGTGGCATTTATCGAAAACAGGCATTAGGGTTTTACATATGCAAATAAAGGCCTAGAGCCTTGTTGAGACAGTCCTCGAAGTTCAGTTTGCCTATAAGCAGACTGAAAGTAAATGTTACATGCCAACTAACAGAGTAAAAGATGAAATATATTTGTCCGAATGTAGAGTCTTGTGGAGGAGGATTGCTCTTCCCAACCTCCCAGAATGCTTATAACTAACTGTGTGCTATCAATCAGCCTGAGCAGGCCTTTAATTGATTCCCTCGCTACCAACTGCCAGGCCATGCCAGGCCACTAATTTATCCCCATTCCCTTGCTATCGATTCCCAAGAATTGACCCGTTGGTTGAGGAAATCCAAGTCATTATCCTGGCAGGACAGAATACAAAATACAGGGGGGGGGATTTAACCCATAAAAAACAGAGTCCCATTTTGGGTGCGTTCAGCGGGATGTTTCTGTGTGCCTGCAGCACCAAGAATAACCATGCTATCTAACAGGGCTCTGCCATTTATTTTGGCCCTGGTGAGGAACAGCCTGCCAAGGTTGCACTCATTTCCAGGAGGATAACTCGCAAATCATGGTTTTTAAATGTTGCCCCGATGTTTTGACCATCCACCACCCCCCCCCCCCCCCCCCCCCCCCACCCACTCCTCCAACATACCTCTTACCAGGACCTTAAGCTCCCTCTCACCCCCACCTCTTAAGTACAGTGCACTCCCGGCCTGATCGCTGGCATGGGCAAACTGGAAACCAGGCACATTGGCACTGCCAGCCTAGTACCATGGTAGTATTCCTTCTAGCATGGCAGTGCCACCCGACACCCTGGCAGTGCCAGGCTAGCAGTGACAAGGTGCCAGGTTGGCAGTGCCAAGGTACCCAGGTGCCAGCAGGTGTGCCGGGTACCACACTGCCCAGAGCCCGACCACCCTGTGGCCTCCGATGGCCTGGTCCATGTTTATGTGGGCTAGTGTTAAATTGCACCATGGTGATCTCTATCAGGCCAGATCGTTCGCAGGGAGAATCTGGTGCAGATGTATTTAGGCGCATTTAAATATGTTATTCTGGATGTTACTCTGGATATCACCCAGTGAGGGCGAGGTCCAGATTGCAACATTTTGCGAAACATAATGGGATCTCACGAGACGTTCCGAGCCTCACAAATCTCATGAGAGGCCTCACCGCGTGGCTGAGTCAGATGTGACAAGACAATTAGATCGCACCCAGATTTACAGAAAATTCTGACATTACAAATCAATCACTTTGAATGAGCTGTTACTGGGTATCAAAGTGATCAAAATACAACAAAGCAAAAGGACTTAATGATATTTTATGTGAACCAATTAAGTACTTTGAGCGTGAGGTTGTTCTATGGCTGCTCAATATGTCCAAAGCATCAGTAACCAACAAGATTCCTTTTTTTTTAATTTAGAGTACCCAATTCATTTTTTCCAATTAAGGGGCAATTTAGTGTGTTCAATCCACCTACCCTGCACATCTTTGGGTTGTGGGGGTGAAACCCACGCAAACACGGGGAGAATGTGCAAACTCCACATGGACAGTGACCCAGAGCCGGGATCGAACCTGAGACCTCAGCGCCATGAGACTGCAGTGCTACCACTGCGCCACCGTGCTGCCCAACCAACAAGATTCCTAAGCTGTGGATATGAGTGAGAATGGTGGCAATTCTGAAGCGAGACAAAGATATCCAGCCAGTCTAATGAGCTTTGAGCTAAGCTCCCTGCTATTCCATAGCTATAATCTCTCCAAAAGACTCACCCTAAATTGCTTGGTCCCTTTTGTAGATGATGGTCTCACCCCTGAACAAGCGGGATTCAGACTAGGGAAATCGTGCACAAGCCAATTATTGTTCCTACCCGATTCATTGAGGATGGCTATGAGACAGAATGAATAGCAGGCACAGCCTTATACATTTATCTATTGCCTATGATGTGGTCATCCATCCGATTCAGTCATGGAAATTACCCAATATAACCAAAGATATCAGATTGACTGAGTTGATAAGCATCATGCTGGACAACAGACAATTGTCATGGGAGTGTCCCTTTAAGAAATGTTTTGCATTATCAAATGGCTTCAATTATGTAATTGTGTGGGTGGAGCTGGGCTGTGGCTCTGGGTTTTTAGTTTCTTTTTTGAGCTGGGAGCGGGCTGTTGGTCTGAGTTTTACTTTCATTTTGGTAGCTGGATTCAAACACAGAAGTCTTGTCGTGTCTCTCTATCTCTGCATGTTACAAGTTATCTCCAGATCGCTTGATAATTTAAAAGTGATAACTGGTTTCTGGAAGGAATCCAAACCTGCTGTTTTGAAAAGAACAAGAAGTATCCATACCACAGTCTTAAAGATACCAGGTCTTGAGTGTTGAGTGCTGGGCCACCATTTTTGAAAAGGGGTTTTGATTTATGGGATCTTGTTATCAAATTGGGACAGCTTAAAGCAGGAATTTATTAAGGTTTATATATAGAGTACTGTAGCTATGTGGGGTATTTATGTTTGTAGTTGATAAAATTGCTTACTTTGTGTGTTTATAAAAATGTTAACTGAATTCGTGGAATAAACTTTGTTTTTTGATTAGAAGTGCTTAAGGCCTCTGTTGAATAACACCTGCAAGATAGGCCCTTGTGCACCTCATAACCAAAATCTATAAACAGTTGTGGGTCAGGTGAACTCCATGATATACTTTGGAGTTTTCTAAACCCTGGCCGATAACACAATCTTTGTTGACCGAAATGGTAACCAAAGCCAATATCTCAGACAGGAAAATGGCTTATCTCAAGGTAATGTTCTTGTATTCTTGCTGTTCAATAACATATACCGATAACCAGCCCATCCATCCACATATCAGAAATTTTTACCAAGTTTATTAGCTATTCATAGCATCTCAGGCCCAATCCTTCTATATAGCAGAGTGGTCCCTTGGCAATGTTGTTGAACTAATTGACTGCTATGCAATTAATCATCTGCAGACAAACCTATAAAAGGCACAGATCGGTCTTTTGTTCTTAGGAATAGTGATGCAAAGGAAGAATTAAACATGTGTTGGTGTTTGAGAACACTGGAAGACAACTTTAAGCCAGTGTACCTTGAAGTAATGTCAAATCAAGGGAGCACAGTTGCTTCACAGCACCAGGGTCCCAGGTTCCATTCCCGGCTTGCGTCACTGTCTGTGTGGAGTCTGCACGTTCTCCCCGTGTCTGCGTGAGTTTCATCCGGGTGCTCCGGTTTCCTCCCACGAGTCCCGAAAGACGTGCTGTTAGGTGAATTGGACATTCTGAATTCTCCCTCTATGTACCCGAACAGGTGCCGGAGTGTGGCGACTAGGGGATTTTCACAGTAACTTCATTGCAGTGTTAATGTAAGACTACTTGTGACACTAATGAAGTTTATTTATTACTTATTATCTTCAAAGATCACATGTCATTAAAATAAAGGTGCAAGTAGCTGTCAGAAATAATGGTTGAATTTTACCACCTCTCTGGGGATGAGGTGATAGGCTTGGGGAAAATAATAATAATCGCTTATTGTCACTAGTATGCTTCAATTAAGTTACTGTGAATAGCCCCTAGTCGCCACATTCCGGTGCCTGTTCGGGGAGCCGGTATGAGAAATAAACCCGCGCTGCTGGCCTTGTTCTGCATTATAAGCCAAGTGTTTAGCCCACTGTGCTAAACCAGCCCCTGGTTGGAGACAATGGCAGTTTTATGGTTCTATTTTACTTGCAACAGGGGAAGTGTTGGGTGGCCCGCATGCCCATGGACAAATTGTGGCCCTTAAGTGGCTAATTAATGTGATAAGTGTTCAGCTGCCCAGTAAAAATTGGTGATCAGGTGACTGTGACTGGAGTTTGCCTCCTATTTGGCTTTTTGTCCCGCTTGGATCCCCCATCCAAGTTTTCCCCCTCTGTATTCCCCTTTCTCCAAAGCTCTGTCCACTCTGACACCCCCCCATCCCCCCCAATCGCCTCACCAGGGTCAGATAGCCTAGCCCTGTTGATGACACGCCAGGCTCAACTTGCTGTGGACTCTGTTGGTGTCTCCTCTTTGGGACTTCATGTTGTCCCAGCTGGCACCTCTGAGTGCTGGGACATCCTTTTAGACGGTTCAGATGATTCTCATCTCAAGCCAATTAGGCCAATGGCTGCAGGGTGAGCCAGCTGATGCAGGCAGGCTTGTCCTTGACATTTCTGCTGAGTTATGGGGACACTGCACCCCCACATGTAAAATTCAGCCCCACATCTCACAGAAGCTGGCCAACTCTAAATGGGAAACAGGCCCACAAACATTACGAATAACTGCCCTTGCCCTGTGCTGCGTGGGAGCTAAATATGCCAACTCAGTCTGGGAACCTCACCCTGTGACAAGAGGTTGGATGAATGCAGATTGCAGAGATTTACTGGCCACCTGAAACTTACTAAAGTGGACAATTTGCACCTGCTTTTTGCTATTGCTCAATCCTCTCATGGTACTTGGGCATCACTGGCAAGGCCTAATTACCTTTCAACTGAGTGATTTACTAGGCATTTTCGGAGTCTATCACATTGCTGTAGACTGGAGTTACATATAGGCCAGACTGGGTAAGGATGGCAGGTTTCTTTCCCCTAATGTACATTAGTGAAACAGATGGTCCTTTATGACAAACAATTATAGTTTCATCATCACTATTACTGAGCCGTGTATTAAATCCAGATTTTGCTAATTTAGTTCAAATCCCACCAGCTCCCTTGTTGCGATTCAAACCCATGTCCCCAGGCATTATCCTCAGCCTCTTGGTTACTGCTCCAGTGTCATTACCATTATGCCACCATATTCCCAGCATTAGGAAGAATGGGAGTGCAGTTTAACCCTCCCCGCACTTCCTAGATCAGGCACTGGGTGCCTTTGAATAAAGTCACCTCTCCACCTGCATCTCCGAGAGGCTGCAAGTGAATAATCCAGGGTTTATTTGTAATGCTCCACATATGGCAAGCCACCCACCTGCCATTGGGTTAATCACAGAATTGTTCCAGTGCTGAAGGAGGACATTTGGCTCATTATGTATGCACCGGCTTGACAAATGTGCATCATAATACCAGCAATAACAGGATGAGGTGCTTAAGTGTGTTTTAATTGCCCACTTCAAGGCCTCAATTAATGACAGAGCAGGAAGGCTGTTCACGGGCCTTCCTGCCATGGATTTAATCCAAGTGGAGGCAGGAAAGTGGCAGGGACCCTACCTGCCGCATGCCATTCACTTAAGTGCCCTCACTATCCCCTCCCCCAATTCCACCCCCATCCAAACCAACTTCACCACCAAACCTACTTCAGGGGAGGTCACAAGATTCTGCCCATCACACTTAATTCATGAAGATAAATAACTAAGCACAGGCAAACTTCTACAAAGAAAAAATATTAAAGTCCCAGTATATCAATTTAACATATCATTCCTTAGTTGCATCAAATTAAATGACGCTTTCAAGACCTGAGCACTACTGAAAGCATTGTGCTCCATAAAATGTTTACTTATCCCTGATGATTAAATCACATTCTTCATCATTCTTTTATCCATTTGTTTTTAACAGTTGTAAGTCTTGCTTTATCAACTTATCATCAGTGTCACAAAACTAAGGCAGAATTAATTGCTTTCAGTGGGATTCGTATACATAGCCATACATTCACAATGTCATTTACAGCTTGTGTAGTCTGTGTTTGTGTCTAGATTAAATAATCATTTTACAATTATAATTTCAATGCGATTCAGAAACATGAAGAACTCGAATGTTCTTTTCTCCAGTGAAAACTGGTTCAGTCATGTGCATTTGTCTTCTTGCTAAGAGTCCTGAGTCTGAGAATCATCTTTATCATCAGTGAAACATACTCATCACCCTGCACACTCTGGCAGTCAGAAATAGAGCACTGGGGCAGGTATATCTCAGCACTTATGTCAAATGTGTTGATCCACAGATTTTTACGGCCAGTTCCTCTGTTAAAATAGTGGAATAAAGATGTCACACCAGTACATTATGTGTTGGGCTCCTATTATTTGCAACAATGATTTTCACCCTATATTTGTGCATTTATCAGAAGAGGCTTGATAATAGACAATATTTTTTTTCTATGAGGATTTGCATCATGTGTTACCTCAGTGTAGTTCAGTTCAAAATTTTACATTTCTACCACGGTTGGCAATGATTGTCAACCAGCTATTTGCGACCAAGGTTAAATGAAAACCTTGATAGCCTAAGGATGCCGAATCATTTCACTGACGATTATCAATGCTGACCAGGGTCTAAATTGACAAGCTGCTTCTGTGCAACCAATAGATTAAGATAACGACATTGCCTTTGTAAAGAACTTGAATTTTAAAAATTAAATCTATGATAGGGTTTGGTATAGCAAAAGAAAAGAACGACTCGAAATAAGCTGATGTGCCAGTTTGCATTAATAATGGAATAATGAGAAAGAGGTTATATTTGATTTTGATTTCGAAATGATTATTCTGTATTAAATATGTCTTTTCAATCTTCTTTCAATATTTGAATCATTATTGTACAGATAATTAAAAAGCCACAGTCTGAGTGATCATTTGGGTTTGATTCAATATCTCAATGCTATTTACAGTCTTTAATGTGTTAACCATTACTTTTTAAATGTCAAAACAAAGTGAATATATGAGTGATTTATTAAAACATAAATCATAATGTCATAATCAGGTGTCTCAAAGAATGGAGAACTAGCCTGGAACATCCATTACATTCACTGTATTTAAAACATTTTCTAAATTATGTAATTTGGACAAAATTTAATATCCCTTCTTTCCTTGTCCATGATAACAAATAGAGTGTGGAAGGTAGCTATGGCACTGAATTGCAACCAACCCAGAAATCAAATCTGATAAACACAAAAATTCAAAAGCCTACAAAATGTACATGAAATATCAAAATGCACATTTTTGCCTTTAGCCTAAGTAATTGCATTTTAAATGATGGTCCTTATTAAATGGACAGAATGCAGTACAGACAATTTTCCTCAATGAGTACTGTGTGGGTTATATGGTTACGTGTGAGAAAATTGACTTGTGAACTGCTCAATTCACTGTGACCACACTGCTATGAAAACAAGAAAAGCAAAAGCAACAAAAAGTCTGCTTGATCCATCCACTGCCATCTACAGTTCTGGGTTAATGAGTCCTCATTTCACTTCTGCAATTGAAAAACTAAGCCTGATTGTCCTGAAAAAGAAAACATCCTGTGAACCATGCACTCCGTCATTAATGCACAAATTGGCCAGCGACTTCTGGCAAGGAAGACATGACCCATGAATTACACACTAAAATACAAGCAAAATACCGCAATACTGGATCTAAAACAAAATAGAAAGTGCTGGAAAAACTCAATAGGCCTGACAGCATCTGTGGAGAGGGAAATATTTTGAGTCCAAAATATTGGACCTAAAATGTTGCGGGTGGAATTTCCCGCTTCAGAGACCAAGTGCCGTGGCGGACTGGAGTTTCGGGGTCATCCGATTTCAAATCATTATGTATGCATGAATGAGCAGTATGTCGTATCTTGTGGGGGGGGGGGGGGGGAGGGGGGGGGGTTGACATCCATCTGCCTTACTGTTACTTCATTGATTCGTATTTGTGGCACCATATTTAAACGGTACTCACGCATAAATTCATTCTATGCAACCCACAACTTATCATGGCAATCACAAACCATGTGCCCCCAATTTCAGTGATAATGGATTGGCGCCATTCCTCCAGGCAGTCATGGACTGGTGGAAGGTTTTTTGCCATCATAATGGTGGCCAGTTGTCCAACATTCCCGTACCAGCCTCCCTGGACAGGCGCCGGAATGTGGTGACTAGGGGCTTTTCACAGTAACTTCATTGAAGCCTACTCCTGACAATAAGCGATTTTCATTTTCATTTCATTTCATTAAGGCTTGAGAGGAGTTGCCAGGGAAGTCAGCACCTGGCCCTATCCAGTGCTGTAAAAGATTGAATAATCTTATTTGCTTTGTCAGGGTACGTCAAGGTTCTCCTCATTCTCAACTCAAGCTCTCAAAAGGCCATCAGGCCTTCGCAGGGTCATAGTTCACAGGGATCTCACACTTTGCCAACACAAGGGACATCACCACTGATTGTATCACACACACTTTTACACCTTCATCCCTTATCACATCCTGCACAAGTCATGTCTTCAGCCTTACATCCGTTGACTCAGCACCCACAGAAGGTAGCCATGTTTATCATCTGCTTTGGCATCAGTTCTGTTCACAATCTGTTCATCCGTCTTTAGCACCCATAAGACCATAAGGAACAAGAATAGGCTGATCATCCCCTCAATCCTGCTCTGCTATTCAATAGAATCCTGGCTGGTTCAGCATTCCTCACGTCCACTTTCCTTCCGTTTACCCTTAACCCTTGATTCTCTTACTGTTCAATAATCTATCTCAGCTTTAAATATAAACAAGGACTTTGCCCCCGCCGCTCACTGTGGAAAGGCGTTCCAAAGACTCACAACCCGCTGGGAGAAGAAATTCCTCCTAAGACCAGTCTTAAATTGGTTGCCAACCTGTAACCAGTAGGATTCCACAGGTATCTGTGCTAGGACCACAACTATTTACAATTTATCACCCACAACAACAGGGAGAAATCCCAGAAAGGAGGGGATGTCAGAACTCAGGCCACTCACCGCATTTGAGGAGAAGGTGGCAGAGCTGGCTAGCAAGGACAGGAACTGTTTCTGCGCCAAAGGCGTCATTCAAAAAGCCAGTGAGACCCCATCTAATGGATGTTACACACTCATCGAAACTATGAGTGCCCTTTAATATAGTTGATTATCCAGCCAATCACGAATTAAACATCTCTCTATTACAGCCAGCAGAAAGAAAAGGAGGAGTCACATCGTCAGCCAGCCCAGCAGCCCCAGTCATTAGGCCACCTCAGATGAAGATCTGAGAACCCACAAGATGTAGAGCTGTCACTACATTCACCTGCGCAACCCACCAGCACAGGCTGAGGAAGGTGCACCTGCCCAGAGGGCACCACTAATGTCACACAGATAACAGGACAAAGCAGCCATTCAGGTTGCCTCCTCCACTGCTGTGGATGTCAGAAATGCACCTAGATATAGCGATAGGGTAAGAAAAATGAAGAAATATTGAGAGCACAATGGCGGTATGGGTGTTCACACACTGTAAATATATTTTGCTTGTCTGAAAGTCTGATGTGGTGAGTGGATCTTCTATCTGATACAATACTCCGAGGTCATACAAGTGATAACCCCCTCCCACCCCCGTCCCTTCACACGCCATGTATCTCCCTACGTTATCTCGCATAATCTTGTTACAATTAGCCACCTTCCTGTCCACAGCAGTGAGATAAGCAAAGCTTTGCGCTCTATCAATGTGGTGATTGAGCAATGCATCTTTTGGACTGGTCTCAGAGGATTATGCCATGTGAGCACATGAGTTTAGAATTTGCAGTTGTGTTTATTCTCCTGATGCTGCTGTAATGAAGGCGGATTAATGGGGACCTTAGGGATAGGTATAACCCGCAGGGCAAGAGCTATAGCTGGGGGAAAGGCAATTATGATGCGATGAGGCAAGACTTAGGATGCATCGGATGGAGAGGGAAATTGCAGGGGATGGGCACAATGGAAATGTGGAGCTTGTTCAAGGAACAGCTACTGCGTGTCCTTGATAAGTGTGTACCTGTCAGGCAGGGAGGAAGTGGTCGAGCGAGGGAACCATGGTTTACTAAATTAGTTGAAACACTTGTCAAGAGGAAGAAGGAGGCTTATGTAAAGATGAGACTTGAAGGTTCAGTTAGGGTGCTCGAGGGTTACAAGTTAGCTAGGAAGGACCTAAAGAGAGAGCTAAGAAGAGGCAGGAGGGGACATGAGAAGTCTTTGGCAGGTAGGATCAAGGATAACCCCAAAGCTTTCTATAGATATGTCAGGAATAAAAGAATGACTAGGGTAAGAGTAGGGCCAGTCAAGGACAGTAGTGGGAAGTTGTGCGAGGAGTCCGAGGAGATAGGAGAGGTGCTAAATGAATATTTTTTGTCAGTATTCACGCAGGAAAAAGACAATGTTGTCGAGGAGAATACTGAGATACAAGCTATTAGACTAGAAGGGCCGAATGGGACTTATCCTAGGATTCTCTGGGAAGCTAGGGAGGAGATTGCTGAGCCTTTGGCTTTGATCTTTAAGTCATCTTTGTCTACAGGAATAGTGCCAGAAGACTGGAGGATAGCAAATGTTGTCCCCTTGTTCAAGGAGAGTAGAGACAACTCTGGTAACTATAGACCAGTGAGCCTTACCTCTGTTGTGGGCAAAGTCTTGGAAAGGTTTATAAGAGATAGGCTGTATAATCAACTGAAAAGGAGTAATTTGATTAGAGTTTTGTGAAGGGTAGGTCGTGCCTCACAAACCTTATTGAGTTCTTTGAGAAGGTGACCAAACAGGTGGATGAGGGTAAAGTAGTTGATGTGGTGTATGTGGATTTCAGTAAAGCATTTGATAAGGTTCCCCATGGTAGGCTATTGCAGAAAATACGGAGGCATGGGATTCAGAGTGATTTAGCAGTTTGGATCAGAAATTGGCTAGCTGGAAGAAGACAAAGGGTGGTGGTTGATGGGAAATGTTCAGCCTGGAGTTCAATTACTAGTGGTGTACCACAAGGATCTGTTTTGGGGCCACTGCTGTTTGCCATTTTTATAAATGACCTGGAGGAGGGCGTAGAAGGATGGGTGAGTAAATTTACAGATGACACTAAAGTTGGTGGAGTTGTGGACAGTGCGGAATGAGCTTCCAAGTTACAGAGGGACATAGATATGCTGCAGAGCTGGGCTGAGAGGCAGCACGGTAGCATGGTGGTTAGCATAAATGCTTCACAGCTCCAGGGTCCCAGGTTCGATTACCGGCTGGGTCACTGTCTGTGTGGAGTCTGCACGTCCTCCCCGTGTGTGCGTGGGTTTCCTCCGGGTGCTCCGGTTTCCTCCCACAGTCCAAAGATGTGCGGGTTAGGTGGATTGGCCATGCTAAATTGCCCGTAGTGTCCTAAAAAGTAAGGTTAAGGGGGGGGGGTTGTTGGGTTACGGGTATAGGGTGGATACGTGGGTTTGAGTAGGGTGATCATTGCTCGGCACAACATCGAGGGCCGAAGGGCCTGTTCTGTGCTGTACTGTTCTATGTTCTATGTTCTAAATGGAGTTTCATGCAGAAAAGTGTGAGGTGATTCATTTTGGAAGGAATAACAGGAAGACAGAGTACTCGGCTAATGGTAAGATTCTTGGTAATGTGGATGAGCAGAGAGATCTTGGTGTCCATGTACATAGATCCCTGAAAGTTGCCACCCAGGTTGAGAGGGTTGTTAAGAAGGCGTACGGTGTGTTGGTAGAGGGATTGAGTTTCAGAGCCATGAGGTCACGTTGCAGCTGTACAAAACTCTGGTGCGGCCGCATTTGGAGCATTGCGTGCAATTCTGGTCGCCGCATTATAGGAAGGATATGGAAGCATTGAAAAGGGTGCAGAGGAGATTTACCAGAATGTTGCCTGGTATGGAGGGAAGATCTTATGAGGTAAGGCTGAGGGACTTGAGGCCGTTTTCGTTAGAGAGAAGAAGGTTAAGAGGTGACTTAATTGAGGCATATAAGATGATCAGAGGATTAGATAGGGTGGATAGTGAGAGCCTTTTTCCTCGGATGGTGATGTCTAGCATGAGGGGATATAGCTTTAAATTGAGGGGAGATAGATACAGGACAGATGTCAGGTAGGTTCTTTACTCCGGGAGTAGTAAAGGTGTGGAATGCCCTGCCTGCAACAGTAGTGGACTCGCCAACACTAAGGGTATTCAAATGGTCATTGGATAGACATATGGACGATACGGGAATAGTGTAGATGGGCTTTAGAGTGGTTTCACAGGTCGGCACAACATCGAGGGTTGAAGGGCCTGTACTGGGGTATAATGTTCTATGTTCTATGTTCTATTTAAATGCTGACCCCTTTAGAGTCTTTCTCACTTAGGGCGCCTTTCAATTACCTCCATATAATGTCCATAAGGCTTGGGTGTGGGTGACATTTCAAGTAATAGTCAGGGATCTTAGCCACTCATGGCAGCCTGTAACACAATATTGTGACCATGTGTACGGCTGAACATTACCGCTATCATCATTCTCACACTCCACATGCATGGTAGCAGGGGTCTAGGACAACTCATCGCCGCCGACTCATCGCCGCCGACTCATCGCCAGCCCAACTCATCGCCAGCCAACTCATCGCCAGCCCAACTCATCGCCAGCCCAACTCATCGCCAGCCAACTCATCGCCAGCCCAACTCATCGCCAGCCAACTCATCGCCAGCCCAACTCATCGCCAGCCCAATAAAAACAGTACAGTCAACAGACTTCTTAACAGCGCTCTGGAGTGAATGGAATCTATTTAAACCAACAGACTTCTTAACAGCGCTCTGGAGTGAATGGAATCTATTTAAACAATTTAAACCTATAGAAAACAAAGGACATTTTAACATATTTTGGTCAGTTGACTGTTTACTGTCGGGCTCTATTGAAATAGACGCTGTTAATTGTAAGTTACTGTTTTTTGTATTGTGTTTTCCGTCTGCCTCTGGTTAAATACAATCGTTTTTATATTGGGCACTTTTTAAATAGAGTCAATTTACTGGGGCAGCACGGTAGCATTGTGGATAGCACAATCGCTTCACAGCTCCAGGGTCCCAGGTTCGATTCCAGCCTGGGTCACTGTCTGTGCAGAGTCTGCACATCCTCCCCGTGTGTGCGTGGGTTTCCTCCGGGTGCTCTGGTTTCCTCCCACAGTCCAAAGATGTGCAGGTTAGGTGGATTCGCCATGCTAAATTGCCCTTAGTGTCCAAAATTGCTCTTAGTGTTGGATTGGGTTATGGGGATAGGGTGGAGGTGTTGACCTTGGCCAGGGTGCTCTTTCCAAGAGCCGGTGCAGACTCGATGGGCCGAATGGCCTCCTTCTGCACTGTAAATTCTATGAAATACTGAAAAACATACAGTAAACAGTCAACTGACCAAATCTGAACCTAATCAATTTCACATTTGTCGCTCGCATGTTCCATAACCCTGGTGTTTGTCAATTTCAGCTATTCAGCTATTCAGACGAAAAGCACAAAATTATATGTGGCAGGTGCGAATATACATTGAGCAACT
Source organism: Scyliorhinus canicula (assembly GCF_902713615.1). Lineage (NCBI taxonomy): Eukaryota > Metazoa > Chordata > Chondrichthyes > Carcharhiniformes > Scyliorhinidae > Scyliorhinus > Scyliorhinus canicula. The sequence goes on from NC_052153.1 coordinate 125,270,072, forward strand.
TTGTGAGTTGCAAAGTGCACTCTGGTACAAGTCAGCTAATATATGCCACTGGTTTCATGCTGATAAGTTTCTTTGAGATGCCACGCTTGATAACCCTATGCAGGTGTGTGTGTGTGGATGCGTTTGCGTGGATAGGTGTGGGAGGATTATCATGTTAATAAATATATATGCAATATATATAGAGTCAATTTATTGAAAAATATGTTAAAATGTCCTTTGTTTTCTATAGGTTTAAATTGTTTAAATAGATTCCATTCACTCCAGAGCGCTGTTAAGAAGTCTGTTGACTGTACTGTTTTTATTGGGCTGGCGATGAGTTGGGCTGGCGATGAGTTGGCTGGCGATGAGTTGGGCTGGTGATGAGTTGGCGGCGATGAGTCGGCGGCGATGAGTCGGCGGCGATGAGTTGTCCCATTCCCTGGTAGCAGAACTATGGACCTAGCCAGCACTTGGTTACTCCTAAAATGTCTGCTAGTTGACCACAACTATGTGAGATTAGAGATGTGTATTGTCGTGTAAAGTATAGGGAACTGTGAGAGCACTGCAGAGCTTCAAAAATACATTGCTAAGTTGGTGGAGTGGATAGGTAGGTGGCAGATAAAGTTCAAATTTTTAAAATTCATTTATTTGATGTAGGTGTCGCTGGTTAGGCCAGCATTTATTGCCCATCCCTCGCTGTCCTACAGTAGGTAGTGGTGAGTTGCCTTTTTGAACCATTGTAGTCCCTGAGGTGTAGGTACACCCATAGTGCTGTTAGGGATGGAGTTCCAGGATTTTGACCCAATGACAGTGAAGGAACGGCGATATATTTCCAAGTCAGGGTGGTGAGTGACTTGGAGGGGAACCTCCAGGTGGTGAGGTTCCCAGGTATCTGCTGCTCTTGCCTTTCGAGATGGTAGTGGTCGTGGGTTTGGAAGGTGCTGCCAATGGAACCTTGATGAGTTCCTGCAGTGCATCTTGTACATGGTTCACACGACTGCCACTGTTCATCGGTGGTGGAGGGATTGACCGTTTGTGGAGGTGGTAGCAGTCAAGCAGGCTGCTTTGTCTTGGATGATGTTGAGTTTCTTGAGTGTTGCTGGAGCTGCACTCATCCAGACAAGTAGACTGTATTCCATTACACTCCTGCCTTTCAGTTCAGTTTCTGATCGATGGTAACCCCTCAGGATATATTGGGCTATTCAGCGATGGTAATGCCATTGCATTTCAAGGGGCAATGGTTAGATCCTCTCTTGTGGGAGATGGCCATTACCTAGCACTTGTGTGGTGTGAATGTAACTTGCCACTTGTCAGCCCAAGCCTGGATATTTTCCAGGTCTTGCTGCATTTGGACATGGACTACTTCATTATCTGAGGAGTCCCGAATGGTGCTGAACATTGTGCAGTCCTCTGCGAACATCCCCACTTCTGACTTTATGATGGAAGGGAGGTCAATGATGAAGCAGCTCCTTGATGGCATTATCAGTCAAATGTTGCTTTATTGTCAAAGGCAGTCACTTTCACCTCACCTCTGGCTTTCAGCTCTTTTGTCCATGTTTGAACCAAGGCTGTAATGGTGTCAGGAGCTGAGTGACCTGGTGGAATCCAAACTGAGCATCCATGGGCAGAATATTGTTGAATGAGTGGCACTTGATAGCACTGTTGATGACTCCTTCCATCATTTTGCTAATGATAGACTGATAGGATGGAAATTGGCTGGGTTGGATTTGTCCTGTTTCTTGTGTACAGGAAACCCAGGGCAAGTTTCCACATTCCAGTGATGTAGCTGGAACAGTTTGACTAGGGGTGCAGTAATTTCTGGAGCACAAGTCTTCAGTACTATTGCCGGAATATTGTCAGGACCCATAGCCTTTGCCGTATCCAGTGCCTTCAGCCGTTTCTTGATATGGAAATGAAAAATGAAACGTGGAGTGAATCAAATTGGCTGAAGACTGACATCTGTGATGCTGGGACCTGCGGAGGAAACTGAGGTTCTGAAAAGTGTGAGGTGATGCATTTTGGCAGTAAGAACATGGAGAGACAATATAAAAAAGAGGTTAAAGTTCTTAAGGGATTGCAGGAGCAGAGGGACCTGGGTTTTTGTGTGCGTAGATCATTAAAGGAAGCAGGTCAGGTGGAGAGAGCACGTAAGAAAACATACAGTATCCTGGGCTTTTTTAATAAGGCATGGAGTACAAGAGAAAGGAGGTTATGGTGAATCTATAAAAAACCCTGGTTGGACCTCAGCTGGAGTACTGTGTACAGTTCTGGGTGCCACACTATCGGAAGGATGTGAGTGTATTGGAGAGTGCATAAGAGACCGACAAGAATTGTTACAGGGATGAGAAACTTCAACCAAGAGGCTTGGAAAGTTGGGATTATTTTTCTTGGACAGAAGAAGGCTAAGAGGTGATTTCAGAGAGATCTTCAAAATGATGAGGGGCTAGACAGAGTTCCTGCTCGTAAAAGGATCAAGACTGAGAGGGCGCATATTTAAAGTGATTTGCAAAAGAAGCACATGTGATGAGAGAAAAAGCTTTTCACACACTAGGTCATCAAGTCTGGAATGCACCACCTGGGAGTGTTGTGAAGGCAGGTTCAATCGAGGCATTTAAGAGAGCATCAGGTGATTATCTGAATAGAAACAATGTGCAGGGGATGGGGAAATGGCAGGGGACTGGCACTAAATCATAATGCTCATTTGGAGAGCTGGTGCAGATACAATGGCGTAAGAATCTGTGACTAGGCTCCTGATGCCGGAAAATTAAATTGGAGGAAGTGGTTTTGGACCTTCAGGTCTGGCTAGCACGACTTGCCAGAATCCTTGAGCAAGCTCTCAACTTGGCAATCTGAACATGACAATGCTATCAGTGTCCCAGGTATCTGTGTGTATATCTGAAACTGCTTGAATATGGAGGCCAAAAATAGGATGAGAGCAAAGCTCTTTTAAATCTGACGTGTGTGCTTTATAATCAATAAAGTTAATAAGTAATAAAGTAATAAGTAGTGCCTAAAAAACATTTACAGGGCTACTTCCCACCCCAATGCCAAGACAAATGCTGGCCATGAACCTGAGAAGCTCCAGACAAAGGCTGGGCCATGAGTGTTTATCAGTGATCAGAAAATGGTGCTGCGGAAGCTCTCTCTTTACACACAAAGATACCCTGACTTGTAGGCCCACATCCTTCACTGAGAGTGAAAGATCACAATGTCCTAAAGAATGAACATGCTGGGACTGAGTCTGAAGCCAGTGCAGTATTTTTACTTGAAGGATGGCCTGCGGAGAGATGCCGCAGTCCAGATGCAGATCAGACCTCAGATGTTCAGTATAATTTCTGCACAGTGAGCTGGTGAAGATCTCATCACATAACAGAACAGCCACATGCTCCAGAGGCTGCCTAACCATCCAACAATGAGACCATCGCAACACAAGATTGTGATTACTCATTCTGAGATTAATGGTCTGCATTGAGATGCTGAGGATGGCAAAGAAGGTGTTAACATTGAGCCTACATAGTGGGCACAGATCAAAGATGCTCGTATAAGCCAGTCATCTATATTGTTCTGGAATCATCTGGCTAAAAGGATGTCACAGGCACATCTGCCACATCTGTCCCACACTATGGCCTCTTCTTCTGGTACCACACACCCCTCCTTCGACGTGCTCCTCCTTGGAGGAGACATGCAGCACTTCCATCTCTCTACCCAGCAACTCAACCCCCTATGGACTGCCAGTTTGTGTAGAGCACAACAAATCACAATGATCTGGTACACGTTCTGGAGAGAGTGCTGGAGAGCACTGCTTGGCTGGTCCAAACATTAAAATTGCAGCTTGAACATGCCAATAGTCTGCTCAATCAAGGAACATGTCACAGAATGAGCTGCATTCTACCTTACCTGACTTCAGTACACCTTAGGTCATGCCAAATTCCACCATGTTCTGGATCTTGATGGGACACTCCTACACTGATGTCTTCATAATTGGAGTAACATGCTTGAATCTTAATAACTGCAGGTGCAGTGAAGGTCTGGGTTTTAAACAGGACCTTGGTTGTCATTTCCTGGTTGGTTGTTGCCATTTCACCGTAGTCCTAGCACCTAATAAGTTAATAAGTTGAATACTTTTTTGCAACAAAATGAATGCTGCTCTGCAAACAACAAGTTGCTAAATCAACAGCTTCGCCGGTGCTATTTTTAGGCACATGACCCATTTAACCCTTTTTAATCAATGTAATTTTTCTAGCTTAGAAGCAGCCCCTCTTACCTCAAGTCCTGGAAGTTCCTTTTCGCCACATGTGGAGGTCAACTCAATGTTCAGACAATGCTAATGGGAAAAATAGGCAGTGGTGGCAGCAACATTTGTGAGTGCAGTACACATGCTTGGTTACATCCATGTCATCACGTAGCGCCTGCACAGCTTCTTCAAACATAATCATCAACATTCACGATTGAACTGTGGCCAAGGATTCTGAATTACAGGATGGAATCATGGAATTATAATTTGAACATCTCCCCGATTGCTTTTAATAGCAACCACCAAGATTGATGGCATTTCAGAAGGACTGGCAACCGTGATAGCCTGGACACTTCATGGGCCACATGACTCATCCGGAACCTATGGAGTGCGTGAACCTGGGGCTATCGGGTGCCAGGGAATGGACCGGGTAGTGGAGGATCATCAGAGTAAGCCTGGGAGTTGAAGGAATTAATCTTCTGTTGGAGTTGTGTTGATTTGTAAATATAAAGTTCTTCCTTTATTAATAAATCACCATTGTGATTTAACTCTCCTCATCGTATTATCTCACGCTACAACAGCAACCTTACTGCTTGTTAAGGTTGTAAATAGTGATCGTTGGTGCTCTGCAGTAATTGTTTCTGAACTCTTAAATCAAATTGAATATGGAAAATATTGGAAAAGTAAAAAGAAAGTTGTCCAGAAAATGGAATATATTTTCATCCCAAGGCTCCTGGCACAGAACTTTGAATGCTCAAAGCACATATTGGAAATACAGGCATGTGCACTACGACTGTTTTTGTTACCACCTCAATACAAACTGGCCTACAATGGTTCCTAATCTCCCATTTCCTCCAATTTAATGTTCTTATCCCCGTGTTCAAATCCTCCTCTCAGTCCTCCGTTAAGATCCTCCTCAAAGCCTATCTCTTTGATTAAGGTTTCAGTTACTTCTCTTGACATCTCCTTCCTTGGCTTAGCATCAATTTGTGCTTGATTACACATCTGTGAAGGACCTGGAGATGTTTTCCTAGAAAAGGAAGTGTATAAATTATTGTTGTCGATGTTGCTGGTGTAGTTTTAGAAATAGTGGGCGGCACGGTGGTGCAGTAGTTAGCACTGCTGCCTCATGGCTCCGAGGACCCGGGTTCAAACCCAGCCCCAGGTCACTGTCCATGTGGAGTTTGCACATTCTCCCCTTGTTTGCGTGGGTCTCACCCCCACACCCAATAGTATTAGCCTTGCTAAATTCCCCTTATTTGAAAAAAAAGTTTTAGAAATAGTATTATTAAAATCAATAGATGGAAAATCATTGAATTCTCAGTGTCCTACCAGTACATAAAATGGGCGCGATTCTCCGCTGCCCACGACGGGTCGGAGAATAGCGGGAGGGCCTTCCCGACATTTTTCCCAACCTCCCGCTATTCTCCCCCCCCCCCCCCCCCCCCCCCCACGGCCGCCCCACGACACGAATCGCTGCTCGCTGTTTTTTATGGCGAGCAGCGATTCTTCCCTGGCCGATGGGCCGAGTTCCCAGGCCTTTACGGCCGTTTTCACGAACGCAAACACACTTGCTCTCACCGTTCATGAAAACGGCCGCAAAGTGCCGTTCCGGACAACCATGGCACCAATTGGCACGGCCGCACCACGGCCGTGCCAAGGGTGGCATGGGCCTGCGATCGGTGGGCACCGATCACGGGCAGCGGGTCTGATACCCGCGCACTCTTTGTTCCTCCGCCGCCCTGCAGGATCAGTCCACGGGGCAGCTGAGGGGCATGACGGCCCGCGCATGCGCGGGTTTGACGCATATGCGTGATGACGTTGGAGCCGTCCAATCCGCGCATGTGCGGCTGACGTCATCGTGCGCGTCAGCCGCCGTGACGCTTGGCGCGTGGGCTTAGCGACCGTCGCTAAGCCCGCGATGCCATGCTTCGCGGGGCCGCGCTGCTAGCCCCGCCCGGGGGGGGGGAGAATCGGGTCCCAGGAGGGGGCGCGGAGGCTGCCGTGAAACACGGCCAGTTTCACGGCAGCCTTTACGACTCTCCGCATTTGCGGAGAATCGCGCCCAAAGTTCTGCAGCAGGGCTGCTGCAATGATTTTACAATCAGTTGACCACTATGCACCCAGACCCCAAATGTAAAATTAGATTAATACCATCAGATTTCACACTGTAACCTGTATATTCCGCAAATTTTAATAAAATTTCCCATTTGGTACCTTTTACTGAACAGTTTAATAATTTTAATTAAAGATTAATAAACAACAGCTTCGAGAGAATTATTTTAATATGCTTGTTTATGCAAACTAAATTTACTGAATATTACTTTGCAATTCTCATTTATGTTTCAGTTGACCCCTGAAGACCCTCGTCCTGTCACCAAATGTGTCAATGTTAGATCACTTGAGATGTAGCATGAACAGGCTTGCACATTTCAGCACCAACATTAACACACACGGACAATTCAAATTCAAATTAATTATTCATTCCTGCTTTACTATCAAAGTATATTAAAATGCATTTATTTTATATTGAATCCATGAAAGTGATCACAATTATTATTACACTCAAGCCCCATTTAATTGAATAAGTAAGGCACAGATGATGAAACCAATGCAAGCATGAAATGCTCTGTAGCTGGTATTCATAGGATAAAATTCTGGAACGGTAGGACTAGGTGTAGGCCATTCAGCCCCTCATGCCTGTTCCACTGCCATTCCATGTTATCATGGCTATTCTGTATTCTAACTCCATTTGCCTGCCTATTGTGCTCACTCACTTAATCTATCTAGAACAGAAAATATTGGACAATCTCAGCAGGTCTGACAGCATCTGTGGAGCAAAAAGGGAGCTATCATTTTGAGTCTAGATGACTCTTCGTCATCCAGGTTGTCAAAGGTTGCTTTTGTGACTGGAAACCTATGTCTAGTGGTGTTCTGCAGTGATCGGTGCTCTGTACATTAATTATCTGGATCTGAATATAGGAAGTATGATCTATCTAGAAGTCAGGAACTGAGTCTGTGATGTGCTTGAACAAATTAGCATTGAGAGGTAGGAGGTATTAACAGTTTCAATGGTCCAGTATTGAACAGTTTCAATGGTCCAGTATTGAACAGTTTCAATGGCTTAAAAGTGGATAAATCCCCAGGCCCAGATATATACTAGGCTGCTGTGGGAGATGAGGAAGAAGATTGCAAAAGCTCTGACAATAATTTTCAAATCTTCTCTGGCAGCAGGAGAGGTGTCAGAGGACTGGAGGACAGCCAATGTGGCACCATTATACGAGAATGGAAGTAGGGACGAATCAGGAAATTACAGACCAGTGAGTCTAACTTCAGTGGTAGGGAAACTATTGGACAAAATTCTGAAGAATAAAATTAATCTCCACCTGGGGAAGCAAGGATTAATCAAGGATAGTCAGCATGGCTTTGTCAAAGGGAGATCATGTCTTACAAATTTGATTGAATTTTTCGAGGAGGTGCCTAGGTGTGTAGATTAAGGTAGTACAGTTGATGTAGCCTACTTGGCTTTCAGTCAGGCTTTAGACAAGGTCTTGCATGGGAGAATGGTCAAGAAGGTAAGAGTCCATGAGATCCAGGGCAATTTGGCAAATTGGATCAAAAATTGGCTTAGTGGCAGGAGATGGAGGATGATGGTCAAAGGTTTTTTTTGTGACTGGAAGCCTGTGTCCTGTGGTTTTCTGCATTATCGTTGCTGGGCCCCTTGTTGTCTTTAGTGCACATTAATTATCTGGATATGAATGTTGGAGGTATGATCAGAAAGTTTGAAGATGGCACAAAAATTAGTGGTGTGGTAAATGCTGAAGAGGAAAGCCTTAGATTACAGGATATTGTAGACTAGCTGGTTAGATGGCTAGAGCAGTGGCAAATGGAATTTGAACATGAAAAGTGCGACGTATGTATTTGGGAAGACTAACAAGGCAAGTGGATAGACAATGAATGTTAGGATCCTAGGAAGCACAGAGGACCAGGGAGACTTCAGGGTTCATGTTCGTAGATCCCTGAAGACAGCAAAACAAGTTGATAAAGTGTTAAGAAGGTATGTGGGATACTTGCCTTTATTAACCAGGGAATAGAATACAAGGGCCTGGAGGTTATGTTGGAGCTGTATAAAGCACTGGTTAGGCCACATCTAGAGTACTGTGTACAGTTCTTGTCGCCACACTATAGGAAGGAAATGATTGCATTAGAGAGGGTGCAGAGGAGATTCACCAGAATGTTGCCTGTTCTGGGGCATTTCAGCTATGAAGAGCGATTGGATAGACTGGTGTTGTTTTCTTTGGAGCAGAGAAAGCTGAGGGGAAACCTGATTGAAGTGTGTAAAATTATTAGGGGCACAGATAAGGTGGGTAGGAAGGTACTTCTCCCCTTGGCGGAGGGGGCAATAACTCAGAGGCATCGATTTAAGGTTTATCGGAAGGAGGTTTATCAGTGATGTGAAGAAAAAACTTTTCACCAGAGGGTGGGGGAAATCTGGAACTCACTGCCTGAAAGGGTGGTAGAGACAGGAACCCTGACAACATTTAAAATGTATTTAGATGAACACTTGAAATGCCGTTGCATACAAGGCTACAGGCCAAGTGCTAGAAAATGGGATTAGAGTAAATAGGTGCTTGACGACCAGCATGGCCACAATGGGCTGAAAGCCTCTTTCTGTGCTGTAAATCTCTATCAGTGCTTTATAAATGTTATATTCCTCTTTACATGAGTTACTATTGCCACCAATCTTTATGCCATCAGCAAACTTAAAAATAGAAAGCGGGATTCTCCGACCCCCCCGCCGGGCCGGAGAATCGCCGGGGGGTGGCATGAATACTGCCCCGACGTCCCGACGCCAGCTTCCGGTCTGGGGCCGTAGGCAGTGGCCCCGCAGGCAATCCTCCGCTCTCATATGGGCCGAGTGCCGCCTGTTATTGGCCAGTCCCGCCGGCATAAATCAAACAAAGTCCTTACTGGCGGATCCTGGCTCTGCGGGCGGCCTGCAGAGTCCTCAGGGGGTGCGGGGGTATCTGGCCCCAGGGGGGGGGGGGGGGGTAGGATGTCCGCACAGTGGCCTGGCTTGCGTTCGGGGCCCAGCGATCTTCGGGCAGGCCTGTGCCATGGGGGCACTCTTTCCCTCCACGCAGGTCGCTGTAATGGTCCGCCATGGCCGGCGTGGAGAAGAACCCCCCTGCGCATGCGCTGAGATCATGTCAGAACACGCTGCACTCACGCGCATGCACCAACTCGCGGCAGCTGGCGGAGGCCCTTCGGCGCTGGCTGGCGTGGCACTAACCCCACCGCTGCCGGCTGGCGCTGCGCCAACCCTGCCGGCGCCGGCCTAGCCCCTGGATGTGCGGAGGATTCCGCACCTTCTTGGAAGCCCGACGGCGGAGTGGTTCACACCACTCCTCGGCACCGCTACAGCCCACCCTGCCGGATAGCGGAGAATCCCGGCCATAGTTCTCCATTGCATTATCTTAGTCATTAATAGATATAGCAAACATTGAGGACTCGCAAGGTATGGGACATCACTTGTCCTCTTCTTCCAATTTTGGGTACATACCTATTATCCTGACTTTCTATTGCTGCCACCTCATGAATCTCCCAATCAGAGCAATAATTTGTTTTCAATTCCCACGGTTTTAATTTTAGTTAACGGTCTATCATATTGAACCTTCCAAATGCCTTCAGGAAGTACACAGATATGCTCCTGCCTACCACTTAGTTACTTCCTCGAGAAGTTCATCTAGATTGAGTAGATATAACTTTTGCAAATCCATGTTGACTTTCTCTGATCAGTTCATATTTCTCTCAGTGATTAGTCATTCTGGTGGCGATTCCTGGCATCACTTAGACTAACAGGTGTATAATTTATTGGTTTCCTGTCTGGCCTTCCTTAAATATTGAAGTTGCATCTGCGATTTTCTACTAAAACAAAACTATTACAGAATCTGGAGGGCTTTGGAAGGCTTCAGCTAAGATCCTGGGTAGAAATCATCAGCCCTGGGGATGTATCAGTCTTTAGTGCCATTGTTTTTCTAACGCTGTTTTCTTGCTTTCTTCCTTCAGTGAGTTCCTGTCATAGAATCACAACATGGTAACAGAACAGAAAAAAGACCATTTTGAATTGACGATTCACCTAGTGGCGCACTAGTTTTCCATGCAGATAATGACCCAATTCTCTTATGAAAGTCACTTTTATCGCTCCTTCCACCATACTCTCAGGCAGTGCATTCCAGACACTCGCTGCATAAAAAGGTTTTCCCTCATGTCACCATTGCTTCTGTTGACAATTGCCTTAAATCTGTGTCCTCTGGCTCTCGATCTTTCCACCAATGGGAATAATTACTCCCTGTCTCTACAGCCCAAAACCCTTGTGATTTCGAATACTATCAAATCTTCTTTTACTGCACCAACTCGCGGCAGCTGGCGGAGGCCCTTTGGCGCCAGCTGGCGTGGCACCAACCCCACCGCTGCCGGCTGGTGCAGCGCCAACCCTGCCAGCTCCGGCCTAGCCCCTGAATGTGCGGAGGATTCCGCACCTTCTTGGCAGCCCGACGGCGGAGTTACAGCACAGGGCAGCAGGGTAGCATGGTGGTTAGCATAAATGCTTCACAGCTCCAGGGTCCCAGGTTCGATTCCCGGCTGGGTCACTGTCTGTGTGGAGTCTGCACGTCCTCCCCCTGTGTGCGTGGGTTTCCTCCGGGTGCTCCGGTTTCCTCCCACAGTCCAAAGATGTGCGGGTTAGGTGGATTGGCCATGCTAAATTGCCCGTAGTGTCCTAATAAAAGTAAGGTTAAGGGGGGGGGGGGGTTGTTGGGTTACGGGTATAGGGTGGATACGTGGGTTTGAGTAGGGTGATCATGGCTCGGCACAACATTGAGGGCCGAAGGGCCTGTTCTGTGCTGTACTGTTCTATGTTCTATGTTCTAACCTCTTTAAGGAGATTGACCTTAGATTCTCCAATCTCTTCATGCAACTGAAGCTTCTCATCCCTGGAATTATTCTTGTGAATCTTTACTGCACTTTTTTGTCATAATATCCACTCATGTATATCATGAGATGCAGACAGGCAGTGATTGACACACAGTATAACCAAAGAACACACACGACACAGAACAACCAATCACCAGACAGGACACCACCACTATAAAGTCCACAGGGCATTAAGGCTCTCCCTCTCTCACAGGACACGGCTAGGGAGATGGTCACAGTGAACAGCCCAGTGAACATCATCACCAGGTGGTAGAGAGCTAGTCTGGTCAAGCCAGTAGGAGGTTATCAGTTAGGTTAATAGAGTGTCAACCCACAGCAGATTATGTACAGCAATCACCAGGTTCAATAAAACAGTATTGGACCATCTCCTGTGTCGGAAGCCTGTTTTTCGTTTTACTGCATCCAGTTGCAGTCGATCTTAGACCAACATAGATAACTCATCATGGTACCAGAGAGATATTAACTCTAACAAACCTACCTTGAGTGAATCTGCAACGACCAGCACGCAGCCATCCAGCCGCATGGAAAAGATCCAACCTCCTCCGCAACTCTTGATCTCAGGCAACCTCGGCGCCAGCTTGAAAGTCTTCAAACAAAAGTTCCTCCTGTATATCGAAGCCTCCGACCTCGAGGCAGCATCGGATGCCTGAAAGATTGTGCTGTCCTGTTGACTGCGGGGGACCACGCCATCCATATCTATAACTTACTCACATTTGCCGATGGCGAAGACAAGACGAAGTTCAAGATGGTTCTGCTGAAATTCGACAGCCACTGCGACATTGAGGTGAACGAGAGCTTTGAACGGTACATCTTCCAACAGAAGCTTCAGGGTAAGGATGAACCTTTTCAGTCCTTCTTGACCCATCTCCGCATCCTAGCGCAGTCATGTAATTATGACTCGACAGCTGATTCCATGATCCAGGATCAGATCGTTTTCGGGGTCCAGTCCGACTCCCTGCAGGAGCAGCTCCTCAAAATCAAACAGTTGACCCTCTCCGTCGCCATCGAAACGTGCATTGTCCATGAGCATGCCAGGAATCGTTACTCCCTCATCAGTGCGGCAGAAAATGCAAAACCAGTCTCCCACGAGGCAGAAAGGGTGTAGGCCATCGCAAAAATGCAAGGCCTGAGCATCGAGGAGAGTGGCCGTTTCGTGCACTTTTCCCTGGTCCCTACCATGCTCGCCACGACAGGGTGGACGACGAGGCCGAGGACGCCAATGCGCATGTGCGAACGTCGGCCGACCGCACTGCGCATGCGTGATGGCACACGGATCGCGCTGACGTCAGCGTCATGACGTGTCCAAATTGTGGCTCTGCCTATTTAAAGCAGCAATGTCCACCCAAAGGAAGGCGATGTCTACAGTGTGGAAAGCCTGGGCATTACGCGGCCTTATGCAGATCCACTCCACCGACCAACAGCCAGCGATCCCAGCTGCAGCGCAGACGTGTCCACTGCGTACAACGTGGCATGCCGGATTCGGATCCTGACAGCCCAACGGACCTTCGAGTCTCCATACCGAGTTGGCATAATCACCACGCGCGAGCTGGCCTCCACCGTGCCTGCAAACCGCCTTTCAATCCTCACTGTGGATCCTGACGACGAGTGATGTGCTGTCACCACGGTTAACCAGTCTCGCATCCAACTGAAATTGGACACCGGCGCATCTGCAAACCTCATATCATAGTCGGACCTCGACAGCATCCGAGACCAACCTAGCATTCTTCCACCAGCCTGCCAGCTCCTTGACTACAATGGCAATGCCATAGCTGCCAGTATATCGTGTCAGCTAGGTGTATCTCACAAGGCAATCAAAGTGACGTTACGATTTGAGATCGTCCGGCCTGACAAGGCATCCCTGATCGGTGCTCGCGCATGCAAACTCCTAAATGTGGTCCAGCGCGTCCATGCCATGTCCTCGACACCGGTGACTGCCTTGCCCATTGTAAATCTCCAGGCTGAAATAGACGCCATTCTCTCGCAATACCACAACGTGTTTGATGGAATGGGCACGCTCCCATATCGTTCCAAGATATTGCTCAAACTGAATGCCATCCCAGTCATCCATGCACCACGCCGGGTGCCGGCCCCTCTCAAGGATCGTCTGAAATCGCAGCTACGCGAGCTCCAAAACCAGGGTATCATCTCAAAGGTCATGGAACCAACAGACTGGGTCAGCTCCATGGTCTGCGTCAAGAAGCCCTCTGGTGAACTCCGCATTTGCATTGATCCCAAAGACCTGAATCGCAACATCATGCGCGAGCACTACCCGATCCCAAAGCGTGAACATAGAACATAGAACATACAGTGCAGAAGGAGGCCATTCGGCCCATCGAGTCTGCACCGACCTACTTAAGTCCTCACTTCCACCCTATCCCCGTAACCCAATAATCCCTCCTAAACATTTTGGTCATTAAGGGCAATTTATCATGGCCAATCCATCTAACCTGCACGTCTTTGGACTGTGGGAGGAAACCGGAGCACTCGGAGGAAACCCACGCAGACATGGGGAGAACGTGCAGACTCTGCAGAGACAGTGACCCAGCAGGGAATCAAACCTGGGATCCTGGCGCTGTGAAGCCACAGTGCTAATCACTTGTGCTACCGTGAGATGGCTCATGCTAAATTCTTTACCAAGCTGGATGCCTCCCGTGGGTTCTGGCAGATACAGCTGGACGAGTCCAGTCGGAAGCTGTGCATGCTTAACACTCCGTTCGGCAGGTATTGCTACAACCACATGCCTTTTGGTATCATATCAGCTTCCGAAGTATTTCATCGCATAATGGAGCAAATGATGGAGGGCATTGAGGGGGTGCGAGTCTGTGTGGACGACGTGATCATATGGTCCACGACGCCCAAGGATCACATCGCTCGCCTCAAACACGTTTTCCAGAGGATACATGAAAATGGCCTCCAGCTCAACAGGGCCAAATGCTCATTTGGTAGGTCCGCTATCAGGTTTCTGGGTGACCACATTTCACAGCAGGGTGTGCAACCTGACGCTGACAAGGTGCTGGCAATCAATGCCATGAAGACCCCAGAGGACAAAAAGGCGGTCCTCCATTTCCTCAGGATGGTGAATTTTCTCGGGAAATTCATTCCCAACATGGCATCCCACACCACAGCCCTCCGGCATCTCGTAAAAAAGTTAACAGTGTTCCAGTGGCTTCCCGCACATCAAGCGGAGTGGCTTGAGCTGAAGGCGAAGCTCACCACAGCCCTAGTACTGGCATTCTTTGACCCAACCAAGGATACCAAGATATCCAGAGACACAAGCCAGGATGGCATTGGGGTGGTGCTCCTCCAGCAAGACAACCCCTCGTCCTGGGCTCCAGTGGCATACGTCTCCAGGGCCATGACTTCGACCGAACTACGGTATACCCAGATCGAAAAGGAGTGTTTGGGTCTCCTGACAGGAATTGTCATGTTTCATGACTACGTATACGGCCTGCCAAAGTTCACGGTGAAAACAGACCACAGGCCTTTAGTCCACATAATCCAAAAGGATTTAAATGACATGACACCTCGGCTGCAGCGAATTCTTCTTCGTCACCGCCGATATGACTTCGAACTCGTCTACACACCAGGTAAGGAGCTGATCATCGAGAATGCCCTATCCCGATCCGTCACCACGCCGTGTTAACAGGACGACTTCATTCGCCACATTGAAGCACAGGTGCAGCTGTGTGCCAGCAACCTCCCAGCCACTGATGAACGAGTTATACAAATACGCAAAGAAACTGCCAAAGATCCCCGACTGCAGCGCGTGATGAAGCACCTCGCCCATGGCTGGCAAAAGGGGCAGTGCCCCCAGTTCTTCACCATTAAGGACAAGCTGACGGTTGTTGAGGGGATCCTTCTTAAACTAGATAGAATCGTCATTCCCCAAAGCATGCAAAACATGGTGCTCAGACACATCCATGAGGGTCACCTGGGGTTCGGGAAATGTCGACGCAGAGCTCGGCAGGCAGTTTACTGGCCTGGCACCAGCCAGGACATTGCCAACACAGTCCTCAACTGCATGACATGCCAGAAGTTTCAACCAGCTCAGCCCAAGGAAACGCTGCAACAGCACGATATTGTGACCTCGCCATGGTCCAAGGTGGGGATAGGCCTCTTTCGCGCCAATGGGCGTGATTACATGCTCCTGGTCGACTACTTCTCCAGCTACCCAGAGGTGGTGAAACTGTCGGACCTCACGTCCAAGTCCGTCATCAAAGCCTGCAAAGAGACGTTTACCAGGCATGGGATACCACTCACGGTAATGAGTGACAACAGTCCATGTTTCTACAGCCAAGAGTGGTCCGACTTTGCACGATCCTACCACTTTAGTCACATCACATCCAGTCCCCATTACCCGAAATCAAACGGGAAGGCCGAGAAAGGGGTCCGTATTGTCAAGCGGTTGCTGTGCAAGGCTGCAGACTCAGCCTCAGATTTCAACCTGGCGCTATTGGCATACAGGGCAACCCCTCTGTCAACTGGTTTGTCTCCGGCGCAGTTGCTCATGAAACTGAGGACGACTGTTCCAGCCATCCATGTTCCAGACCTTCACCACCTCACGGTGCTGCAGAAGGTGCAGCGATCCACGGACCAGAAAAAGATCACATATGATGCTCATGCCACGGATCTGCCTGCGCTGGCTCCAGACGATGATGTTCACGTTCAGCTGCCTGAGGGAGGTTGGCCAGCCCCAGCTGTTGTCGTCAGACAGGCTGCTCCCAGGTCTTTCGTTGTCCAAATGGCTGATGGCTCTATTTTACGGCGCAACAGGAGCGCGCTGTGTAAAGTTCCCTGCCCATCACCCGATCGCACTTCTCCGCATGTCATCATGTCTCCTCCGGACGTCTTGCACCACGAGGCCACCGATCTGGCAGTGACCGCACCTGTCCACAAGGCCACCGAGATGGCAGTGATTGCATCTGTCCACAAGGCCACCGAGATGGCAGCCATCCCGCCTGTCCAGGTGCCGGCATCCCCCCTCCACCTCCGCGGCGATCGACGAGAATTTGTCGCCCACCACAAAGACTGAATCTATCAACTTAAATCTTGTAAATTTTGTTCAGTTTGCTCTGTATCTGCACGATAGACACCTTCCCATGTACACATGTTCATTCATTCCCCACTTGTACATAGTTATGCATGCATATACAGCCATGTTCCAAAATTTATTTTAAAAGGGGGAGATGTCATAATATCCATTCATGTATATCATGAGAAGCAGACAGGCAGTGATTGACACACAGTATGACAAATGAACAAACACGACACAGAACAACCAATCACCAGACAGGACACCACCACTATAAAGCCCACAGGGCATTAAGGCTCTCTCCCTCTCTCACAGGACACGGCTAGGGCGATAGTCGCAGTGAACAGGCCAGTGAACATCATCACCATGTGATAGAGAGCTAGTCTGGTCAAGCCAGTAGGAGGTTATCAGTTAGGTTAATAGAGTGTCAACCCACAGTAGATTATGTACAGCAATCAGCAGGTTCAATAAAACAGTGTCGGAAGCCTGTTTCTCATTTTACTGCATCCAGCTGCAGTCGATGTTCGACCAACACAGCTAAAACATCACTTTTCTCCTATCTTCACATCCTTCCTAAAGTAGGATACAAAGCTCCAGTTAAGGCCGAACCCATGAATTTTACAGGTTTTTCATAATTTTTTCCTTTTGTCATCTATGCTCCTCTTTATAGAATCAAAGAATCTCTACAGTGCAGAAGGCTATTCTGCCCATCGAGTCAACACCGACCCTCTGAAAGAGCAATCTACCCAGGCCCGCTCCACCGCCCTTTCCCCCGCCCTATCCCATAATCCCCGCCTAACCTTTGGACATTAAGGGCAATTCAGCATTCCCAATCCACCTAACCTGCACATTTATGGACTGTGGGAGGAAACCGGAGCACCTGGAGGAGACCCATGCAAACACGGGGAGGAAGTGCAAACTCCACACAGTCACCCAAGGCCGGAAATGAACCCGGGTCCCTGGCGCTGTGAGACAGCAATGTGCCACCCAGAATCCTGTATGTTTTATTGTGGTCCTCTCAACCTGCCCTGTAAGCTTCAATCATTTCTGCTCATGCACCCTTAGGTCGCTCTGCTCCGAAACCTAGTTTAGAATTGCATCCTTTATTTTATATTGACTATACATTCTTCCCACCAAAGTGAATCACTTCGCACTTTTGAGTATTGTAATTTATCTGTCACTTGTCCGCCCATTCCATCAAGCTGTTTATGTACCTTTGAAGTTTAACACTATTGCCCGCACATCTCACAATACTTTGAAGTTTTATGCCATCCACAAATCTTGAAATTATGTCCATTGTGTCAAAATCTGTATCAATAATAGAAATATATATCATGAAGAGCAGTGCTCCTCACTCCAACCTTGAATGAACTTCACTGTAAGCCATTCACCATCACTCTCTGTTTCCTTTCATTCAGCCAATTTCATATCCAGACTGTCCTTTTTATTCCATGAACTCTAACATTGCACACAGGTCAGTTGTGTGGCACTTGATCAAATGCCTTTTGGAAGCTCATGTACATCACATCATCTATCTTCTCTGTTGCTTCATTAAAATACGCTAAATTAGTGAAACATTGCTCTTAACAAATCCATGTTGGCTTCCTTTAATTAACCTGAATTTGCACAAGTGGCTGATAATCTTGTCCCAAGTTATCGTTTTTGCAATGGTTTTTGTTATTATTATTCATTTGAGCATCACTGGCTCGGCCAACATTGTCCGTCCCTAAGTTGCCCTTGAGATGATGGTGGTGAGCTGCCTTCTTGAACCACAGAAGTTCATGTGGTGTAGCTACACCCACAGTGCTGTTACAAAGGCACTTCCAAAATTTTGACTCAACGACAATGAAGAAGTATGTCATGTGTAACATTTGCAATTAATGCCAGTTCTCTGGCACTAACCCAATATCTAAAAAGGATTGGAAAATTAAGGCAGATTCCTCCAGTTTCCTGTCTTACTTCCTATATGCACCTCACACAGTCCTAGTGACTTCTAGAATCATAGAATTTTACAACACAGAAGACCATTCGGCCCATCATGTCTGCATTGGCTCCTGAAAGAACTACCTAGCTTATCAATTTTAAGTACATTAAGTAAACTTATCAGGCTGGATTCTCTATTTCAGAGCGTTGACGCCAGGACAGGATCAGTGGACGTCTACGATAGCAAATTTGGTGGCAGTACCGGAGCAGTACCGGAACTGTTAACGGGCTAGCAACAGGGCCATGTAGAACACGAGCGATTCCAATGTAAAATGGTGTCCAATGGTGTTGGGAATGACACTCAAGAGGCTGACAAGTGACAGTCACATATTAGCACTCTGCACCACATACACACTCATTCCAGCCAACACGTTGGCACTGGTTGCACTGGAGCATGCCCGTCTCTGTGATAGGTCGGCTGGGGCCAGAGGATACATAGGGGTAATGTCCATATGACCCGTGGCACTAAATTCACAGTGGACAGTCGGCAGCATGTGCAGCCTTGCCAGCTGCTGAAATGGTGTTCCGTGTCCAACGACCCCGATTCCACGGCCCACTTCCTGGCTGTCCCCCACTACTCCCCCCAGTCCTGCCAGAAGCCCCCGGCCAACACTTTAGTGATGTTGGACACTTTTCTACCTTCTCTCTCTCCCTCAGCAGCCATGGAATCTGTTTCTTGATTTTTAAAACCGCATGTGAAACTTGGCATTGGTAATTCCTCCTAGCGGAGGCGGAGCATAGCGGGAGCCCTGGAGAATATCGAGTCAGGGCCGTTAATGGAATGCCAACTGCATTTACTGTACATGCAGAGTAGTATGCATTGATTCCTTTGTTGAGGCACCAAAACATGCCATTCCGTTGGGTGCCCAACGCCAGCCACGATTTTCGCCCCACCAATACAGGCCGTGGCTGCTGGATACTCACCCTGCCTATTCAGAGCTGTCTGCAACCATTCAGTGACATCTTTGCTCCTGGCTCCAGTGTGACAACGTACCATCCCGGAATCATGTCTGTTAACACCTATCTGAGCCTCTAACTATTGAATCCTCTGACATTATCGTAGTTCCAATCTTCCTTGTGTCTCCCTGTATAGTGGAGTCAGATGTGATGCTGTGGACTTAGATTACATTGCCCAGATGAACCAACACTTCCATCAATATTCAGAACCAAGTACTGTTTGGAGAGTGAGTTGCACTCAGGGAACTCCTGCACTATCCGCCTGGTCCTTGTTGTCCGCCTGGTTGTCATCCATTCCCTCGCGTGCTGCATATTTTTAGTTAAGCGGTGGCCACATCTATAAATGTGCTATCCATGGATGTGTTGCAGTGACACGAGCTACTGTTCAAACTCCGAAACCCAGATCTTGAGCTGCTGCAGCTGGTGAAGCATCCAACACACATGATATCCAGGACATGCAAAATGCCCAGAGTTCCCACATGGAGCATTATGTGCACTCAATGAGTCCAAGCTCTCCTGCCACTCCTCCTTGACTGAGTACAAAGTTCACAGAGGATCCACGGCCAATGATTTATTTATTGGGCATTAATTAGAGATATAAATATCACAAGGCATGTTAAACCATTTTTGCCAGAATTTATGGAATAAAAAATAAAAGTAAATATTATAAATAAAGGACTTACCAGATACAGGCCAGAATTCTCTGACCACTGGGATTCTCTTTCCCCAGCAGCAGTGCACTCCGACTGGGTTTCCCGGTGGCATGGGATAGTGTCAATGGGAAATTCTGGGCTGGATTCTCCTTTTGGGAGATTAGATTTTCCTGACAGAAATGCATTGTGTGGAATTTGCATCCAGCTGGGAGCGCTGTGCAGTCAAAATTCAGATGATGCAAATGGGGCAGCACGTTATCCATGTGAAGCTCCAGCAATCCCTGGCCCCACTGGGGCTGGGATACGTGTTAAAGAACCTGACAAGCCGGAGCTGCTTATAAGCGCTCCACTCACCACAGACTGACATTCCAGACAAGAAGATGGCTGCACGGAGACCTGTCCCCGATCCCGGGAGTCCGAGTTGACCCAATGCTGGATACCATTGAGGAGAAGAGAGACACCCTCTTCCCCAGGGTGGGGTGGAGACTCAAGCCCAAATACTCAACAGCATGAGGGAAGAGGTGGCAGAGGCTGGGAAGAGGTGGCAGAGTCTGTCAGTATTGGCAGCCTCAACAGGAGGACCGCCGAACGAAGATGAACGACCGTCTAGGCAGCTCGCTTGAGTGACCACCCTGTGCCCTCACATCAGTCCTGTCCCTCACTCCTTACATTTTCACTCAATGACTAGAGGCCAACAGCATCCCACCAGTCTGCACCACTCTTACAACCCATCCTTCAACAAAGCCCAACACATTTGAATCCCTCTTGGGATGTAGTACATTGAAGATAGTTAGGGGTTGGGACACATCATTGTACATAGTCACCATGAAAAACTTCTGCCGCACCAGTCCAACCTGCCTGTAACCTCAGTCTGACAGGTGTGAAGGATGGGCTGGGGCTGGGTGTTGTGTGTTTGCCGTGTGGGAAGGGTATGTGTGTGTGTAGAGGTCGGGGCGGAGCAGGGTGCCCACATGAACATTCTACACGGTGACACCCTCAGCAAGACGTGGCAGGGCATGGAGGCAGCAGTGTGAGCCCATCTTGTATGGCAGAATCCCCAGTGAATCTTAATCATTCACTATCTCCTGAAACCTCCACCCTTCAAAAGGGAGATAAATTGATGTGATTTTACTTAACTCTTATCACCTAAAACCCTTAGATTATAACTCATAGTTATTTCATTCAGATTAAATTGTAGTTTACGGGTCATATTTTGACTTTTCTGCGGTTTGAATTGACTCCTGGTGTGCGTTTTGAATCTCTACTCTCTCTTTTAAGTGCCATTGCTGCTGTTGTCTCCAATCTGGTTCAGGTTCAGTCCTTGCTCTCTCACTTTTATCCTTCACTGTTGATCGTGTCTCCAATCATGTTCGCACTCTCAGTCCTGGACTCATTATTAGTTTTCCGCAAATGTCAGATGTATTCGCTTTTTCCTTTACTGTGAAGAATAAGACAAAGTAATTATCCATCATATTATTCAGAAAATTCAATGAAGTAATCCACATTTCTTCTTTCCTCTGTTCCAACAAACTTGAACTTAAGCATTTCAGAAATCGTTCCACCTCAAGTCCTTTATGTGCCTTCTCCGGATGACTGTCTGGCGGGGATGGGACAATTGGGCGCGGCCGTTTTGGCGCGGCCGTTTGGACGCAGCCGTTTGGGCGCCATGGGACAATTGGGCGCAGCCAATTTGGCGCGGCCGTTTGGACGCAGCCGTTTGGGCGCCATGGGACAATTGGGCGCAGCCAATTTGGCGCGGCCGTTTGGGCGCAGACGACAGAAATTCTTTTAGTTTTTGTGGCTAGTAACTTGTTGCAAATTGTTGCAAGTAAATTTAAAAACCTTAAATTAGTTCATTTAGTTTAGTTCATTTGGTGATTATGAGCAAGGCTCCTCAAGTACTCGATAGCATCCATGTTTTCAAATTTAAGAACACTTTCATGTATTCTTTTATCTTTATTGTAAATTAAAAACGTTAAATTAGTTAATTTAGTTAAAAACCTTAAATTAGTTCATTTAGTTAAAAACTAAAGTTAAAAAACCTTTAGTTTAGTTCATTTGGTAATTATGAGCAAGGCTCCTCAAGTACTCGATAGCATCCATGTTTTCAAATTTAAGAACAGTTTCATGTATTCTTTTATCTGCATCTTTATACTTTTTTAGTTTTTGTGGCGGTTCATGGCTGGCTAGTAACCTTTCATAATATGCATCTCTACCTTTCTGAACTTTACGCAGGCCATCAATTAGTTTCCATATGGTGGGATGATGCATGCCAAGTTCATATTTCAATCGACGGTGGGCTGCCTCCGCATTATTGTTTGTGCGGTCTTCCCCGTTTAATGTTCTCTGATAAAGGTTCCAAATCTCAGGGCGAAATAAAGGTGTTTGTCTACCATTTCCTCGTCTGTTCAGACGACCAACATATGTATCTTCAAACCAGTTGAGTAAATCTTGAAGTTCTTGCGGCAGTTGGGTCGCTAAAGCATCCAGATATTCATCGATTTTGTTCAAAGGTACAAAGGCAATGGCAATAATCATTTTAGCTTTTAACGCGAAATCTGGATCAGTGTTATACAAACTACGGAACCCCATACTAGCTAGATGTTTTTGCATATTTTGAGCTAAATGAAAAAAACATCCTTTTATTTGAACATCAGGAAATATGGGCCCGATTCTCCGCCCCCCACGACGGGTCGGAGAATAGCGGGAGGGCCTTCCCGACATTTTTCCCGCCCTCCCGCTATTCTCCTCCCCCCCCCCCCGCCCAACTCCCGACACGAATCGCTGCCCCTGTTTTTTTACGGCCGGCAGCGATTCACAGCTGTTCGATGGGCCGAAGTCCCAGCCCTTTACGCTGTTTTTACGAACGGCAAACACACCTGGTCTGGCCGTTCGTAAAAACGGCGGGAACAACTTGCTTTTTATAACCATGGCACCGATTGGCACGGCAGTACCACGGCCGTGCCAAGGGTGCCATGGGCCCGCGATCGGTGGGCACCGATCGCGGGCAGCGGGCCCGATGCCCGCACACTATTTGTCCTTCCGCCGCCCCGCAGTATCCATTCGCGGGGCGGCTGAGGGGCATCCCGGCCCACGCATGCGCGGTTTTCGCGCAAATACGCGATGACGTCATCCGCGCATGCGCGGGTTGGAGTCTTCCAATCCGCGCATGCGCGGCTGACGTCATATGACGCGTCAGCCGGCGCTAACTCCGGCAAGCGGGCTTAACGAAATTCGTTAAGCCCGTGATGCCGGAGCTTGCGGCGTTGGGCTGCTAGCCCCGACCGGGGACCAGAATCGGTTCCCGGTCGGGAAGTGGCGTGCTGGCGTCAAACCCGGGCGGGTTTGACGCCAGCCTTACAATTTCTCCCGTTTTGGGAGAATCGCGCCCAATGTCTTTCATAGCACTGTGCGCAGCTTGTTCATAATCACAGACGATTGAACTGGGTTTCAAGTTGGGTTCGATTTCTTTCAATAATGCGAACATTCTCACATATGTGGTGCGTTGCTTGTTGGGCAAAAGAGCATAAACCGTAGGAGTAACTCCTCCGTGTTTTTTTACCATAATTACATAAATCTGAGAAAAGAGGCTGGGAGCAATACTGAATGTGCCATCTGCAAACCACATATCAGATGTCAATAAGTGCTGTAGCCAGCTCTGTCTTCCGAAGATTAATATCCGGTCGTGACCTGGTCCGCTATCACAAAGTAAAACATTTTCTTCCACTCCTGGTTGAGGGACATATATCCTGTAGCATTCTGGCACAATCAATTGTTGTAAATCACTTGGATTGGTGGGGACGTTCAATACACAATTACGCTTTCTGCTTATCATTCTCCTCAAAGCAGATATATTAGGAATGGCTGGTAGACTAGCTTGGGATATGTCTGTCAAACATTCATTAACAACTACAGCCTGTGCTCTCTTTTTTATTTTAGTTTTCACGAGTGCAACCTCTACTTGTGCAGCAGAAGCATCATGCGAATGGCCGTTCAGCTGCCTCACCACGTTTGCAGCTTTAGTATGGAGACGTGCTTTGCACCGGTTTTTTTGCTCACAACGCCAAAATTTCACTTCGCTGTCACCTTTGCTTGTTTTGTCAAAGACGTAAAGGAATCCGTTATGAACAAATTTTTCTTTACCACGTTTCGTTGATACTGCCTCAGCCATCATATGGGTATGCGAATTGGTTTAGTTAAAAAATATATAAAAAGATGGTGATAGAACGCACCAGCACCCAACTCAACGCACCCGCACCAGCAGCCAACTCACCTGAGGCTAATTCACAAATAAAGAAATGTTATTTTGGCGCCAAAACGTCCGGCGCCAAAACAGCCGGTGCCAAAACGGCTGGCGCCAAAACGGCCGCGCCACAACGGCCGCGCCAAAACGTACCTAACCCCTGTCTGGCAGTTTGAAAACTGTGGTTTCATACATGCATCAGGGAATCCCGCAAAGTCCCTGTGGCTTGCATATTAGTAGAGTGCACCATCTCGTATCACCACCCCTCTCATAATATCAATCAGCTTGTTTGAAACATTAAGGGCTTCTTACATATCTTGTTGACTGGATGGTCTGGGCATTCTTCAAAGACTAGTGAAGTCTTTGAGGGAGGGAGATCAAGCAATTTCCTTGCCCCATTATCTGATGGGGAAAATCTCACTTGCAATGTGTGTAGGATCTGTCCTTCATAGGAATCTGGTTCCAGATTTGAGTGCATACGATACCCATATTATAGTTCTGGTTCAGTGCGGTTCAGTTACAATACTTCATTCTGACAATAAGTCCTCAGATTCAAGAGAACACAGATTTATTATAATCTTTATTGTCACAAGTAGGCTTACATTAACACTGCAAAGAAGTTACTCTGAAAAACCCCTAGTTGCCACAATCCGACGTCTGTTCGGGTTCACAGAGGGAGAATTCAGAATGTCCAAATTACCGAACAGCACTTCTTTCGAGACTTGTGGGAGGAAACCGGAGCACCCGGAGGAAACCCACGCAGACACAGGGAGAACATGCAGACTCCGCCCAGTCAGTGTCCCAATTTGGGAATCGAACCTGGGACCTGTCATAATACCCACTAATGTATATAATGAGATACAGACAGGCAGTGATTGACACACAGGATGACCAACGAACACACAACACAGAACAACCAATCACCAGACAGGACACCACCACTATAAAGCCCACAGGGCATTAAGACTCTCTCTCTCTCAGGACCCAGCTACTGAGACAGTCAGAGTGCACAAGCTAATGAGCACGATCACCATGCGGTAGCTAGTAAGTCTGGTCAAGCCAGTAAGAGGTCATCAGTTAGATTAGGGCAGCACGGTAGCATTGTGGATAGCACAATTGCTTCACAGCTCCAGTGTCCCAAGTTCGATTACCGGATTGGGTCACTGTCTGTGCGGAGTCTGCACATCCTGCCCGTGTGTGCGTGGGTTTCCTCCGGGTGCTCCGGTTTCCTCCCACAGTCCAAAGATGTGCAGGTAAGGTGGATTGGCCATGATAAATTGCCCTTAGTGTCCAAAATTGCCCTTAGTGTTGGGTGGGGTTACTGGGTTATGGGGATAGGGTGGAGGTGTTGACCTTGGGTAAGGTGCTCTTTCCAAGAGCTGGTGCAGACTTGATGGGCCGAATGGCTTCCTTCTGCACTGTAAATTCTATGAAAATTAGTAGAGTGTCAGCTGAACATGTACATCAGTCCACTAGTTAAATAAAACAGTGTTGGATCATCTCCTGTGTCAGACGTCTGTTTCTAGCTTCACTGCATCCAGTTGCAGTCAACGTTGAACCAACCTGCTGAACACATCAGGACCCTGCTGCTGTGAAGCCATAGTGCTAACCACTATGCTGCCGTGATGCCCATTTAGAGATTTGAGCATGAGATTTTGGGGTGATGTAAGGAAGAACCGTGAAGTTGTAATGACCTAGAACTCGCTCCTGATTAGAATAGGCTGCTAAAAGCGGAGATGGTGAATGACGTCAAAAGAAAATTGGATGCAAACTTGAGGAAAATAACATTTCAGAGCTAAGGGGATAGAGTGGGGAATCAGATTGACTGGATTTCTTTGGAGAGACAGCATGAACCTGTTGGGCTGAATAGCCTCATTCTATGACCCTATACATTTGGTAGACCCACAGTTTGCTAATCATTGTTGACTCTCAGCTGAAAATGTGTAAAGTGCAAAATCACTGTCCTTAGCCCTCCATTACCTTTTTTTAAACACTTTGAGATGTCCAGTGGTTGTGAAAAACCCTATATACCTGCAAGTATTCCTCTCTCATCAACATGTTATAATGATTTTAAAAGGATCGATTGAATACAATAATCAACATAATTTGGTCCATGTCGCAGGAAACCTTTCTTTTGAGGGCAGCACGGTAGGACACATGGATAGCACTGTGGCTTCACAGCGCCAGGGTCCCAGTTTCGATTCCCTGCTGGGTCTCTGTCTGTGCGGAGTCTGCACCTTCTCCCCTTGTCTGACTGGGTTTCCTCTGGGTGCTCAGGTTTCCTCTCACAGTCCAAAGATGTGTAGGTTAGGTGGATTGGCCATGCTAAATTGCCCTTAGTGTCAAAAATAGGGTTAGGAGGGGATGTTGTGTTGGGGGGATAGGGTGGAAGTGAGGGCTTAAGTGGGTCGGTGCAGACTCGATGGGCCGAATGGCCTCCTTCTGCACTGTATGTTCTATGATCTATGAAAGAATTATTCATCCACAGGTGTAGAAATAAACAGAAAATACTTTCAATGAACAACAATAGGATGTCAAGATTTTAAAACATCTCAAACACAGAACCCACCCCCTCCAACCTGCACACTTCTGGCTTTAACAGAGGTGGGATCGGGAATGGGCAACCAACCAATGCCTAGAAGGCAGATTGGTCATTTAACCATGACAACAAACCATGTGCCTTGTATTTAGCTTGTCTTTCAGGATTAACTCTGTCCAGCCAGGTTTCCCAGGCCTCAGAAACCAGGCATCAGAAAGGAAGCATGGACTGCTTCCTGGAAAAGATAAGTGCTTTTATGGCATGGCTTGTGAGCCAGGTGAAACTTTATTTGATACCGCCTATTTTTCTTTGTTTTCTGCCATAGGAAAACTCCAAATCCCCATCAGACACCACTCCATCCGAAGACCTCCCGATAAATGCCACCCCCGGCAGTCCGGAATTGGGTCACATTCCAACCTCCTCCCCAACTCTCTGGGAACCGACCACAAGCCAGGGTCAAGGACTGAAATCTCCCTTCCCCGATTGGAAACCCTTCCCACCAAGATCTGGACACCCCAATCCCACACATCTTCCCACTATTGTAACTCCAGGCACCCTGTCTCCCCCATAGTGTTCACTACCCAAGAGTTTGTTCAATCAAGCTGGCCTCTTGACAGGGAACCTGCCAGAAAACAAAAGACACATTCTGTGGCGATGTTAGGCCAGGACCTCCGCAGATTTTCAAAATCAAAGTCATATTTTTACTTACCAGAGTTAGGAGATGCAGATTTCTCATCTGACCTTCCGACTTGGGCCGGATATAGAACAAAGAACAAATAACAAAGAAAAATACAGCACAGGAACAGGCCCTTCGGCCCTCCAAGCCCGTGCCGACCATGCTGCCCGACTAAACTAAAATCTTCTACACTTCCTGGGTCCGTATCCCTCTATTCCTATCCTATTCATGTATTTATCAAGATGCCCCTTAAATGTCACTATCGTCCCTGCTTCCACCACCTCCTCTGGCAGCAAGTTCCAGGCAACCACTACCCTCTGTGTAAAAAACTTGCCTCGTACTTCTACTCTAAACCTTGCCCCTCGCACCTTAAACCTATGCCCCCTAGTAATTGACCCCTCTACCCTGGGGAAAAGCCTCTGACTATCCATTCTGTCTATGCCCCTCATCATTTTGTAGACCTCTATCAGGTCGTCCCTCAACCTCCATCGTTCCAGTGAGAACAAACTGAGTTTATTCAACCGCTCCTCATAGCTAATGCCCTCCATACCAGGCAACATCTTGGTAAATCTTTTCTGCACCCTCTCTAAATCCTCCACATCCTTCTGGTAGTGTGGCGACCAGAATTGAACACTATACTCCAAGTGTGGCCTAACTAAGGTTCTATACAGCTGCAACATGACTTGCCAATTCTTATACTGAATGCCCCGGCCAATGAAGGCAAGCATGCCGAATGTCTTCTTGACTACCTTCTCCACCAGTGTTGCCCCTTTCAGTGACCTGTGGGCCTTTACATCTAGATCTCTCTGACTTTAAATACTCTTTAGAGTTCTACCATTCACTGTATATTCCCTACCTCATTAGACCTTCCAAAATGCATTACCTCACATTTGTCCAGATTAAACTCCATCTGCCATCTCTATGCCCAAGTCTCCAAATGATCTAAATCCTGCTGTACCCTCTGACAATCCTCATCGGTATGCGCAATTCCACCAACCTTTGTGTCGCCTGCAAATTTACTAATCAGACCAGTTACATTTTCCTCCAAATCATTTATATATACTACGAACAGCAAAGGTCCCAGCACTGATCGCTGCGGAACACCATTAGTCACAGAACTCCAATTAGAAAAGCACCCTTCCATTGCTACTCTCTGCCTTCTATGACCTAGCCAGTTCTGTGTCCACCTTGCCAGCTCACCCCTGATCCCCTGTGACTTCACCTTTTGTACCAGTCTACCATGAGGGACCTTGTCAAATGCCTTACTGGTCCATATAGACAACATCCACTGCCCTACCTGCAGCACCGGCCCTAGGGTTGCTGGCGCCCCGGGCAAGCTGAACTTCGGCGCCCTTGGGGGGGGGGGGCCGAGAGGGGGGCGGGGCCGAGGGGGGGCGCGGGGGCGAGTGGGGGCGGGGCCGAGAGGGAGGCGGGGCCGAGAGGGGGCGGACCCGGGGGGAGCGGACCCGAGGGGGGGGCGGGGCGGGGGGGGGCGGACCCGAGGGGGGGGCGGGGCGGGCGGACCCAAGGGGGGGGCGGGGCGGGCGGACCCGAGGGGGGGCGGGGCGGGCGGACCCGAGGGGGGGGCGGGGCGGGCGGACCCGAGGGGGGGGGGCGGCGCGGGCGGACCCGAGAGGGGGCGGGGCGGGAGGACCCGAGGGGGGGGCGGGGTGGGCGGACCCGAGGGGGGGCGGGGCGGGCGGACCTGAGGGGGGGGGCGGGGCGGGCGGACCCGAGTGGGGGGCGGGGCGGGCGGACCCGAGAGGGGGCGGGGCGGGAGGACCCGAGGGGGGGGGGGCGGGGCGGGCGGACCCGAGGGGGGGCGGGGCGGGCGGACCCGAGGGGGGGGTGGGGCGGGCGGACCCGAGGGGGGGGGCGGGGCGGGCGGACCCGAGGGGGGGGGGGAGCGGACCGAGCGGGCGAGCGGACCGAGCGGGGGGGCGGACCGAGGGGACGGACGGGGGGGGGTGGGCCCTGGGGGAGTGCGGCCACACTGGGGGAGTGCGGCCACCGCGCATGCGCTGGTTGGCGACGGCCCAACTGCGCATGCGCGGGACCCGAGTCTGGCGCCCCCTAGCACATGGCGCCCCGGGCAACAGCCCGAGTTGCCAGTGCCTTGAGCCGGCCCTGCCTACCTGCATCAATCATCTTTGTGACCTCTTCGAAAAACTCTATCAAGTTAATGAGACACGACCTCTCCTTCATGAAGCCATGCTGCCTCTCACTAATACATCCATTTGCTTCCAAATGGGAGTAGATCCTGTCTCGAATAATTCTCTCCAGTAATTTCCCTACTACTGACGTAAGGCTCACCGGCCTGTAGTTCCCTGGATTATCCTTGCTACTCTTCTTAAACAAAGGAACAACATTGGCTATTCTCCTGTCCTCCGGGATATCACCTGAAGACAGTGAGGATCCAAAGATTTTTGTCAAGGCCTCAGCAATTTCCTCTCTAGCTTCCTTCAGTATTCTGGGGTAGATCCCATCAGGCCCTGGGGACTTATCTAACTTAATATTTTTCAAGATGCCCAACACCTCATCTTTTTGGATCTCAATGTGACCCAGGCTATCTACACACCCTTCTCCAGACTCAATATCCACCAATTCCTTCTCTTTGGTGAATACTGATGCAAAATATTCATTTAGTACCTCGCCCATTTCCTCTGACTCCACACATAGATTCGCTTGCCTATCCTTCAGTGCACCAACCCTTTCCCTGGCTACCCTCTTGCTTTTTATGTATGTGTAAAAAGCCTTGGGACGTTCCTTAACCCTATTTGCCAATGACTTTTCGTGACCTCTTCTAGCCCTCCTTGCTTAAGTTCCTTCCTACTTTCCTTATATTCCACACAGGCTTCATTGTTCCTAGCCTTCTAGCCCTGACAAATGCCTCCTTTTTCTTTTTGACGAGGCCTACAATATCTCTCGTTATCCAAGGTTCCTGAAATTCGCCGTATTTATCCTTCTTCCTCACAGGAACATGCCGGTCCTGAATTCCTTTCAACTGACACTCGAAAGCCTCCCACATGTCAGATGTTGTTTGACCCTCAAACATCCGCTCCCAATCTAGGTTCTTCAGTTCCCACCTAATATTGTTATAATTAGCCTTCCCCAAATTTAGCACATTCACTCTGGGACCACTCTTATCCTTGTCCACCAGCACTTTAAAACTTACTGAAATGTGGTCACTGTTCACGAAATGCTCCCCGACTGAAACTTCTACCACCTGGTCGGGATCATTCCCCAATACCAGGTCCAGTACAGCGGATTCCCAAGGTCTTCTGTCTAGGGCAGCAGCGTGGGGAGAAATGAAGCCAAGCCACTTTTTTTACTGAACTAGCTTCCATAAAGCAGGTAAGTTTAAATGTCTCAGCCACTTTGAGATGCCAGGGGGAAAGTAATTTTGTAAAATAAGTGGGTGGGACTTAAATAGGGATTGGTTGGGATTGGGAAGAAGGTGAGTAGGCGGGGTAGGATTGTGAATGGTAGGAGAGGTCAGGGTTCAGGTGATTAGTTGAGGGGTGGTGATGTAGTATGAGTCAAGGAGCTCCAATGGTCAGTTGGGGTGGGGATTAGTTGGGCAGTAGTTGGGGTATGGGGTATACTTGGTGGATAGTGGGGGGGGGAGGGAGTGGGAGTGGAATGTGAGTGTAGTCAAAGAGTAGTTAGGTTATCCAGAGAGACTTACGGTGGTGGCCATGAAGTGCGCAGTATTTTCTGGACTTTTCCTCACATTAAAGGCAAAGTTTTGGATGGCAAGAGATGCAGGAGTGCCTGTAGAAGGTGTTACACCTCTGGTGTGGCTGGTGTATGGATCCATGAACCAGGAGTAGGCAGGAGGAAAAGAGCTGCTGGAACAGGAGAGTCTCTGGGGTGCGCCACAGGTTAAGGGTAAGGGAGCTGCCCTGCCTGCCCAGTGGTCAATGGAGCATCTGATAGAGTTCCTAAATGGAAAGTTCTGTCAGCAGAGGAAGGAGGCCCTGGAAGGCCTGGTGGTGGAACCGAGAAGTCGGGGGTCGAGAGAGTGGAGCAGAGTCTGGAGTCCCAGGTCCGAGCGATCCAGAAAGGGGAGGAGGCGGTGGGGGAACATGAGGTGGTCGCCCAGGTGGGGTGATTCAGGAGACCCAAAAGAGGCTGAAGGAGAATGTGAAGGATCTGGGGAATTGCTTCAGAAGACAAAACGTAAGGATCGTGGAGATTTCCAAAGGCATAGAAGGTGCAGAGGCCGACAAGCATGTGGCTAAGATTCTGGAGAAGTTGATGGGGGAGGGTACCTTTGTCCGGTCCCTGGAGGTCGACCGAACGCACTGGGTGCTGATGAGGAGGCCACAGGCTGAGAGCCACCAAGGCCGGTGGTGGTGTGGTTGCACCGCGTTCTGGATAAGGAGAAGGTCCTTCGGTGGCTGAGGCAGACGAGGAAGTGCACCTGGGAAGGGAACAAGCTGCGGGTGTACCAGGACTTGGGAGCAGAACCGGCGAAGAGCAGGGCCGGGTTCAACCGGGTTAAGAAGGGGGTGAAGTTTAAGGTTTGGTGTGCTGCACCTGACCCGCCTCTGGGTGACTTTCCAGAGCATTATGTTGGCATGTCAGAAGAGGCAATGGAGTTCATTAAAGATGATGGACTGGGAGGAGACTGAGGACATTGAACTTTGGAGGAGTTTGTACGTGTGTTTGTTTGTTTGTTCTCAGAAAAATATTTCTCTTTGAAGTGTTTCTTTGTTTTGATGCCAGGGGTTTTCGAGGGCAAGCTGATCATGAGGGAACAGCGAGGGTGATTGCACCTTTTGCTGCTCTTTAGGTGAGTATGGACAGGGGGGAAAGAGGAATTGGAGGTTTTGGGCGGGGGCCACCATGCTGTCTGGGTGGGCTAGTTAATGATATGCCGAAGTTGGAAAAGGCCCGATAATGGTGGACATCCAATGGTGTGCCGCGAGGGTCACGTGACTCGGATCAGGGGCTGGCCCAGAAAGGGGTATGGCTGATCAGCAGGGGGTGGGGGCGGGGAGCACCCAAACCAAGCTTGAAACGTGGGGGGGGGGCTGAATGGGCCAGTCAAGCGGTCACGTGTGTTGCCACACCTGAGGAGCCTGAAGGCGATCATGGGCTTTCTGCAGGAGAACACTTAAAGATAGGGAACCAGACAAGATTGAGGAAAGGATGGGTGGGGCAGGTGTTCCATTCTGGACTGGAGAAGAAGACGAGGGGGTTGGTGGTGCTGTTGAGTTAGCGGGTGATGTTTGAGGTGGAGAATATTGTGGCAGATCTGTGGGGGAAGTTTGTGATGGTAAGTGGAAAGCTGGAGGGGTTGCCAGTGGTCCTCGTAAAGGTTTATGCCCCAAACTGGGATGATGTCGACTTTATGAGGTGGGTGCTGGGGAAGATTCCTGACTTGAACTCGCACCAGTTGATCATGGGGGGTAGGGATTTTAATACGGTTATTGAGCCAGGGAAGGTGTCGGCCGTTGCGAAGGAGCTGGGAAGGGGAACTTGTGTGGGATATAAAGCGGAAGTGGGGGGAGGAGCTGGGAGGGGAGGTGGAGGCTGGGCCGTGGGCTGGGGCCTGCAGAGGGTGAATGCGTCCTCATCGTGTGTGAGGCTAAGCCTCACCTCATTCAGTCTAAAGTAATTCATAGAGAACATATGACAATAATGCAGATGAGTAGGTTTTTAAGAGGGTAGAGGATAGGTGTGGGCGTTGTGCGGGCAGGTTCGCGAATCACGTCAACATGTTTTGGGCACGTCCGACGCTGAAGTGGTTTTGGCAGGAGTTTGCGGACATAATGCCTGTGGTGTTGGGGGTGAAGGTGGCCCCGAGTCCAGAAATAACGATATTTGGGGTGTCAGAGGACCCGGGAGTCTAGGGGGCGAGAGAGGCCGATGTGTCTGTGTCAAGTAAGGATTGGGAAAGTCAATGTCCTTAAAGATGTCTGGATCAATAACATTCTGAGTTTAAGGTTTATCATTCTGTTTGATGTTTAACAGTGCTCTTCTATTTCTTCTGAACAGATATTCCTGTTCGGTTTTGACGAAGTATGCCTTGGTGCAATTTGTCTCAGAACTTTTGCAACGTGGTGCCATCTTCCTTCAGGATTCTGAATCCATACAAAGTCACATTCTCGAAGTTCAGATAGAGGTTTGGTTCGCTTATCATAGTCCTCTTTTTGCATCTTTTTCTTTGATGTGCTATGTTTGTGTATCTCTTGATTATCAATATCTGGAATGGTTATCTCAGGTAATGAGGTGCGAATTAGCATCTGAGCAGGTGATAATCCAGTTGACAGTGGTGTTGTTCTGAATGCCAACAGTGCCAACGATAGATCTTGATCATGATCAATTGCTTTGTGGAACAATTTCTTTATTATTCTTATTCATTGCTCTGCTTTTCCATTTGACTGAGCATAACATGGGCCTGAAGTAATGTGATTGAACTTGTATTGCTCTGCAAACTGTGTCCACTCCCAGCTTGAGAAACATGGACCATTGTCAGAGACAATGTTTAAAAGTATCACATGGCATGCAAAAATTGATTTTGTTGCCCTTATGACAAATCTTGTTGTCGAGTCATTCAGCATCATCACCTCTGGATAGTTGGAGTAATAGTCTATGACCACTATTTAGTCACAACCTTGGAAATAAAACAAATCCATGTCCACTTAGTTCCATGGACTGGTAATCATTTCCATCTCTTTCATGTTTTATCTGCTCTGTACTGGCTGATGCATCTGACAGATTATCCATTCTTGTACATATTGATGATGTGGAGATGCAGGCATGAGCACAGTAAGAAGTCTTACAGCACCAGGTTAAAGTCCAACAGGTTTGTTTCGAATCACTAGCTTTCAGAACCCACTTCTTGTACATATTGATCAACATCTCTGTTGATTCCCAACCAATACATCAACTGTCTGGCTATTCTATGACACTTTTCTATGCCCTGATGACCGTTGTGAATCTGCTGCAGAATTCCTAAATGTAAACTGGCAGGAATCACAATCCTATCTCACTTGAGCAGGAAACCATCTATTACGAAGATCATCTCTTAGATCTCAAAAGGCAGATCGACATCCAGTAGGCCATCCTTCTTTTAGGTATTGCTTCACCTTCTGGAGCATCAAATCCTTTTTAGTTTCGGCTTTGATTATGCGTAGTTTTTGGTCAGACACTGGTAGTATCTCAGTAAAGAAAGAGGCTTGAAATTCCACAATTTGGACTATCTTGGCTTCTGACGTTTCAGCATCAGTGGTATCTTTGGAGAGGTTGTCCACAACACCTAAATCTTCCGTTGACTCTTCATTTTGGTAAATTGAAGTACTGGTTGAGTGAACCTTTTCAACTAGCTGCGATTTTTCACAAGCATACACCACAATTAATTAAATTTTTAAAAAATCTTTTAAAAAAATAAATTTAGAGTACCCAATTCATTTTTTCTAATTAAGGGGCAATTTAGCGTGGCCAATTCACCTACCCTGCGCATCTTTGGGTTGTGTGGGTGAAACCCAAGCAAACATGAGGAGAATGTGCAAATTCCACACGGACAGTGACCAGAGCCAGTATCGAACATGGAACCTCAGTGCCATGAGGAAGCAGTGCTAACCACTACGCTGCATCCCAATTAATGATGACCTCTTATCCTCTACTATCTCGAAGTTGATGGGTATCTCGATGTCCCCATTTCTAATAACAAGATGACAGGGTCCTCTTGTGACTATCATGGTACCATTGAAATCTATAAACCGACAAATGGATTGTTTTATAAGTGGTGTCTTGAATGTGCTCCTGTGTCAATTTTAAATGGTATTTGTTTGCCATTAATTTCTAATGGGACAGTCCACTCCTTAATTATCTTTAAGAGTACTTGCCTTGGTCTATCATTGCGATCCAGTATTTTAATCTGAGTGACTGCTTCAATCATGAAAGTGTCCATAACTGTGTACGGTGAGCAACGATCTCTATCAGTTATGATATTGGATTTTTTTCTTTTCACTCTTAACACTTTGAATCCATCTGAAATCACTATAGGACTTTTAAAATTTGGTTACTGGAGAAGTTAGATACATAGCAGCTAAGCAGCAGTGTCACCTTAGCACCTTGGCAGCACGGTAGCATGGTGGTTAGCATAATTACTTCACAGCTCCAGGGTCCCAAGTTCGATTCCGGCTTGGGTCACTGTCTGTGCGGAGTCTGCACATCCTCCCCGTGTGTGCGTGGGTTTCCTCCGGGTGCTCCGGTTTCCTCCCACAGTCCAAAGATGTGTAGGTTAGGTGGATTGGCCATGCTAAATTGCCCTTAGTGAACAAAATTGCCCTTAGTGTTGGGTGGGGTTACTGGGTTATGGGGATAGGGTGGAGGTGTTGACCTTGGGTAGGGTGCTCTTTCCAAGAGCCGGTGCGGACTCGATGGGCCGAGTGGCCTCCTTCTGCACTGTAAATTCTATGATCTATGATAGAACATACAGTGCAGAAGAAGGCCAATTTATCATGGCCAAGCCACTTAACCTTGCACGTCTTTGGACTGTGGGAGGAAACCGGAGCACCCGGAGGAAACCCACGCAGACACGTGGAGAACGTGCAGACTCCGCACAGACAATGACCCAGCGGGGAATCAAGCCTGGGACCCTGGCACTGTGAAGCCACAGTGCTAGCCACGTGTGCTACCGTGCTGCCCTAATAGTTGCTGAGAAACAACACTGTGCTGCAAAGTGGTTCAATTTGCAACAACAGAAACATTATTTGCTTTTTGCCAGACAATATTTTTTACTGTGGGCCTGTCCGCAGCGTGTGCACATTGATGTAACTCTCAAAATGGCCATTGTACGCAGTATTCTTGCGGTGACACAGCATTAATAGCGGCAGCCATGTTTCCCGATTTTGCGCTCTTTTCGTTTGCCACAAACTCTGCATATTCAGTTGGTGTCTGATCACTGGCCTTGTACATATTAATCGCATCTTCAAGTGGTACAACCTGTCACCTTAGCATTTTCTTACGCAAACGTTCGTCATTTATCCCCAAAACAGCTTTATCACACAGTGTTGAATCAGATGTGAGAAAAGTTACAAGACTGCTTTCTTATTTTTAAGCTGTTATGAAAGAATCTACTGACTCCCCTCTTAACTGCAGCCTTTTTCTGAACATGTAGCACTCATAGCTCTCATTCATCTGCTTCTTACAGTGTGTATCAAAAGTTTGTAGCACCATGTTGTATTTAGTTTTATCCTCATCAGCACTGAATTCAAAAAAATTATAAAATTATAATGTTTGTGGTCCAGCCAAATCCATTTGGAGTGCTATTTTCCTTTGGTCAGAGGCAGATTCATGCACATCGGCAGAAAGGAAAATCTCAACCTGCTGTATAAAGAATGCCCAGTTTTGGCATAGTTTACCGTTTGTCCTGAAGTGGTCAGGCTTCCTGAAACCCTCCATCTCCCAATTCGTCTTTGTTGTAGATTTTCTGAGTTTTATAGCATTTGGATTGTTTCTTCAATCATCTTATGCTGATATTTCCTAATCTAATTGTTGCTTACTAATAGAAATAGACACCTGGTACCATGTGGTCTTCTTTGTGTTGTTATTTCAGGATGGTTGACGTAGTGTTCACAAGGACCACTAAACAGCTTGAACTTAAACATAGCTAGAAATGTATTGATACTACAAATTTGAATTCAACACGTACTCCTAAAGAATACACAGTTGATTATTAACCTTAATACTGATATAAGCTATGATCTTCTCTCACTCACACTATTTGTACTTCTGACTCTCTCTTGCTAACTCCTGCACTCACTCTCCCACAAGGCTTAGCATAACTGCCTTATATGCTTGTAATTGTAGCTCCCTCTTGTGGCTACTCTAGGCACTTCATTAATCCTTGCAGTTCTTACAGTTATGATAATACCACATGGGTGAGCAACCTGGCACAATTCCTGAGGCTGGAGAAGGTCAAGTTCGCCATTAGGGGTTGGTCGGTGGGTTCACCCGAAGGTGGAAGCCGTTTATTGTCTTCTTTAAGGAGGATTGAGGTGTCAGCAAAGGGGTGGGGAAGGGGGGGGGGAGGGGATTAAAATGGGGAAGGCAAGATGGTAGAAGGGGGTGATATTGGGGAGTGGGAGGGAGTGCGTATTGGTTATTTATAATGTTGTATGCTTTTTCTTCTGCTTTTGTTTGGTTATATGAAAATGCCTTGACTAAAATATTTTTTTAAAGATTATCCAGAGAGGAATTTGGAGTGGGGGAGTAGTTGGGAGGTTGGGAGGGTATTTTGGAGGGTGGCGTGGCATTGTCAGAGAGATTAGTTCAGATTTCAGGAGTATACTCGGTATGTATGAGGGATGCGAAGGGTAGTCGCGACGTTGGGAGGGTAGTAGCTAATAGTAAGGGGGCTGAGGTTATCGGGAGGGTAGTCAGGCAGTGGGGGATAGTCAGAGGTGTGGGGGATAATCAGAGCTTTAGGAGGGTAATGGTTGGAATAACCAGTCGGGGTGCGCGGGATAGTAGTTGGGATGAAAGGGGTAGTCAGGGGTGCGGTCGTCAGGGGGTAGTTGGGGTGGTGGGGATGTAGTCAGGGGGAGTCTAGTTGGGCATTGGGGGAAGCATGGGGATAGGGGGGGGGGCATATCTAACATCACCCAGTAGTTAGAGGAGCTTTTAATTATTATAGCTTTTCCAATGTAACTATTCTGTTAAGAGAGTCAGAACCACCCAAAGTCTCTGATTTTAATTAGAGTTGGGGAAGGAAAGTGGAATTTGAACAGTTCGGCCAATGAAGTGGTCATACTTTGGTGGTAAAATGGGGATCCTTCTGGACCCTGCCCCCTCTGGTTAACAACTCAAACGCCAGTTAAGAAAGGAGCTGGCAAATATTTCAGCTGCTCCTCCCAACATCTAATGATAGCTTTGGGTGAATGTCAGGTGTGCTGTTAGACGATCACTGGATTATGGCTAGAATGATCTTTGTCGACTTATGGAAGCCATTACAGCTGAGAGCTGACATGAGTAATGCAAGGAGCCTAAAGGCACCATGAGGCAGCAAAAGGCAGATGAAAAAGACACATTTTCCTTCAGAAACCCCCCACTATTTGTGAAGGCCTGAAAGGCTATTCAACTTATCTATCAGCAGTGGAACCAGTCTGATTTTCTGACCATCAGTTAGCTGGTACAACTGTTGTGCTTGGACAGGTCTGGGTCACCCGCTAGATAATTTTGATGACTTTTGTGCCTGTAGTCCATGACCTCCATTATCAATGGCTAGGAATCCTGCTCCATTGCATTGACAGTGATAGAGCAGGTATCTCACAATTACAAAGCTGGATTTAATGGTAAAAGGATATCCATTCTTCTGGGAGATTTCTCCAAGCATTAAAATGTAATCTGTCTGCATTTTCACAGTCATGTACAGAGCTCCTTAGAGGTGAAAAGGGAACAGGAATCAACTCAGTGTAACTCTCTGGACTCCTTCTTGATGATGGATGTCCCTTTGTCTGCTCACTAAAGTAGGTGGATTCATCTCCTTGTCTTCATGTATCAACCAGAAAATGTTCAAGAAATAAAAATTACCTCTCACACCCTTAGGATTTCTGTAGGTGTTTTATGGTCAGTTATGTTTTTTTGAAGCTTAGTTACTGTTGTTTTGTAGATACTAATTTGTACCCATGATGGTTCATGAAAAATGAGATAAATTACCATTTAATTGTAGTGGTGTCGTTTGAACAATGTATATTGGCCAAGGCACAATAAGAGCCCCCCTGCCCTTCTTCAAATATTGCAAGGGATCTTTTACATTCACCTGAAAAAATGGATGGGGCCTTGGTTTAATATTTATCCTAACTACAGTATCTGAAACAATACAGCATATTGCTTTCAAATGTCAGCCTAAATTGTGAGCTCTAGGCCTGGAGTGAAGTTTAAACCCACCCGCGGCCTTGAAGCGCAGAGTTAAGAATTCCCAGGGCAGCACGGTGGCGCAGTGGTTAGCATTGCTGCCTCATGGCACCGAGGTCCCAGGTTCAATCCCGGCTCTGGGTCACTGACCATGTGGAGTTTGCACATTCTCCCCGTGTTTGCGTAGGCTTCGCCCCCACAACCCAAAGATCTGCAGGTTAGGTGGATTGACCATGCTAAATTGCCGCTTAAAATTGGAAAAAATGAATTGGGTACACTAAGTTTATATTAAAAAAAGAGTTGAGAATCCTACTGTGGTGATTTGTGGTGTTTGGACCTTTAAGGGCAACACAGCAGAGTAAGGGTTACCTGGCTTGGGGGACCAAGGGGGTGGAGTCCTCGCTTCAGCAGGAGACACATGGGGAACTAGGTGCAGCCCTGTGGCTGCTGTACTTCTGTACATTTCTTATATTAATATATCCTTTTGTGTTCCTAATGAAGCCTGTGAAAGTGCATAATTACACCTACTAACAGAAATTGCTGCTTCAAATTATCTACACAAGATGTTCCACGAACATTCAAAGCCTTTTGTTAAAACCAGATTTTCTTCTCATTCATGAAATGCAGGGGATATACATTAAATAAACCCGTGTAAATAGATTAAGCTCTCTGGAATGTTCCAGAGCATCTTTCTTCCTTTTAATTTTTTAGTGAATGTCATACCCATCAGGACTTCAGACACCCAACTTAAGTATCAAGCACTCCCCAGTCAGGTATAAGAGAAGAAAACTCCTTCTATTCTGCTGTAACAATATGTACCTTGTTTACATCTTTAGAAGAGTACCACTTATGGCACACTTTACCATTTTCCACACTGTGGTCTTTTTTTGGTTTTCTTCAGTTGGATTGTAACGGTATGTTTACAGATCCATCTGCAGACAAGACAGCCTATACATAGACAACAAGTTAGTGCCTGTAATTTTTTCTCTTTCTTCCAGCTCAACTAAACTTCAAAGTGTTCTCTACTTTGCCTCCACTATCACACTATCAATGCCTTTCTTTCTTTTTCACATAGTTCTTTAGCTTAAGGCCACTTCTTGGGTGGGATTCTCCCTTACCCGGCGGGGCAGGGGGTCTTGGCGGGATGAGGTGGCGTGAACCACTCCGGC
Organism: Scyliorhinus canicula; assembly: GCF_902713615.1. Classification (NCBI taxonomy): domain Eukaryota; kingdom Metazoa; phylum Chordata; class Chondrichthyes; order Carcharhiniformes; family Scyliorhinidae; genus Scyliorhinus; species Scyliorhinus canicula. The sequence goes on from NC_052153.1 coordinate 125,310,407, forward strand.
GTCGGGCCGCCCCAAATGTGCGGACGTCTCCGCACCTTTAGGAGCCACGCCCTAACCTTGAGGGGCTAGGCCCGCGCCGGAGTGGTTGGTGTCCGTCGGCCGGCGGGAACGGCCTTTGGCACCATGCCAGCCAGGGACGAAGGCACTTCGCCGGGTGCGGAAGTCCGCGCATGCGCAGAAGCGTCAGCGGCTGCTAAAGTCATCCCCGCGCAAGCGCAGGGGAGGGAGTCACTTCTGCGTCAGCCTTCGTGAAGACTATGGCGAACATGGAAGTAAAAGAGTGCCCCCACGGCACAGGCCCGCCCGCCGATCGGTGGGCCCCGATCGTGGGCCAGGCTCCGTGGGGGCACCCCCGGAGCCAGATCCCCCCGCGCCCCCCCCCCCCCCCCCCCCCAGGATCCGGAGCCCGCCCGCACCGCCTGGTCCCGCCGGTAAGGTAGGTGATTTGATTCCCGCCGGCGGGATCGGCATGACAGATGCAGGGCTTCGGCCCATCGCGGGCCGGAGAATCGCCGAGGGGGGGGGAGGGGGGTGGGGCGACAGGCGCGGCGCGATTCCCGCCCCCGCCGAATCTCTGGTGCCGGAGACTTCGGGAGACGGCGGGGGCGGGATTCACGCCGGCCCCCGGCGATTCTCCAACCCGGTGGAGGGTCGGAGAATCCCACCCCTTGTCTTTCACCTTGTACCTTCCATGTATGTGATTCCAAGTGATGGATTATTTACATTTATAAAAGTGCGGTCTCTTCCTCGGTGATTTCTAATACACTTTTAACAGAGTAGTATCTTTCTAAAATATGATTTGATATTTTTGATATTCAGAAAGGAAAAAAAGGCAGAAAGGCTGTGTGTCATATTCGAAAATAATGATCCAATTTGAATCATTGCACTGTGATTTCACAAACAGAAAATAGAATATTCAAAACACTTCTTCATGACGGTTCTCCTTCAAGAAAGCATCTTGAATGCTTGGATAATCTCCAGGCTATGCATGAAAAGTTTTATTTAAATTGCAATGAAAAATTCTTTCATCTCTCGCATTTATCATTAGAATGGAACTTAAAATATATGAAATCATAAAATGTAGATGTAAAATGTCTGATTATTATGCAGTTGATATAAAATATAAAGTTATAACCAAGACACTGTTCTCCAAAAGCTTATCCACATCTTGCTCTGCTTGTAGGTATTCAAATAGATTCCTGTTCTGTAAATTGAACTTCAGCTTTAAATGGTTTAAATAAATTGTAATTCACATTTTGAATCAGTTTCTCAGACACCTTCAGGTTTCCTACTCAAATAGCGTTCTTTTTTTGCCAACTTTCACCCCCAGATCTCATCAATGAGCAGCGGAAACTGAGATTTGAAAATATAATTTTCTGTATCACAGCCATGTCGTATTAATGACAGGATGATTAATATGTGTGTCAGTAACCTACAAAAGGATGAAATTGAGAAAAGCCAGAGCTGACAGAATTAGTTTCATCTCCCACCATGAAGCAGGGGGGATTCTGAGTAATTTTCGAACAAATGGCTATTTCTAAAATTGATAGATATTAAAGATGAAAAATTTCATAATCAACACCCTTTTCCCACTTCTACTTTCCAAGTAATTTGATCGAAAGACGCAGAGTATCTATTGGGTGGGCAGTGAGCAAGGCACCATATTTTCTTTTTTTTTAAATTGAAATTGCCCATTTCTTTATTTTCCAATTAAGGGGCAATTTAGCATGACCAATCCACCTACCCTGTACATCTTTGTGTTGTGGGGGAGAAACCCACAAAGACACGGGGAGAATGTGCTGCAGCGCATTTTCATAGTCAAGCCCCATTAGTAAATGACCTGCTCAGCACTAATCCCACTGTCTGGAGGCGGCCCACAAATTGGAAGGTTGGGAATTCCAACAGATCTGTTTCTAAATAAAGTTAGACTGCAGCTCCTAAAATGTAAGGATGATCACATTATGTGACACTCATCAGAATGACATTAACCAGGAAACTTTATTCTCAAATTCCACTATGGAGGCATAAAGACTAGAAAGGAGCCCCACCCCCCCCCCCTCCTTTCCCTCGTTCCTCCTAATGGGTGAGGGGTGTCACAGAAAATTAGACAAGTTTAGGGAGAGATAGTTTAGCATGTCATTAAGTGCCTTCCAAACCTTTGTAGCATTTAAATGACATCATGTGTAAAGATCCTCTTGTAACTCCTTGTCTAATCCTTGTGTCCTTTTTCATAGAATTTACAGTGCAGAAAGAGGCCATTCGCCCATCGAGTCTGCACCGGCTCTTGGAAAGAGCACGCTATCCAAGCTTACACCTTTCCCCTATCCACACAACCCAGTAACCCCTCCCAACACTAATGGGAATTTTGGACACAAAGGGCAATTTAGCATGGCCAATCCACCTAACCCGCACATCTTTGGACTGTGGGAGGAAACCGGAGCACCCGGAGGAAACCCACGCACACGCCGGGAGAACATGCAGACTCCGCACAGACAGTGACCCAAGCCGGGAATCAAACCTGAGACTCTGGAGCTGTGAAGCAATTGTGCTAACCACTATGCTACCATGCTGGCCCAAATCCCTGTCTTGCTGGCTGTTCTTTCCTGGCTGTTTTTGCTGGCTGCTGTTTTTAAAACTACAGACTTTTGGTTTTGAACTGAAGCCCCCCGATGCAAGCTGCTATTTGAACTGACCCAGGCACACCCCTCCATGCAGTGTGCTCTATGGCATAGTCCATGATGCCATTTTGATGGATTTGGTGAGCAACCAATCCCCTCTTCTTAAATTCTGGGACAGTTTCTGTTTTCGATTGTGATTGGTGGAGCACTTCAGTAGCTTCTGGAAGATTCTGAAAACCCAAGGCACGTTCCATTTTGGCCTTCAGTTTTCGTTCTGAGCAGGAGCTGAGTGTTAGCCTTTTGGATATCTCTCCCAGAAAGGCTGGAGCCTCTTCCGTCTCTGGTCCCTCGACTGAAGTGAGCAGGTCTGGAAACTTTCTCTAGCATCCTGAGATGGTTTAACTCCTGATTTAAATGTTGCAAGCATTCTCTATCGAGCCAGGTCTGTGCAAGTTTAAACCGCTGATCAAAAGGCTGCAGTCTCCAGTCAGGTCTGTAAAAGCCTCACCTCTATTTTGAAGGTTGGGGAAGGCACAGTCCCAATAGTTCTAAAATTAAAATCCCTAGACGTTTTGAAGAAACGGCCTTTTACTTTCTGTTCACTACAGGTAATCTTGATCTGCCAGACTTCCGGTGATGGGGATGTGCTGAGTAGTCACACGTCAGGTGGCTCTCCTCCAGAACACAGCAAAATAGGCACTTATAGCCAAATTTCTCCCAAAGATTCGGACTCATTCAGTTCCTCAACTAAAAAGGCAAAAAAGAAGAGTAGTATGCCAGCAAACAGGAACTCGAGGGTCCGCACGGAAGCCAGAAATGGTGAAAAAGGACAAGAGCAGTGAGCGAGCGAATCGGCTGACCCACAAGGTGACAGGTTCCCGAGAGAGGGAGACCGATGACCCGGACGACGAACTCCACCCACCCCCGCAAACCTGGAGAGTGATGGAAGATATTCCTAACTAAGGAGCTGGCCACAATGTAAGATGAGATCAGGTGGCAGCCATGGTGGCAGCCATGGTGGCAGTGGCTCTGGCCACCATGGAGACAATGCTCAACGGGATGGAAAAGAAGCTGGAGACTCAGGGAGGAATGATCCAAGAGCTCAAAAAGGTATCCAACGACAAGAGCGATCAGATCGTCACCCTGGAGGCAGAGATAAAAAAGGTTGGAAGTCACCCAAGGGAGCCTGAAGTGGAAGGTCAAGGATCAAAACCTGGTGCAGGTGGCAGAATGTACAAATAGTGGGCCTAGCAGAGGGGATCGATGGCAGAGATGCGACTGACTCCGTGGCCCACATGCACCTGGTAAAGCGCAGGGTCGAGTTCAACTATGCGAAGTCAGCCCTGTACAAGTAAAATTCAGGATGTTATTCCCAGCCAGGCTCTGGGATACATATCAGAAAAAAGAACATTATTTCACCACCCAGGTAGAGGCGGATGATTTTGTGCATGGGAACGGTCTGGAGAAAAGGCAAAAAAGCAGCAGTGAGGAAGACACAGGGAGAAAGACAAAAATAATGGACATGGACAATTTTTGCACAGGACAACACTGCCTCACTATGAATAGGAGCACTAGCTCACAGGAAGGAACAGGTGAGGGCAGCAGAGCACTAGAGAGATAAGGAGACGGAGAGGACAACAATGGAATGGACATAGGAGGGGGGGTAAGAGCAACCCTGAGAGATGGGCCACCACACTAAAAGGGAAAGCTAGCGCGAGGAAAAATGAGAGAGAGGAGGGTTGTGGCACATCTTCCAGCAGGGAAAGAGCACCTGGCAGCGGGAGGGGGACACAGGCAAATACACCAATATGAAAGTACGAAAACTGACATAGTCTTCCAACCAAGAGACGCACCTGAAAGAGAAGGACCAACTGCGGGTAAGGTGATGCTGGGTGAGAGAGACCTACCATTCCTGCTACGGGATGAAGGCAAGGGGGTTATCTATTCTGATAAGCAAGAGGACGGTGTTCACAGCGACAAAGACGGTTACGGACCAAGGGGGATGGTACACCATATTCAGCGGTGTCCCTAATGGGACACAGATAGTCCTTGTCAATGTGTACCAAACTGGGACAACACAGAGTTTGTAAAAGAGACCATGGCGAAAATCCCCGATAGATACGCACCAACGCATCATGGGAGGGGACTGTAACTGTGTACAGGACCCACTGACGGACAGATCAAACCACAGAATGGGGAAAACGACAGACATGGCTAGGAAAAGGGGCCATGATGTGGAGATGCCGGCGTTGGACTGGGGTGAGCACAGTAAGAAATCTTACAACACCAGGTTAAAGTCCAACAGGTTTGTTTCAAACACGAGCTTTCGGAGCACGGCTCCTTCTTCAGGTGAATGGAAAGGCTTGTTCCAGAACAATCTGGAACAAGCCTTTCCATTCACCTGAAGAAGGAGCCGTGCTCCGAAAGCTCGTGTTTGAAACAAACCTGTTGGACTTTAACCTGGTGTTGTAAGACTTCTTACTAGGAAAAGGGGAACATTCATGGAGCAGATGAGGGTAGTGGACCCATGGCGGTTCCTGCCCCCAGATGAGAAGGAATTTTCATTCTTCTCACCAGTACAAGGTCTACACCTGCATCAACTTGTAGTGGGGAAATCGGTGCTTCCAGAAATAGTCAGAGTGGAATACTCCACAATTATAATACCGACCACACTCCACATTACATGAATGGAGGTTGGACATGATCCTCTTGGCCGACAAGGTCTTCTGTCAGAAACATCATGGGCCATAGGTGAGCATGTTACTAACAACTGGAATGGGGAATTCTCACCTTTCAAGTTCTGGGAGGCACTGAAGGTAGAGATTAGGGGAGAAATTATAGCCGACAAGGCATGGAGGTCGAAAGAAGACACTCCTTTGCAGTGTTGTTTTGGGGATTATTGGATTCTCCGCCCCACCATTTCATAATCATTTTGTCTACTGTTTGAAAAAAGGCCTTAGGGATGAAGATAAGTATGGATCTAAACAGGAAGAGGAACCTGGGGCCCTTCGGGCCCTCACCACGACAGCACTACCATCTCCACCATCAAAACACTCAACCTGCCCAGTGATAGCAGCAACACCAAGAACCTGCTACCAGATGAGGCAGCACTTTGTTCTAACCGAGGTGTCCACCATGGCCCCCATTTGTGGCAACCACAGGTTTCCACTAGCCATGCTAGACGCCACCTTTAAGAGGTGCAAAAAGGACGGGGGGACACTGGCAGTTAGGGACACTTACACAGGGAACAAACTAGCGACCCAGAGAGCTGACAGAGAGACTGGAACAATCGAACGTACAGGAGCTCCGACATTTGCAAATCAAAAACTTTCTCCACAAGGAGACGGCAAGGTACCCGAGGGCCCTAAGTGACACAATGCAGGAGGAACTACTGGACACAGACAGTCTGGGAAAAGAGAACAACGGCGATATTTACTGGCAACTTTTAGAAGGGACACATTGCCCACTGGACGGAACATGGAGAAAAAAGAGGAAGAGGTAGGGACGGAAGTAGGGTGGGGACTCTTGTTATGGGAGCGCCGTTTTCAGAACCCCAAAATGTATCATGGAGGTCAACCAACCTCTCCCTTGAATGTATTGTTGCTTTTGAAGCACACGGCTTGGTCTCCAGGTGTGGTATTACAATTATGGACACAGGGGTTTTTAAACACAAAACAATGTTTATTCCATGAATTCAACTTAAACTTTTTTAATAAACATTGGATCCCTTAACACCCCTTACTTCAAAGATAACCTTTGGGCTTTCCTTTACCACTCCAACAAATCCCACTGTCTTATCCTGTTTTACCACATTAGCCTTCTCAGTGCTTTTCTTCAACCACCAACACTGTGACTTTACATGGCCTAGTTTATTACAGTGAAAACATTTGAAACTTTTCATCTCTTTTCCACCCTCCTGGATTTCTTTTTTAATCTGAGGTACACTCTATTTATTGTCTCCCATCACATTGCCTTTACCTTTACCACTTGAGTATTTCTCATGTCTCCAGTTTCTATCCCTCACCGGCTGAAACTGATGTCGGAAACCAAGCTTTGATTTATGAACTAATGCATAATCATCTGCCATTTCTGCTGCTAACCTCGCAGTTTTGACCCTCTGTTCTTCCACATGAGTTCTCACTACATCAGGAATTGAATTTTTAAACTCCTCCAAAAGTATAATTTCTCTGAGAGCTTCATACGTTTGGTCTATTTTCAAAGCCCTTATCCACCTATCAAAATTACTCTGTTTGAGCCTTTCAAACTCCATGTATGTTTGACCAAATTCTTTCCTTAAATTTCTAAACCTTTCTCTGTCGGCTTCAGGTACTAGCTCATATGCACTTAAGAGGAGGTGAAGAAATCCATCTTATGTTCCAGATACCTCCTCCGGTAGTGATGCAAACACTTCACAAGCTCTACCTACCAGCTTTGTTTGAATCAGTAACACCAAAAGTCCTGTGGACATTTCATTTGTTTAACTACCTTCTCAAATGAAATGAAAAAGGCTTCCACTTCCTTCTCGTCATACTTTGGCAATGCTTGGACATATTTAAATAGATTTCCACCAAGCCTTCGACTATGACGCTCCTTCTCACTATCCTCATCACTATCATCCAACTGTACGTTTCCCTTTATGTCTGCCAATTTTAATTGACTTTCATGTTTCATGGCCATTTTCTGAAGTTCAAACTCCCTCTCTTTGGGCGGAATTCTCTGCAACGGCCGATGCCGTTGTGATACCCGGAGTGTTTCACGACGGCGTCGGAGGCCGCTCCTCGCCCCCTATTCTCTCTCTCTCTCTCTCTCCTCCTCCCCCCACCCCAGGGGGCTAGGAGCGGCGTTTCGTGAAACTCGGCCTCCGGGCCTTGATGTTCGCGTCAAGGCGGCGCGCCCATAATGATGCGGCCGGCTGCACCTTAGTGACGTCAGCTGCGCATGTGCTGGTTGGCCGGCGGCAACCCTCGCATGCGCGGTTGCTGTCTTCCCCTCCGCTGCCCCTGCAAGACGTGGCGGCTTGATCTTGCGGGGCGGCGGAGGGGAAAGAGTGCGTCTCTCAGAGACGCCGACCCGACGATCGGTGGGCACCGATCGCGGGCCAGTCCCCTCCCGAGCACGGCCGTAGTGCTCGATCCCCTCTCCGTCCCCCCCCACAGGCCCCAAACGTACCTTTCGCGCTATGTTCACGCCGGCAGCAACCCGGTGTGGTTGCCGCCGGCGTGAACAGTTCGGGAACGGCAGGCCGCTCGGCCCATCCGGGCCGGATAATCGCGGGTCACCGTGAAAAACGGCGACCCGCGATTCTCCGAGCGGCATGTCGCAAAACACGACACGCCATTTTGGAGGGGGGGGGGGGTGGGAGAATCCCCCCATGTCATGGGTGGGGGCCTGGGGAGCAGAGAATCGCTCCCTTTATCTTTTTCCCTGATCTGTATCTCCCTTTCTTTTTCTTTTTGTTCTGCTAGGGCTATTCTTTCTTTTCTCCTGAGTTCTACAGCCTGCCTGTTCTAATTGAAGACAACCATTAGAAGATCCAAACCAACCGATGATTGCAATACTTTGTGTATTTGGAAGATCGCCAACTACAAAGTCTTCAACCTTAGCAACAAAGATCCATCTCTCATCCCCAGTTAAACCCCTGCTCTTTTGAACTTTTCCTCCCCCCCGACACCATGTGTCTGCCTTGTTTGTGTCTGGGTGGAGGTTGGGACCGGGCTAGGGGAACAATTAGATGAGCAGATCTACCTATGTTTGTCATTACATTGTATCTTTAAATATTTTACTTTACTTACAAACCTGGTGCCTGTAACTTATTGGAATAGTCAAGGGTCAAAGATCTCAGGGAAATACACCAATTATTGGTTACTTCACTTATGTTAGGACTCCGGGTCGGTTGGGCTAGAATTGACAGTTCTCCCGCCCAGGGTGTCGTAACACATGGGAGGATTCCGCTAAGCAAATTTTCGTATGGTCAACAACCCAGGATTGCCTTCGAGTCCCCAACAATAAAAATAAACATGTGTTCCTTTTCTTTGAATATTATTATTATTTGTAATATTATTTATCACACTTGAGTTGGAGAGAAGACTGTTTGACTGGATGGGGCGGTTAGAGGCAGGAGGTCATATGATTAAACCATCAAGATTACACTCAATCAGAGTTGAAATGACCAAGCACAGGAAACTGCTGCTACATTGTCCATGATTTGGAGTGGGTTGGAGGGGGAGAAGAGAATCGAGTGCGTAGTGGGGGGCTGCGGGAGTGGGCAAAAACTGATTGGCACAAAGACATTACTTGGATTCAGACATGAGCATTGTCTACCTACATTCAGCACTGCCTGAAAATTAGCAAATGTTATCCATTTTAATATTGACCATAAAAATATTCTAACATCCCCTATCCTTTCTCATTTCTAACTACGTCACCAAATTACGATGTTCTTTTGCCAACTTTGAGAAAGTATTGTTAGGAACAATGCATCCCTTTTAAGTTTAAGGTGAAACATGGAGCCAAATTCTCCATCCTGGGACACCTGAAGCGTGTTTACCAATGGAATGGCGAATCTGGCATTGGGAAAATCTGGATTGGCGCCTGCCGCCAATCAGAATGTAATGTTCTGACCCCCATTGGTGCGAGGATTGAGGTTCATGACCACGTGCCAGTGGGATGATATAAATGGGCTGAGAATCACGTAGGCACAGATCACTTCTGGTATTTACCAGTGAGGCCCTAACGTGGTGGACCTCGCAGTGGGCCAAGGGGGTCACTCCTTAGGGGGCCACAATGCACTGTCTGCCCACTCCTCCTCTACAAGACCCAATCCATTAGCTACAAGCCATTCATAATTTTCTAGAGGTGAGCTGTGATGACAGCTTCCACAAACCAGCTGCAGCCTTGATTCATTCATCTCCCTTCATGGATGAATAACTCTTAAGTTATGAAACTCCAATGTTTACAAACATCATCTACATCAAAGAGAGGGAAGTGCATTCCAAGCACTAAGTGCATTTCAATCAGTCAAGCATGTGATTGCAGTGCACTTACTGCTCTTTGATGTGGTTGATGATTTTATCTTGAAGTTTTATGCTAATGAGTGTTCATGGCATGCAAAACTCAACACACTGCAAACACATCGCAGACTTTATCTCTGCAGCTCAACCTGCTATCAGGAAATAGAGATTTTGCATCCTGTCAAACTAAGTCACCCTGCATGCCATGTTTCACGCTCTTGCAGGCTCCATAAAACTTCCCCCTCCAAAGATGTGCAGCTCAGGTAGATTGACCCTGATTAATATGCGGGGTTATAGGGATATGGCGGGGAAATGGGTCGAGGTAGAGTGTTCTTTCGGAGGGTCGGTGCAGAGTTGATGGGCCAAATGGCCTCCTTCTGCACTGTAGGGTTCCATGGATTCTGTGGATTCTGATAATGCACTATTATTAAATCCATAGAATGATTTCAATCTGATGGTAATGAACCTATCTGTAATGTAATGATACAGGGAGCTTTATTATTGAAAGATTTGCTAGAATTAACTGATGCAAGTAACATCCTGAACAATGCTCTTAGAGTTAAAACAAAATGAGATGGAATCCCCATGAATATTTGAACGTAATTTTGTTCAAATTCCAAGAACTATCCATGCATTTCATAGCCAGGTTTAAAGACTCCAAAGGTATCATTACAGATTTAGCGGCGTTCCTTTTTGCATGTTTCAAATTCCCTCGATACGGACACATGGCTGCCTCTACATTTCAAATTTCCACCACCAACTGTCTTAATGTCTTGCTCTTTTTTTTGCTGCACTTCCAAATGAATTCCATATTTCTATTCATATGGGAAGCCGAGCATGAATACAATCATTCTTAATTTCTCCACTGGGTAATGCTTTGGTATGGATTGGGACTCACAATAAATTGTCAATTATGAACCCTTAAGAAGCAATTTTACTAATTAATGTTCACCATCAATGTTTATAGTAAATTCAGATGTGGTTGCCAACAAACCCTGTGAGATTTTCTGGCCATGAAGGGAATGTAAAATCATTATATTTACCCTTAATATTCTGCCAAAATATTCTTTATTATTGATGTAACATTTTCTTTGAGTTGCTCACTGCAGATATCTGATAATAGACCTTTACATCTTAAAGTTATACCTTCATCTAAATTTGTAGTACACAAGTTAATATTTTAATGGTAAGAATTGGAACTGAAATGGGAAATATTTGCAGTTGTCTCGAGCAAGTGTGAGTAATGCATGAAACCACTGAGGGAACAATTGGACAGGATTCTAAAATGGGTGTGAGGATCACAATGTATGCCTGTGCCCATGCCTGTTTCTTCAGATGCAAGAAGCACGGAAACATTGTGCTGCCTGCTCATTTAAATGTTAGCAGCCTGCAACCCAGCAATAAACGTGCTGCTGAGTGGCTGCACAGCTCAGCAGGGGACCCCAGGTTCATGCAACACCACTCCTTAAAACCACCCTGCACATGGAACCATAGAAAGGTTACAGTGCAGAACTGACCATTCAGCCCATCCTCGCTGTGCCGGCCAAGAAAGAAAAAAATAAACAAGCCGTTTGTTTTAATTCCCCTTTCCAGCACCTGGTCCCTCGCTTTGCAGATTGAAGCACTTCAGATGCAGATCAAGGTACCCTTTGAATGAACTGAATGTTTCAGCCTCACCCACCAGCTTGTTGAACAGTGAATTGCAGTCGCCCACCACTGGGTGAAAACGTTTTCCTCTATTCCCCTCTAATTTTTCTACCAATCACCTTAAATCTATGCCCCCTGGTAATTGATCCCTCAGCTGGGGGAAGCAAGTCTTTCCTATCTACCCTATCTAAGTACCTCACAATATCATACACCTCAATTAGGTCACCCCTCAACCTCATCTGTTCTAAGGAAAACAACCCTAGTCTATCCATTCCATTCAATTTTCAAGCCTTAGTAACAAATTTCCTCTGCACTCTCTCCAGAGTAATCATGTACTTTCTGTAATATGGTGATCAGAACTACACACAAGATTTCAGCTATGGCCTAACCAGCATTTTATACTGTTCCATCATTACTTCCTGCTTTTGTACTCAATACCTTGCCTAATATGGGAAAGCATATCATTTGCTTATCCACCTGTCCTGCCGCCTTCAGGTACCTGTGGACATGCACTCCAAGATTGGTCACTTCCTTAACACCTCTCAATATCTTCTGTTCAATGAGCATTTCCAAAATGCAATACCAAACACTTTTCCGGATGATTGGATTCTGGATGCAGCAGATGCTGGTAATGATTGCAGAAGGCTTCTGAATTGCAAGAAGGGTGAAATGGTTCTCAGAAGCAGCACTGGAGGCCTTGGTACAGAAGGTGGATAAGGGAGAGGGGTCCTCTTTCCACTGGGAGACAGGGGTGAGAGGACAGTGGGAGCAGCTGGCTATCCTTATTCGTGAAAGCAGTCCAGCTCCAAGGAAATTCAGAACAGTGCACAAAGAAATTCATAGCATCACATGAGTGGTCCATGTAAGTGAATGCACCTTTCAATGCTATACTTTACAAATAAACCATTTACAAACTGTAGATATTGCAAGCTACCCCCCACCCCCATCCCATCAGGTAACAAGAACCTGGCCAGGCCATTACAAGGGAGTTGGAAGTCCAAGTGGATTAGGAAACTAATAATGACACAGTTTATCTCACACTCACAACCACCAGTTCAGACATGGGCAGTGTATGCTGTTAAGGAAGTAGTACAGAGGCAGGATCTGCATGTAGTGAGCCTCTGAGCATAAGTGACACGCAGTCAGGGCAGGTGGATAGGACCACGGTTTCTGCTCGCAATATGGTAAGGTCAAATGTGAGCTCTGCCGCAGGTGACTCAGATGTACCAGGTAAACATGGACATTGCTGCGGCGCTCCAGAGTTTGGCCCAGTCATAACAGATCATGTCTGCGAGCATCGCGGGCATTGGCCTGGCACTAGCTGACCTGAGCCAGTTACTGAGGGACCTGACTCAGTGCCTCAGTGACGTGGCACAGACAGTGCAATGTATTACAGTTCCAGAGGGAGTTGGTGCAGTCCCTGCGCAGCATGGCTGCAAGCTTGAAGACCCTGGTCGAGATGAGAGCGGGTCTCACGGACTGGCAGCACCGCCAGATGGTGGGGGAATACCTGGTGCTCGCTCCGGCCACGCCCTCACCTGAAGGAGTAGCCTGGGGGCCATCGGACACCCTAAGGGGGGAGGTGGTGATGGGGCTTGTGTGCCACTGACTCCCACAAGGGAGATATCAGAACACTGCAGCACCTCTAAATCTCCCCCACCTGTCCCTGATGCATCCAATGGGCAGCGGGCAAAATAGGATGACACCACACCACCCGTAACAACAGAAGATGGCCGAGCCCATCAGGGCCCAGTTGCTCCAGAGGACAGCTGCCAAAAGAGACCTAAGACACAGGGCGGGTTACGCAGCAGGCCGATTAAACTTCTGATGCACCACATGAGGTCCACCTAGAAGGAGCATTGGGGCATGTAAGGTTGGAAAGTTAGACAACAGTGATGTTGACACAGGTGAAGCACATATCTTAGCGTTAGGGGTAGGGCACAAAACCTGCATATATCGCAATAAACACCTGTTCACCGATGTTCAGAACTACTTCAGCCCGATGACGGGTGTGAGGGATGGGCTGAGTGCAGAGGGTGAGCCAGTGGTATGGTGCAGGGTTGGAGGTGGACATGGGCCAGGACCTCCAGGGCAGGCAGAGGCCTCCCCCAAGTCATCCTCCGAGGTGGCAGGGGACAGGGCCAGATATGAGGGGGCGCCGTGTGGTAGGGCCTACCTGATAAGTGACCCACCACTGCACAACGCGCCTTCACTCTGTCGGGTCAAGGCCTGATAGAGCCACAAGCCCAGCTACACAGGTACCAGGGTACCAACTTTAAAAGGATACCCGATCAGTGAAAAAAATGAAATCCGTCCCACCCCACTATGGCCTTGGAGGACTCCGTCCCCCACAAGCTTCGGGGCAACCGACCTCCTCCATCATGGACGTATCGGGGGCACTCTACCCACCCCCCACGTAGTCGCTGCCACACAACACTCTCCCCCCAACCACACATAAAGGGAAGCCCCCCCCCCCCTTCCACGAGTCTGTGGAAGATTTCTGGCGTGCCCCGCTTGCCCTAGTGAGAGACTGTGACTGCCAGGCCATTTTGGTCACTCAACATTCGAACCTGCTAATGAGAGACACGTTCGTTACAGGCATAGGGTCTGACTACATCCGCCAGCGCCTCTTAGAAGGGGCCACGCTTGACCTCGCGGCGACCAAGAAACTAGCGCTCTTGCTCGCGGTCGCCTCACGCAACCTACAGGCTTATGCCCCCGACCTCATGGCCCACCCCCCCCTGTGCATCGTGGACCCCGCCGGCGGCTACCCCATCGTGGACCCCATCAGCGACCGCCCTCAGCCAACCCCACGCCTGCACCGCGCAGCAGCCAACCAACCCCAGGGGACCCAAATGCTACTTCTGCAGACAGACAAAACACCCCTGGCAGCACTGCCCGGTGCGGAGTGTGCTCTGCAAGGCCTGTGGCAAGATGGGACATTTTGCTGCAGTGTGCCAGGCCCGCTCAATCGCCGCTATTGTCCCGGCACCCACCACATGCAGCCAATGGGTGCCGCCATCTTCCTCTCCTCAGACCACGTGCGGCCCATAGGTGCCGCCATCTTGCGCCATTCACAACACGTGCGGCCCGTGAGCGCCGCCATCTTGCCTGCCCCAGGATACGTGCGGCCCGTGGGTGCCGCCTTCTTACCTGCCTCAGGACCCCTGCCCGTCGGCCACCTCATTGGACCGCTCATCACCTGCAACCGCCGATGACCAGCTGCGTCTCGCCTCAGTCACGATCGACCAGTCTCCACCACACAACCCCGCGACCGCTTCGATGACAGTGGAGGTCAACGGGCAGGAACTATCCTGCCTTCTGGACTCTGGGAGCACTGAGAGCTTCATCCACCCTGATACGGTAAGGCACTGCTCCCTCGCGGTACACCCCGCTAACCAAAGAATCTCCCTGGCCTCCGGATCCCACTCTGTGGCCAGCCGGGGGTACTGCATTGCCACCCTCACTGTCCATGGCGTAGAGTTCAGCGGCTTCTGGCTCCACGTCCTCCCCAACCTCTGCGCTGCCTTGCTACTCGGCCTGGACTTCCAGTGCAACCTCCAGAGCCTAACCCTGAAATTCGGCGGGCCTCTACCACCTCTTACTGTTTGCGGCCTCGCGACCCTTAAGGTCGACCCGCCTTTCTTTTTGCGAACCTAACCCCGGATTGCAAACCCATCGCCACCAGGAGCAGGCGGTACAGCGCCCAGGACAGGTCTGAGGTCCAGCGGCTGCTGCGGGAAGGTATCATCGAGGCCAGCAACAGCCCCTGGAGAGCCCAAGTGGTAGTGGTGAAAACCAGTGGGAAAAACAGGATGGTCATTGACTACAGTCAGATCATCAACCGGTACACGAAGCACAACGCGTACCCCTCCCACGCATATCTGATATGGTCAATCAGATTGCACAGTAACGGGTCTTCTCGACAATGGACCTGAAATCTGCCTACCACCAGCTCCCCATCCATAAGGCGGACCGCAAATACAGTGCGTTCGAAGCAGACGGCCGCCTTTACCATTTCCTTAGGGTTCCCTTCGGCGTCACCAATGGGAGATGGACCGAATGGTTGACCGGTACGGACTGTGGGCCATTTTCCCGTACCTGGACAACGTCACCATCTGCGGCCACGACCAGCAGGACACGACGCTAACCTTTCCAAATTTCTCCACACCGCCACTCTCCTCAACCTAACTTACAACATGGAGAAGTGTATGTTCAGCACAAACCGATTAGCCATCCTCGGCTATGTGGTTCAGAACGGAGTTCTAGGACCCGACCCCCACCGCATGCGCCCCCTCATGGAATTCCCCTTCCCAGGCCCTCAAACGATGCCTGGGGTTCTTTTCGTATTAAGCCCAGTGGGTCCCAAACTATGCGGACAAGGCCCACCCACTCATTCAATCCACCGCTTTCCCACTGACGGCCGAGGCACATCAGGCCTTCAACCGTACCAAGGCCGACATCGCCAAGGCCGCGATGCACGCATTCGACGAGGCACTCCCCTTTCAAGTCGAGATCGATGCATCAGACATCGCTCTGGCCGCCACCCTCAGCCAGGCAGGCAGGCCCATGGCATTCTTTTCCCACACCCTCCATGCCTCTGAAATTCAGCACTCCTCCGGCGAAAAGGAGGCCCAAGCCATCGTTGAAGCTGTGCGACATTGGAGGCATTACCTGGCCGGCAGGAGATTCACTTTCCTCACTGACCAACAGTCGGTTGCCTTCATGTACCACAACACAGTGGGGCAAGATCAAAAATGATAAAATCTTGAGGTGGAGGATCGAGCTGTCCACCTACAACTACGAGATTTTGTATCGCCCCGGTAAGCTCAACGAGCCCCCCGATGCCCTGTCCCGAGGTACATGTGCCAGTGCACAAATGGACCGACTCCGGACCCTGCACGACAATCTCTGTCACCCAGGAGTCACCCGCTTTTACCACTTCATTAAGGCCCAGAATCTGTCCTGGTCCATCGAGGAAGTCAGGGCTATCACCAGACTGCCAGGTCTGCGCAGAGTGCAAACCGCACTTCTACCGGCCTGACCGTGCGTGCCTGGTGAAGGGCTCCCCCCCACCCCACTTTGAACGCCTCAGCATGGACTTCAAAGGGCCCCTCCCCTCCACCGACCACTACACGTACTTTCTTAGTGTGGACAACGAGTATTCCTGATTCCCCTTCGCCGTCCCATGCCCCAATATGACGTCTGCCACCGTGATCAAAGCCCTCAACACCATCTTCGCTCTGTTCGATTTCCCCGCCTACGTCCCCAGCGACCAGGGATCCTCAATTATGAGCGATGAGCTGTGCCAGTTCCTGATCAACAGGGGCATTGCCTCGAGCAGGACGACCAGCTACAACCCCAGGGGAAATGGGCAGGTGGAGCGGGAGAATGGGACGGTCTGGAGGGGCGTCCAGATGGCCCCACGGTCCAGAAATCTCCCGGCCTCCCGCTGGCAGGAGTTCCTCCACCAGGCACTTCAATCCATTTGGTTGCTCCTGTGCACCGCGACTAACGAAACCCCCCCCCCCACCATGAACGTCTCTTTGCCTTCCCCAGGAAGTCCACCTCCGGGGTTTCTCTCCCAACTTGGCTGGCAGCTCCAGGACCCGTTCTCTTCCGTAAACACGTGCGGCTCCACAAGGCAGACCCGTTGGTTGAGAGGGAACAGCTACTCCACACGAATCCGCAATTCGCCTACGTAGCGTACCCTGACGGCCGCCAAGACACAGTCTCCCTCAGGGACCTGGCACATGCTGGGTCCCCACACCGAGCACATCGAGACTACTCAATACTACCCATTCTCGAATAATTCAGTGGAGTGGGTGGTTCAAGCATTCAAGCAAGCCATGAGGAAACTAAATGAAAGCTTCCTTGATACAAAACTGGCAAGGTTCCTATTTCAATATCGGACCATGCCTCACGTCACAACAGGGGTAGTTCTGGTGGAGCTATTAATGGGCTGATGCTCCTGAAACTGCCAGAGCCTGACATTTCCAAGTCTAGAGGGGAAAGTAGAGACAGAGCAGGACCTTGAAAAGAAATACCACGAATACTGGACACCTAAGAGAGGCTTTAAATTGGAAGACGCTGTGCATGTCTGTAATTTCGGGGACCATCACATACAAGGTCTGAACCCAAGAAAAAACCAGGTTCTGTAAAAGCAGGCCTGGACAGGAACTGTCATTCTGGCAGTCCTGACAGTGACTTAATAGGCCCGATTCAACAGAAACATTTCAAAGTCCAGTTTTGGGTGCATTTGGCAGAGTGTTTCGCAACAGTCGTGTTTTGATTTTTTAATTTACAGTACTCAATTATTTTTTTCCAGTTAAGGGGTAATTTAATGTGGCCAATCCACCTAACCTGCACATCTTTGCGTTGTGGGGGTGAAACCCACGCAGACACGGGGAGAATGTGCAAACTCCACATCGACAGTGAGTGACGGCCGTGTTAGCCAGATTTTGGCCCTTATTCAACGGCACTTGGTGCCAAAAATGGGCCCCCACGAGATTCTCAACATTACTTTCTCCCTCGCCACCTGAATCGCCCGACCTGTGGCTCAGCAACTCACGGCTAACAATGGGGAGCTACTTTTAAATATTCCTTCACAACCCACTCCCAGTCAACACACAAGCATGGTAACACACAGACCTGCTGCTCGCTTTGAGGATGACGACCTCTCAAGGCTTCTCGATGCTGTGCTGAGAGGCAGGGTACCCTGTTCCCCTGAAGGGGCCAGAGGACCAACAGTAGGCTCAGCACTGCCTGGGAGACAGTGGCAGTGTCTGTCAATGCAAGCAGCATGACAAGTAGGACCAAAGTCCAATGTCGGAAGAAGGCAAACAACCACCAATGAGCTGCAAGGGCAAGTTACCACCTGTGGTGGTATGACTAGGAGGCTTACGGTACCTATCTGCCATTGGTGCAGAGCACTCGCTGCCCATTGGCTCAGGTTGGTCATGTGCCTCTCTGCTGATTGGTTGAGGCTAGTCATGTGACTGCTCGCCCATTGGCCGAGAGGCAAGTAGTCCCGCCTACGAGGCGGGGTATAAGAACCCATAGGACCCGGCAGTCGGCCTTTCTCTGTAAGTCAACTGCCGGGCACACAACTAGTTGATTAAAGCCTGATATATGAAACTTCTTCACGACTCGAGTCCAATTGATGGTACATCAATTTAATCAACTAGAATTCTGAAATGGAGCTTCGGATCAAACCAGACTGCCTCTGCCTCTGCATGCTACAAACGTGTCAGCAACTTTTAAACATTGGCTGGCGTGCTTCAACAGCTACCTCTCCACCACAGGCAGCCAACCCACCAAGGAGCAGAAACTCCACATCCTCCACTCGTGCGTGGGCACCGGCGTCTACTCGATGATTGAGGATGAACAAGACTATGACGCGGCCATGGACCTTCTGAAAGGACATTTTCTCAGGCCTGTTCACCAAGTCTACGCACTGCATCTCCTGGCTACAAAGCAGCAGTTCCCCGGTGAATCCCTCGATGAATTATATCGGGCCCTCGTTGTCTTGGGGAGAAATTGCGCCTGCCCGCAAGTTACTGCGGCAGAACATATGGAACTGTTAATTCGGGATGCCTTCCTTGCAGGCATGCAACCTTCTGCAATACGCCAGTGACTATTAGAAAAGGACACTTTAAACCTCGCTGAGGCATGGACCCTCGCATCCTCCCTGGAGGTTGCCGAACGAAACGCCCGCACATATGCCCCCGGCCACGTGGCAGCCCCTTGGGCAACGTGGCACACAACCCCCCTGTTCCCTGCCGACTCCGACCCCCCCCCCCCCCCCAGGCCGGTGCTGCGGGGCGCCCCGATAAGCTCACGGGGCCCCACTGTTACTTCTGTGGCCTGGCCAAGCATCCCCGCCCGCGCTGTCCGGCCCGCTCCGCAGTATGTAAGAGCTGCGGTAAGAAAGGTCACCATTCAGTGGCCTGCCAATCAAAGTCGGTCGCTGCTGTTCCACACAACGACGTCGGATCGCCCCCCCCCCCGCGCTCCTCGAGGGCCCCGCACGGCACACAGGCCTCGCTGCCCCCGCTCCCGGCCACCACGAGCGACCCACGGACCTCTTTGCTTCTGGGTCTTTTGGGCCTTTTGGGTCCCGGACGCCACGTGCGGGTCCTGGGTGCCGCCATCTTGGGGCCCCGGCTCCACGTGCGGCCAACGGGCGCCGCCATTTTGGACCAATACAGAGGACCCCACCAGCGACTACTCCGCAAGCGAAGACGATCCAGACCTCCTGCCACGACTCGCTGCAGTGACTCGCGACAACGCACGCTCTCCACGGCGACGACACAGATTTTTCTCAATGGACACGAAACGAGCTGCCTACTAGACTCCGGGAGCATAGAGAGTTTTGTCCACCCCAATATGGTAAGACGCTGTGCGCTCCCCGTTCACCCGGTCAAGCATAACATAGCTCTAGCCTCGGGTTCGCACTCCGTCCACATCACCGGGTGCTGCGTACCGGACCTCACGGTCCAGGGGAGGGTTTTTAAAAATTACAAACTCCTCATCCTACCCCGCCTCTGCGCACCAGCACTCTTAGGACTGGAGAGCTTGACCTTTAAATTCGGCGGCCCTATTCCACCCCTTACTGTCTGCAGCCTCGCGTCCCTCAAAGTGGACCCCCCTTCCTTGTTTGCGAACCTCACCCCGGATTGCAATCCCGTCGCCACTAGGAGCAGACGATACAGTGCCCAGGACCGGACCTTCATCAGGTCCGAGGTCCAGAGGCTACTAAAGGAAGGGGTCATCGAGGCCAGCAACAGTCCCTGGCGAGCCCAAGTGCTGGTAGTTCGGACTGGGGAGAAAAAACGAATGGTCATTGACTAGTCAGGCCATCAACAGGTTTACGCAGCTGGACGTGTACCCTCTCCCTTATATTTCCGACCTGGTTAACAGGATCGCGGAGTACAAAGTGTTCTCCACGGTGGACCTTAAGTCCGCCTATCACCAGGTTCCCATCCGCGCGGGTGACTGCAAGTACACCGCGTTCGAGCGAGATGGGCGCTTCTATCACTTTCTAAGGGTTCCATTCGGTGTCACAAATGGGGTCTCGGTCTTCCAGTGGGAGATGGACCGAATGGTTGACCAATACGGCTTACGGGCGACCTTTCCGTATCTTGATAACTTCACCATCTGCGGCCACGACCAGCAGGACCATGACATCAACCTCCAAAAATTCCTCCGTACCGCAAAACTTCTTAACCTCACATGTAATAAGGATAAGTACGTGTTTCGCACCGACCGTCTAGCCATCCTCGGCTACGTAGTGCGTAATGGAGTGATAGGCCCCGATCCAGAATGTATGCGCCCCCTGATGGAACTCCCTCTCCCCAACTCCCTCAAATCCCTTAAACGCTGTCTGGGCTTCTTCTCTTATTACGCCCAGTGGGTCCCGAACTACGCTGACAAAGCCCGCCCCCTCGTCCAATCCAATACTTTTCCACTGTCGATGGAGGCCCGCCAGGCCTTTAGCCGCATCAAAGCGGATATCGCAAAGGCCACGATGCATGCTATCGACGAGTCCCTCCCATTCCAGGTCGAGAGTGACGCGTCTGACGTAGCTCTGGCGGCCACCCTGAACCAAGCGGGCAGACCCGTGGCCTTCTTCTCCAGGACCCTCCACGTTTCAGAACTCCGCCATTCCTCGGTGGAAAAGGAGGCACAGTCCATAGTTGAAGCTGTGCGATGCTGGAGGCACTATCTGGCCGGCAGGAAGATCACCCTCCTCACAGACCAGCGGTCAGTGGCCTTCATGGTTGACAATGCACAGAGGGGTAAGATCAAGAACGACAAGATCTTGCGATGGCGGATCGAGTTGTCCACGCACAACTACGATATCTTGTATCGTCCTGGGAAGCTCAACGAGCCCCCTGATGCCCTGTCCTGCGGTACCTGCACCAGCACGCAGATTGACCGCCTCCGCACCCTCCACGCGGACCTCTGCCATCCAGGGGTAGCCCGCTTCTATCACTTTATCAAGACCCGCAACCTACCCTACTCCATTGAGGAAGTCAGGACCGTGACCAGGGATTGCCACGGGGATCCCCCCGGCGCCCACGCAACCCAGCACACAGGAACCCCCTCCCCCGGCCAGAGCTTCGCTAGCACCGACCAGGGGTACGGACACAGGATCACAACCGCCGCTCCCGGAGTCAAGGACGGCCACCGGCCCGACGTCACCGGCACCGCTGCGACGGTCCAGCAGAACATTGAGGGCGCCCGACAGACTGATCGCATCGATCTGATGTTCCACTGGACTTTTATTGGACTCCTTGTGTCATTCAGAGTTCCAATGTACAAGTTGCACATTTTTTTTCGTTTTTTTTCTATTTTGTGAACTGTTCATTGCCGTTCATTGTATTTGCACAGTCATCGCGAGCCAGTGGGCAGCAACCATTTACCTCGGTACACCTCATTCTCTCTAGTCATACCACCAGTTCAACAGCCCCCCCCCTTCGTACTCCTGCCCGCCCCCCCGCCCGGCTTCTTTCTCCACAAGGGGTGAATGTGGTGGTATGACTAGGAGGTTTAGGGTACCTATCTGCCATTGGTGCAGAGCACTCGCTGCCCATTGGCTCAGGTCGGCCACGTGCCTCTCTGCTGATTGGTTGAGGCTAGTCATGTGACTGCTCACCCATTGGCCGAGAGGCAAGTAGTCCCCCCTACGAGGCGGGGTATAAGAACCCGTAGGACCCGGCAGTCGGCCTTTCTCTGTACGTCAACTGCCGGGCACACAACTAGTTGATTAAAGCCTGATATATGGAACTTCTTCACGACTTGAGTCCAATTGATTGTACATCACCACCTCTTTCCTGGCATCAGTTCTGCCTGCCACCCCTCAAATTCCCAAACCCATCCCCCCAATTCACTGGCTGACACAACGCACACTCGCTCCTATCTGATCACAGTGCTTGTTCTTCAGAACTCCCTGGCACCGACCTGCACAAAATTGTTATGTCTGGGTGCGGTGCCCGCACATGCCACCTGCTATAGACCACCTGACCCATCACGTGTGCAGCTTAGCATGCCTTTTCCTTGTCCCCACAGGAGAAGATAGCTCATAATAAATGGTAAACGGCCAAGACGGGGGGTGGAGTCCCAGAGATCAAGTCCTCACCCTATGTGAGGAAAAGGTCCTGGAATTCACGGGGTTGCCTGAGGAGAGAGCAGTGAGAGGAGAGGTGAGGATCCACTGCTCCTTCACTCAGATGACCTGCCTCAAGTGAGTTGTTTATGTCAGACAAAATGATCCCTCCCTCTCAGTGACCACATGTCTGTTGTCTCACAGGATCCTCATCCAATGGAGCCGAGCCAACTGGAGTTGTTACCCCCGCCACTCAGGAGAACATCTCGGAGGAGACAACTGCCGATGTGTCACAGCTATCACTTCCATCTTCCACCAGCGCCGAGACGCACACCTCGGTAGGCGGAATCATTGACAGGCTTGCAGGGAAAATCTGGTGAGCACATATTAGTTGCTAATGCACATCAGGGGCACACAGGAACCTCCAAGAGATTCAGCAGTTGGAGGTCTGCTGGATGCCAGGACCCAGCTGGGTTGCAGCCAGATGCTGAGCCTCTGGACAAGGTTCTCCCAGACCTGACGGACACAGCATCGTCCAAGGAGAATCTGGAGGCGATGAGGGCCTCCCTGGTCCTTCTGGGATGTTGGATTCTTGACTCGGCCTGCCTTCCGCCCACCGGCTCCTCCTTGGGCTTGTCCTCCAGGCCCTTCTGGACTGCTCCATCCTCCTTCTCAGACAAGGCTGCATGTCCCTCCGTCTCCTCCTGCTGCTCCTCCACTTCCAGCATGTTGCCCCGCTGCTGTGCCAGATTATAATAATAATCACATATTATCACAAGTAGATTTCAATGAAGTTACTGTGAAAAACCCCGGGTTGCCACATTCCTGCGCCTGTTCGGGGAGGCCGGTAAGGGAATTGAATCCGCACTGCTGGTCTTGTTCTGCATTACAAGCCAGCTGTTTAGCCCACTGTGCTACAGCACCTTTTTTGGGGAACAGCAGACTAAGACAAAGCGGGAGACTCTCTGTGGGGGATGTACTGCAAGGCACTGGAATCACATCTTCAGCAGCCCGAGAACCACTAAATGACAGCACAGGTAATAACGGGGGCCGTATTATATCGGGTCTCCGCCTTGGTCTCAGGCCACTGCACCGGCGTCATCAGCCAGGACTCAGTGGGTATCCCTTGTCCCCCACGAGCCAACCCCTCATCCTGGGTCAATCCTCGAAGACACCAGAAATCTCAAAATGCCCCAGGATGTAGCTGTCAAACACGCTCCCAGGATAGCAAGCACACATGTGCATGATTGGGAGGCAGTGGTCGCATACAATTTGAACATTCAGGGAGTGGAACACCAGGGATTTCCTGATGTCCGGTGCTCGCAGGGCGACATGTATGTCAATGATTGCCCCCAGGACCTGGGACATCTCGGTGATGGCAGGAAATCCTTCAGCCCATGCATCGTGGTGGGCCTGATCCAGGTCATGGATGATATAGTCTGATGCCCGGGATACAGAGCATCTGTCACCTCCCAAATCCACCTGTGACCAGAGGTTTGGGATATGCCACACAGGTCCCTGCTTAAGCCCTAGCATGACCGGGTTGAATACAAGTCTAGGGCTTGACCATCATGACCAACGCAAGAAGGTGTCCCCCTCCTCCACGGGGTGCCATATTATCGATGATGTGGCACAGGTGCTGCACTGTCTCTTTGTTAATGTGGAGTCTTCTGCGGCAGCTTATTGAATGACCAAGGAAGCCTTGGGCCGTCGCTTGCCTCCCCTTCTGGGTCCCCCCTCAGCCTGATGGGAGACCAAGTTTTCAGGGTGTGTGGCAGCCCCTTGCATGTGGGGTGCTGCCTCAAACCTGCATTGTGCTGTTTGCCTTCAATAGCATCTGCCCACTCAACAAGCATCGCGAGTCCGCGGGATCGAATCAAGCAAATATAGTTTTATCTGGAAGGGATTGGAGAAGGAGAGAAGCTGAGGATCAGTTAGGGTTTCCACCCGGGACTCTTAAATCCCCCAAGCCTCCCCCATCCTTACCATGACTGTCCCACCTTCTCTCAGATTCCCATCCAGCAGGTCAGTTGTGCTGGAAAACCACACTGAACCCTGGCCACATCAGGAACCCCCTAGATGCACTTGTGATAATATACCAAAATTCACTAGACTCTGGGGTGGTCCCGGCGGATTGGAAATTAGCAAACGTGACACCACTGTTTAAAAAAGGAGCTAGGCAGAAAGTTAGCTTAACTTCGGTAGTTAGGAAGATGCTGTAGTCTATCAAAGAAGAAATAGCGAGGCATCTGGATGGAAATTATCCCATTGGACAGACATAGCATGGATTCATGAAGGGCAGGTCATGACTAACTAATTTAGTGGAATATTTTGAGGATATTACCAGTGAGGTAGACAACGGGGAGCCAATAGATGTGGTATATCTGGATTTCCAGAAAGCTTTTGACAAGGTGCCACACAAAACGTTGCTGCATAAGATAAAGATGCATGGTGTTAAGGGACAGAGGATTGGTTAATTAATAGAAAGCAAAGAGTGGGGATTAATGGGTGTTTCTCTGGTGTCCCTCAGGGATCAGTGTTGGGCCCACAATTGTTCACAATTTACATAAATGATTTGGAGTTGGGGACCAAGTGCAATGTGTCCAAGTTTGGAGACGACACTAAGATGAGTGGTAAAGCAAAAAATGCAGAGGATACTGGAAGTCTGCAGAGGGATTTGGATAGGTTAAGTGAATGGGCTAGGGTCTGGCAGATGGAATACAATGTTGACAAATGTGAGGTTATCCATTTTGGTAGGAATAACAGCAAAAGGGATTATTATTTAAATGATAAAATATTAAAACATGGTGCTATGCAGAGGTACATGGGCGTCCTAGTGCATGAGTCACAAAACGTTGGTTTATAGGTACA
The DNA here is from genome assembly GCF_902713615.1 of Scyliorhinus canicula. Classification (NCBI taxonomy): domain Eukaryota; kingdom Metazoa; phylum Chordata; class Chondrichthyes; order Carcharhiniformes; family Scyliorhinidae; genus Scyliorhinus; species Scyliorhinus canicula. The sequence goes on from NC_052153.1 coordinate 125,335,663, forward strand.
ACAGGTGATTAAGAAGGCAAATGGAATTTTGTCCTTCATTGCTAGAGGGATGGAGTTTAAGACTAGGGAGGTTATGCTGCAACTGTATAAGGTGTTAGTGAGGCCACACCTGGAGTATTGTGTTCAGTTTTGGTCTCCTTACCTGAGAAAGGACGTACTGGCGCTGGAGGGTGTGCAGTGGAGATTCACTAGGTTAATCCCAGAGCTGTAGGGGTTGGATTACGAGGAGAGGTTGAGTAGACTGGGACTGTACTCATTGGAATTTAGAAGGATGCAGGGGGATGTTATAGAAACATATAAAGTTATGAAGGGGATAGGATTGATGCGGGCAGGTTGTTTCCACTGATGGGTGAAAGCAGAACTATGAGGCATAGCCTCAAAATAAGGAGAAGTAGATTTAGGACTGAGTTTAGGAGGAACTTATTTACCCAAAGGGTTGTGAATCGATGGAGTTCCCTCCCCAGTGAAGCAGTTGAGGCTCCTTAATTAAATGTTTCAAGATAAAGATAGATAGTTTTTTGATGAATAAAGGAAAAGGTTATGGTGTTCGGGCGGGAAAGTGGAGCTGAGTCCACAAAAGATCAGCTATAATCTCATTGAATGGCGGAGCAGGCTTGAAGGGCCAGATGGCCTATTCCTGCTCCTAGTTCTTATGTTCTTCTGGGACCGGTGGCTTGATTGTTGAACTGATGGGTCAGAGCCCCAGCAATCGGACCCACAATATTACCAGCAACTATCGCTGTCAGTCCTAATAACTGACTGCACAAGGCATTATAAAAGCCATTTACTTCACCTTCTGCTGTTTGCTTACAATTATAATCACATAAACATTTCTTCAAATGTGAGTCATTTAACGATTCATTGGGAAAACAATTCATCACGCAAGTAATTACACTCATGAGTCACTTAATAGGTCATATAAATAACAAAACTCAGGGACCTAATTAAACACAACATTCTGCAACGCAAGGAAATACATTTTTTTTATCAGAAGAATTATTTTATTTCCCATAATTAAAGAATATGACACATCACAATTCACATTTGGCCATGTATGGTGTCCTGATAAATTGCATAATAATTGCATCCACTCTTCTGCAAGCTCATCATACTGTATAATATTCATTCTTTTCAAGCAACAATCACTGAGACAGAGCCTGTTGTATCTCTTAAGGGAAACATGGGTAAACATTTAATGCAGAGAATGCTAATGGGTTACGGGGGTGAATTTCCTCACTGCCTCTGGTATAGTTATAATGCTAGAATGACATTGGAAACTTTCCCAGTGAGGCAACTCAATTAGAAGCCATCTCTAGCGTCATAATATGTCCTTGACTGCCAAGGATGCGAGCTGAGCTCCTGTTTGATGATGGACTATTTATACAGACACCTTCAGTTGGGGAATGGCCACTTTTACACAAGGCCCTTGCCCCCTAACCGGAGGACATTGCTGTCTGATGCCTCTTGTAGCTCCTCAGTCCCTTTTCTCTGTGTTTTCCAGTGATAGGGCTTTCTCAATGTTTTTTTTAAATCCATTTGGGTTCTGCCAATAACATTTTTTGAGTTGTTACATTATTTATTCCGCACACCAATCTGTCTCACAACATCTCTGTCAGGGATTGCCAAATTCACAATTTTCTGCCAGTTTCCACAACCTGGTCAAAACGTCAGTGACAGGTCCCCACGGTCCTCCCTGCCGGGTTAAAGCGGTATCTCTGGAGGATGAGAGAGTGATTTCCCACTCAGTCTATGAGCTTGTAAAGTTTGTGAGTCAGGAGCATCTGGGTAGGTCAGGCTTTTTATCATGCTGAATGTTAGGGCCCCACGTGCTGTCAGCCGAATCACTTTCTGCTTCTCATCTACCACAATGTTATCGGCCCGGAAGAAGTAATGCATACGCTCTGTGCATTGGGCCCAGTCTTCTCTGTTAGTGTCATCGGGTTGATCAAAGAAGGACATTCTTTCCTTTCCAAAGAAGCCATTTGTTTTCAAATCTGAGGGTTGCTCGGAAAGACTTGTTTTTACTCCACGTCACCAATATAGTAACTTCATCAAGGCCAGTTTTCCAACATCAAATCTCTTCACTGAAGTAACAAAGAAGACCGCTGCAGTGGCTTCCAATACATGCATCCAAGACCTACGAAAATGCCAGTCTGGGTTTGAGCAGCTGATTTTAAATTCATGCCATTCATTTCCTATTGGGCAAACAACTGCCCACTTAGTAGGGGAATTCATATTCTGCAAAGCCCACAGGGGGATCTATTGATGATCTCCCACGTCCTTCTTGGCCACCACAACAACACACTTTAAAATCTTCTCTCATAATGATGCAATTTCCATTCTGAATTCCAGACCAGGTTTTCCAAGTGACATGTTTAAACAAAGCTTCTGCTCCACTTTTTGCAGCGAATCCAGTCCAGTCATTTACACCAATTCCTTTGGACTCTTTTGTCTTGACTGCTGTGCAAACTGCTGTGCAAACTGCTCACAATTGTTTTAACTCTCGATTCCCAGATGGTATCGAAATTACATCAAACGTTTCATCTACCTCTGAAGTCAGCAGTCCCACTTTAAATCCAGTTACTGCAATTATCTCTTTAACTCAGGACACTTTGTTTACTCTTCCTTGAATACTTCTGAACCACACCTTGGTCACTGTTGTCACGACACCCTGGTCAAGTGTGCAGCCAATCCCAGCCCCACTTGCCCCGGAGTCACAACTTAGGTAAAATTAGATGTTATTTTAAATACCCAATGTCTTTGGGTCCATTAACCTACAGTCACCAGGTTTATAACTTTGAATCACAAGTAACCGTTTATCATGTACAGTATTGTAACTAAATGGACAGAACATGTAACTGACTATCCATTACCCCTTTCCCCACCCCCCCTTCCTAACTCGCCCAACTCTACACACACACATACAGACAAACTACACAGAGGGCAAGAGTGGTAGAAAAAGAAAGAAAATATAAATAAAAAGGATAAGGATCTTTGATGCACTGGGATGACTTCCAGTCAGTGTCTTTCTGAAATTCAGGCTTCAGGCTTTGGTACTTCTTATTTCTTGAGATGATTTTCTCTGGCAAGGTTGTTGTCTACTTCATCTGCCGAGAGAGAGAGAGAGAGAAAGAGAGACACACTTCCACCCAGTTCTCTCAGTAAACATCATGCAGGAACCAATCACTGACCATTATCAGGCAGAAGACTGTTCCTGGCCAACCCACCGATTGCCAGTTAACCAATCTAACCAACTTCCTCCAAAACTAGTTCCTAAGATCCACTCCTCATCATTTCTTTAGTTTGCTTAACTAGCTGATCTTCAGATCTCTGTACTTGTTTTCTTAACCATTACTCCATGTTTTTTCTTCCAGCAAAGCTGAGAGAGATGTTCCCTCTCCAGCCTTGTAAACCAATTGTTTGTAGCAGTGCTGTGAGAGCTGTCCTCTCTCACTACCTATCTTCAACTGCCATCACATGAACTAAGCTAAAACTTAAAAGTTTCTCCACCTCCCTACCCCCCAGCTGCTGAGCAACACACACATGCTTATGCTGTTTATCTACTCTTCACACAATAGACCTCCCTAAGTAGAATTGAAACACACAGCATGTATCTAAATACAGGGTTTACTCTTCCAGGCACAGTAACATTAAATATAAACCCACTTAAAACTATACCTTATTTCCCCTATTTATCAATACAAATATAAATCCGTTAAAAAGACCTTTGTTTTCCTAACATCGTAGATTACCTTCTACTTCATAGCTAGGGGCACTCCGACCACAGACTATTTGTGGTATCAAGTCATCTAGCCTCATATGATATATTACAGGTAGCTTCCCAGTGATGTTGCAGTTGAAAACAAAAGATTCAAATTTCTCAAAGGCCTCAGGGCCCATAGAATTTAATAAAGTGTACATTTGTACCTTTATGGATTTGTCTTGATAGACTTCCACCGCAATAGATGTGCCACTCCTTTTCAAACTTTTCCCAGTTATCCACAATTTTTTAGTTGAACTCAAGCGGGTCAATTCTCAAGCAGGCAGCACAATGGCACAATGGTTAGCACAGTTGCTTCACAGCTCCAGGGTCCAAGGTTCGATTCCCAGCTTGGGTTACTGTCTGTGCGGAGTCTGCACGTTCTCCCCGGGTCTGCGTGGGCTTCCTCCGGGTGCTCCGGTTTCCTCCCACAGTCCAAAGATGTGCAGTTTAGGTGGATTGGCCTTGCTAAATTACCCTGAGTGTCCAAAGTGGTTGGGTTACTGGGTTACGGGGATGGGGTGGAGGTGTGGGCTTAAGTAGCATGCTCTTTCCAAGGCCCGGTGCAGACCCAATGGGCCAAATGTCCTCCTTCTGCACTGTAAATTCTATGATTCTATGAATACAATAAAGTTACTGTGAAAAGCCCCGAGTCGCCACATTCCAGTGCCTGTTTGGGTACACAGAGGGAGAATTCAGATTGTCCAAATTATCTAACAGCACGTCTTTTGGGACTTTAAAATATGCAAGCAGAAAATCTCTGCCCAAATCTCAGAGTGGCACCCTAACAATCAGAGCTGGGTAAAAACCAATTCAGTGCAAATATGTGAGAAGAGTTCATCTCAATTTCTCAATTATATAACAATGGCTTGTGGTTAAGCTATTTCTAGTGGACAATACCAATATTGGTCTTGTGACCGAAAATGGCTGGAATTGATGAGTTTTTATCTCATAAAGGCCTGAGAAGTCTGCAGAAAACACCAAAAGAGGCACAAGCTGCAGGAAAATACTGTGTCAGCTTTGACTTTAAGGACCTGGATGCCATGCATCTTTAAAGAACCTCCCAATCTTATTCCAAAACTTTAAGTCCATCTGTAAAGAAAGTTGACCTTCTGATACATAAAGCACAAGTTTTCAACTTCATGACCTGCTGCAAATTCATCTCTTCAAAGGAATCCTGCAACAATCTGGATATTTGACTTCAGGGATTTGGACCCAGCTGAACAGCAATACAGGAGTGGAGAAAGAGTCCTTTCTTTGTTGAGTCCGCAGTGCCTGTTTTCCACCATAAACCCAACACATGAATATTAACTATTCTTTTAGTTTATAACTTGTAAAAGTATACTATTTTATTTAACTATATCTTTCTTGCGTGTGTGAAACTGATCGCTGTGACATTTAGATTTTTGGGTTGATTTTGTGAATAAATAGCCCTTTTTATTTAAACCCACAAAACCTTGCTGCTATTATTTCTAAATTGACTACCCATGCCAGGTCGAGGGAGCACAGATATCTTCCACTTCAAAACTGCACTTATCACGGATGGTAAAGGAAGGTAATTGGAGTTTTACAGTTCATCTCTCCTCCCCTGTTCATAACAATGACAATTGTCAGCCTAATTGGCAATTCACATAAAAACATTAAACACCTCAGACTGTGACCATAAGCATAGAATTAACCTCACTACAAAGGTATGATCATTAGTCGGCCACTTGCAATGCGATTAAAATGTTTGACCCGAGGCCAAATGCAGAACAAGTGTGGATGGGAGGCAGCACTGAGATGTAAACTGTCTTCCTGGTTAGTCGACCTCTAGATTAATAAGGGGATCAGGGGTTATGGGGAGAAGGCAGGAGAATGGGGATGAGAAACATATCAGACATGATTGAATGGCGGAGCAGACTCAATGGGCCAAGTGGAATAATTCTGCTCCTATGTCTTATGGTCTAATGGTCTTATAGACTTGTGATCATAAAATGGTTTCTTTGTTGCAGATATTTGAAATGGTCTGAGACATTTTCACTTCCAATGGTAGTAGAAAATAGGAGATAGCAGATCAAGCATTCTTTTTACACCCAGTCACATTTCCCAAATGGAAAGGAAAGCTGTTTAGAATTTCATACAGATGGCTACCGTGCTACCATCCATTTTCTGCTATTAGCAAAAATCAGTTTAAACACCACCCCAGTAACCCCCTCCCACACCACCCCCTCACCAAAACTGGTTTAATACACATTCTTTTTCAATCTGTGCAAATTCATTTTCTTTAAAACATGACCATTGAACACAACTCATTCATTTATCCTTAAATGTTGCACTAAAACAGTGCCCACGGGAATGGCATTGGTTCAGGTTGGCATGGATGATGGAGTAGGCTCTCAGGATGAGCTCAATCTGTAACACCTCCCCACTCCACTCAAAGGATTATACATGTGTCACATAGGAAGATGTTTCGGGCAAATACCATATCGATACCTAAAACATCCATCACTTCAGGTCCATCTAGCGATCCAACAAAAAGAAATAATGGCCGTCAGTCCCTGCAGCGGAATTTCTTGATGAATCTTGAGCCTCCGAAAGAAATAGTGAGTGGAAGTAATTAATGCTGTCACTCTGGCAAAGCGGAGACTCTTAGAGCCGGGAATCGGTTTCAAACAGATTGGCACTCCATCTTTAAAGGGGACCCTGACCAGTGCTGCAGCCAACCGGCCCCCAGGCAACATCTCGGAGCTCTCGGGACCCGCTCGCTGACAGTTATCGCCGGCGGATGCCCCCCCCCCCCCGCAACAGTCATCACCAACAGATACCCTCCCACCCCCCCAGACAGTCATCACAAACAGATCCCTTCCCATCCCCCAGGCAGTCATTGCCAGCAGATGCCCCACACTACATCCCCCCCAACAATCATTACCAGCAGATACCTGTCACCCCTACTCCCCCGACAGTCATTGTCAGCAGATACCTGTCACCCCTACTCCCCCGACAGTCATGATCAACAGATACCCATCACCCCAACCCCCGACAGTCATCGTCAGCAGATACCTGTCACCCCTACTCTCCCGACAGTCATTGTCAGCAGATATCCCTCACCTCTATCCCATCGACATTCATCACTGGCTGATCCCCCCCACTTCCCCAACAGTCATCACCGGCAGATATACCCCCTCAATGTATGCGCTCTCCCCCTGCTCACCACACAAATACCTCCCACCTCCCCCCTCCCCACCCCCATGGGGCTGCACTCAGGTTCCTCCCCTGGCTCTGACCAGTACATCTCTTTACCAACCCCCCCCCCCGAATAGTTACCTCTGTGCACCTGGTGGGATCCCCTCAACTGCCTATGCTTGGCCAGACTTGGAGTAATTGATGTCAGAGACATCACATCGGCACCAGGTCAAGATGAGGGGGGATGGTCTGGAACGAGTGCTCCCTCATGACATGCTCATGTATTAAAATGAAGTTCCCAGGGTCACACTGTGCGATTCAGCTACCCCACCAGTGGTGGTGGGAGGGTTAAGATTCTTAAATCATGCAGGAGAGAATTCCATTTTGCACTTCTCTCCAGATTTTCAGCCCGCGCCAACCTTCTCACGGATGGAGAGAGGAGCTCAAAACCGCCCCCAATGGGCCATCTCTATTTTAGAAGCATCCGGTAATGCACAGTAGCCAACAACCTTGTAATAACAATAATAATCTTTATTGGTGTCACATGTAGGCTTACATTAACACTGCAATGAAGTTACTGTGAAAATCTCCTAGTCGCCACACTCCGCGGCCTGTTCGGGACTTTTCATCTTGCACTGGGTAAATAATAGGAAGTAACACCAAGTTCGGAAGAATAAGCCACAGACAAAATTCCCTACATGGATGTAAAATACACCTAAACACATCTGCACCAAAGACTAGAAAGGTCTTTCACAAATCAAGGCAATTAGTAAGAATTATTATTATTATTTATTAGCCCCAATGTTATGCTCAGAACAATGAGGGTGAGATTTTTTTTGCACAAGATATTCAATACACTGTGGAAATGACTGTTGTACATTTCCTGTTTAATGTCATAGAGATTGCCTTATGATTACCAGTCTGTTTATTTGAGCAGGGTATTTCGGTAGGCACCTTCTCAGGATTTTGGTCAAGGCCATCAGCTGTGAATGATTGTATCAGCATATCTTCTGCAACTAATCCAACATAAGATTATTGTGACAAAACAGTTGGAATTGTTGTTTTGATTCAGTCCCAGAAGGTAGGAGTTAAAAATCAGCTGTATTCTGAAGTACAGCTTCAGGCGAATCCTATTTATTGTTCTGAGGAGCTCTGTTTGCTTGACTCTGTTGTTGGCTTGGGGGAAGAAACAAGCTACATATTCAAACCGTGACACAGTGATGTGTATGGCTTGCAGCTGCTTTTGAATTGAATTGGATTGGATTGGATTGGAGTGGATTTGTCTATCGTCAAGTGTACCGAGGTACAGTGAAAAGTATTTTCCTGCGTTAAGGCGCCAATAGATCATTTAGTACATTTAAAGAAAATAAGTAATAGGACAATACAAGGCACACAATGTAAATACATAGATACCGGCATGAGCTGAAGCATACAGGAGTGTAATATTGTCATGGGAGTGTGCCTTTAAGAAATGTTTTGTATTATCAAATGGCTTCAGTGATGTAATTGTGTGGGTGGAGCTGGGCTGTGGAACTGGGTTTTTAGTTTGGTTTTTGAGCTGGGAGCTGGCTGTGGCACTGAGTTTTACTTTTGTTTACACATTTGGATGCTGGATTCAGACAGAGAAGTCTGGTGTGAGTGTGTGTGTCTCTCTCTCTCTGCATGTTCAAAGGTGTGTCCAGATCACTTGATAATTTAACAGTGTTAACTGTTTTGTAGAAGGAATTCAAACCTACTGTTTTGGTAAAAGCGTGTTCTGGTTTATGGATGTTGTTACTTGCTTGAAACAGTTAAGGGAAGTTATTAAGTGTTATATATAGAGTAGCTGTGTGGGGTATTTATGTTTGTAGTTGATAAAAATGCTTACTGTGTATGTTTATAACAATGTTAACTGAATTCATAAAAGAAACTTTAGTTTTGAATAAAAGTGCTTAAGGCCTCTGTTGAATAACACCTGGAAGGTAGGCCCTTATGCTCCTCATAACCAAAATCTACAAACATTTGTAGGTCAGGTGAACTCCATGATATACTTTCGCGTTTTCTAAACCCTGCCCATAACAGTATTAATCAGGTCAGTCCATAAGAGGGTCATTTAGGAGTCTGATAACAGCGGGAAGAACTGTTTCTGAATCTGTTTGAGAGTGTTCTCAGACTTTTGTATCTCCTGCCCTATGGAAGAAGTTGGAAGAGTGAGTAAGCCGGGTGGGAGGGGTGTTTGATTATGCTGCCCACTTTCCCCAGGCAGCGGGAGGTGTAGACAAAGTCAGTGGATCGGAGGTGGGTTTGTGTGATGGACTGGGCTATGTTCACGACTCTCTGAAGTTTCTTGCGGTCTTGGGCCGAGCAACTGCCTAACAGGTTGTGATGCAGCCAGATACGATGCTTTCTACGGTGCACCTGTAAAAGTTGGTAAGAGTCAATGTGGACTTGCCGAATTTCCTTAGTTTCCTGAGGAAGTCTAGGCGCTGTTGTGCTTTCTTGGTGGCAGCATCGACGTGGCTGGACCAGGAGAGATTTTTGGTGATGTGCACACCTAGGAATTTGAAGCTGTCAACCATCTCCACCTCGGCCCTGTTGATGCAGGCAGTGGTGTGTACAGTACTTTGCTTCCGGAAGTCGATGACCAGCTCTTTAGTTTAGCTGGTATTTAAGGAGAGATTGTTGTCGTTACATCACTCCACTAGGTTGTCTATCTCCCTCCTGTATTCTGACTCTTCGTTGTTCAAGATCCGGCCCACTATGGTCGTGTCGTCAGCAAACTTGTAGATGGAGTTGGTGCCAAAATTTGCCACGCAGTCGTGTGTGTACAGGGAGTATAGTAGGGGGCTAAGTTTGCAGCCTTGCGGGGCCCCGGTATTGAGGACTATTGTGGAGGAGTTGTTGGTGTTTATTCTTACTGATTGTGGTCTGTGGGTCAGAAAGTGGAGAATCCAGTTGCAGAGTGAGGAGCCAAATCCTAGGTTTTGGAGCTTTGATATGAACTTGGCTGGGATTATGGTATTGAAGGCGGAACTTCAGTCAATATATAGGATGCTGATGTCGGAGTCCTTGTTGTCGAGATGCTCCAGTGATAAGTGTAGGGCCAGGGAGATGGTGTCTGCTGTGGACCAGTTGCGGCGGAGTGCGGATTGCCGTGGATAAAGGCGTTCTGGGAGTATAGAGCTGATGTGCCTCATGACCAACCTCTCGAAGCACTTCATTATGATCAATGTCAGGGCCACCGGATGTAGTCATTGAGGCACATTGCCTGGTTCTTCTTTGGCACCGGTATGAGATGACCACTATTTAAATATGAAAGGTCAGGTATTAGGGGAATATTAGTCT